>NC_079211.1:128849773-129220606 GCF_029633865.1 Lampris incognitus
GTGGCGTAGTGGTCTATTCCATTGCCTGCCAACATGGGGATCACTGGTTCAAATCCCCTTGTTACCTCCGGCTTGGTCAGGCGTCCCTACAGACACAATTGGCCGTGTCTGCGGGTGGGAAGCCAGATGTGGCTACGTGTCCTGGTTGCTGCACTAGCGCCTCCTCTGATTGGTCAGGGCGCCTGTTCAGGGGGGAGGGGGAACTTGGGGGAATAGCGCGATCCTCCCACCCGGTACGTCACCCTGGTGAAACTCACTGTCAGGTGAAAAGAAGCAGTCGTCTAAAGCCCTTCCCGGATCAGCAGAGGGGGTGGAGCAGCGACCGGGATGGCTCAGAAGAGTGGGGTAATTGGCTGGATACAATTGGGGACAAAAAGGGGTGAAAAAAAATCACAAAAAAAAAAGTAATGTGTCTCACAATGCTCAGACAATACATTTGATAGATAACTGACAATATTTCAGGCGGTATTTTAGTGATGACAGAGAGCCAACCTGGACTGTTTTGAGGGAAAATTCACTGATTTTCCACATTATCTATCTGCGTCAGGGATAGCACATGAAAAACACCTGCTGGTGCCCCCGATTGTTTCTGCATCTTTGGGCTCGCAGTGAAACTAAGTTTTTTTTCTTTTTTTTTCCAGTGGCCAAGTGATGCATTGTGACGTCAGTTAACATCTGGAAAAACTCAATACTGCCTCATCCTCTCGACTAAGCTATGTTTCTGATGGTGGAAATGATTTCCCATAACATTCGTGCAGAGGATGTTATGGACGATGATACAGAGGCCTATGTACAATGTATTCTGGTGCATGTAGGCACTGTGAGCAGGACAACACCAATTTCTCTTTCAATATAGTACACAGTGAGGACTTTATTGCTTCAATCGACTACATTATTCATCAGTACTGATTTGCACATGCACAAAGCCATCGGTGAAATTTCCCTTTAACTGTCTGAGCCACCAGGATGCCCAAAGCAGTTCACATTGATGTTGTCATGAGTATGTAGTGTATAGTGTATATACTATTTGGGCATCTTAGTCAGTGTGTAAAATGCAGTATGCATTATGTAAAGCACCTTGAATTGACATTGTGTATGAAATGTGCTATACAAAATAACTTGTCTTGCCTTGCCTACGTTAGACTTGGCAGAGTCATATCTAAATGGAAGTGACCCTTTGCAGCACCACAAGACCTTTGTTGCTTTCAAGATAGAAGAACTTTATTGTTCCCACTTACTTCATTTCAATTTAGTCTTAGCTCTTTGTTGACACAAATGGTGTCATAAAATTTTTTTATCACATATTTGTTGAAATGTACATTTATATTTGTCGACACCGGCTGCTGCTCCTCCTGCTTTCTTATCTGCCATATTTGCTTTGGAAAATGTACCCCTGGCAAAGGCACACAGAATTGTGGGGCAGTTTTGATCATTTATTGACCATAAGCTCCATACATTTTAAATATTAAATGTGCATACTAATGTCACATATATACTGCCCGTATGTACTGGTGTTAAAGCGCTATTAGTATTAAAGCACTTTGAATTCCTATAGTGTATGAAATGTGCCATACAAATGAATTTGCCCTGCCTTGGCTTGCTAAGTATGTTTTGAGAAATTTGAACACAGCTAGGTTGCATTTTCCTATTAACTTCAGCTATCAGATTTTAAATCTCCGAACAAAGAAAGTGCAGAGTTACCCTCTAATGATCTTCCTCGACATTCTGCAAAATGAAAGCAGGTATTGTGATGCCGTTGCATTGCAGACGGCACCCATCCCTGAGTCATACCAGGGCTGTGGAAAACTGGAAAGTTATGCTGCCAATGCAAGAACTATTTTCCCATTATTCTCTTAATTACTATGTTTCCACTCCCCTTCTCTGCGTCTCCCCATGTCCCATCCCGTTTTGGCCCTCCAGCGGCTCCTGACCTGGTCCTGAACCCTCAGGTGGTGGAGCAGACCACCTACATGGAGGACAGGCCCATGTTCATGCTGCAGTGTGCCTATGAGGAGAACTGTCTGGCGTCCGACTCCAGCCAAGTCCCGGCCAACTCCTACCGCCGCCTCCTGCGGTTCTCTTCCCAGATCCACAACAATGGCCACTCTGACTTCCGCCCTAAAGCCAGCCGCCACTCCTGGGTTTGGCACGACTGTCACAGGTGAGCGCTGGGGTTTAGAGAAAAATGAAGCATCCGCACTGGATTTGAGCTCCCAGATATTGACCACATGCAACATTTCAACCAGATAGGGCAAATGACTGACATGGCCGAAAAGGAGTGTCTGATGTTCAGACCTGAAACACCTGATCACTCCAGGTTCATTACTGACGATGTATCCAGGTTGCACCATATTGTGTATCAAAAAACTATATATATGTAATTAATTCCCTCAATAATTACATCATGAAGAAAAGGCTGGATGACTACTGATCTATTGAGTGTCAGGGTTTACACAGCTGTAAAATGTGTACAACCTCATTTGTATTTGTATTTGTATCCTCATCCCAATGATTTATAATCAAAAAATGATACCTGGAGCACTCGTACATTGCATGGTAAAAGAAATTAGCCACAGCTAGTTGCTATTACTATGCAGAGAGTCTATGTAGAATCCATCTTAAAGAAATAAGAAAGCAATGTTAAATTATGGATCTTTTTGTTTGGATTTGGTCATAAGCATAATATCATAGAAGAAACAAAGAAGCACGAAGTAATGCGTATGCATAATAAGGCTTTTAGTTACAAGGACTATAGTCATTGTTTGATTATAATTTAGCTCCAAAAATAAATTGATCCTGGAGTCATTTTTCTTTTTCATAACTTTTGCTGCCTTGCAATGGACCATGTGTAGGAAACAAGACCCAAGAAAGTCCCAGATTTTTGTGGTTGCTGGTTGGAGGAAAGTAACAGTGAAGGATTGTCAGGTTTCTGGCTGCTGGTTACCGGCTTTCAACACACCAAACCTTTGGCACTTTCTTATAATGAATCCCACTTATACTTAATTTAATGATCATGCACGATTGAATATAGTGTTGATACATTTAATCACAGCCTAACTGAATTTCTTGGTGCCTTTCCAGCAAGCTTCCACAGGGACTACTGTTCAGCAACTAGTATTAGTGTTCTTTGCTGTCATATTGAGCTGGAGTAGATAATTAGATTTTTTTTCTATGCATGTGTGTGTGTGTGTGTGTGTGTGTGTGTGTGTGTGTGTGTGTGTGTAGACATTACCACAGCATGGAGGTGTTTACCCACTACGACTTGTTCGACCTCAATGGCACCAAGGTTGCAGAAGGACACAAAGCGAGTTTTTGTCTGGAGGACTCCGAGTGTGATGAGGGTGAGGATCGATGTTTAGGATTACTATTTCAACCATTACAGAATATCTTCTCTGTCTGGTGAAAACTCGTTATTCTCCAAAAATAAAGAAAAAAAAAGAAATTAAAGGGAAATAATTGCCTTTACTACAAAGGACTGTGAAAACAGCTGTGATGCTGCGTTTAGCGTTTATAATTGGTTATGTGGGGCATCCGGGTAGTGTGGCGGTCTAGTCCGTTGCCTACCAACACGGGGATTGATGGTTCGAATCCCTGTGTTACCGCTGGCTTGGTCGGACGTCCCTACATACACAATTGGCCGTGTCTGTGGGTGGGAAGCTGGATGTGGGTATGTGTCCTGGTCGCTGCACTAGCACCTCCTCTGGTCGGTTGGGGCACATGTTCAGGGGGGAGGGGGAACTGGGGGGAATAGCGTGATCCTCCCATGTGCTACATCCCCCTGGTGATAATCCTCACTGTCAGGTGAAAAGAGGCGGCTGGTGACTCCACATATATCAGAGGAGGCATGTGGTAGTCTGCAGCCCTCCCAGGATCAGCAGAGGTGGTGGAGCAGTGACCAGGATGGCTCTGAAGAGTGGGGTAATTGGCCAAGTACAATTTGGGAGAAAAAGGGGCAAAAAAAATAGTTGGTTATGTGAGTCGATCTCACCCAATTCTCCAATTTCTTGATGTTTTCTTTGCAGGGACTGAGAAGAAATATGAATGTGCCAATTTTGGAGAGCAGGGCATCACTGTAGGCTGTTGGGATACGTACAGACATGATATCGACTGTCAGTGGGTTGATATCACTGACATCAAGCCTGGAGATTACATTTTCCAGGTGATTTTTCTTCTGGTTTTGCTATTAATTCCTTTAAAAGTTATGTTCAAAAAGCAGATATCCACCATTTTATGTCACTTAAGTCACCTACCCACACAAAATCATAACTTGCATGAAAGTATCAAAGAAATTATTAGCTCTTAAAGACAGTGACCACATTGTTAAATCTTCATTCCTGTCTTGATATTGATGTGGATATCGTGTTGTTCTTGAGTGCTTTGAGAAATGTAAATCTGCATTGTCTCCATGTCCTCACTCTTACAGGTTGTTATAAATCCAAACTATGAAGTGCCGGAGTCGGACTATACCAATAACATCATGAAATGCAGATGTCGATATGATGGCCATCGCGTATGGATGTACAGCTGCCATAATGGTATGAGACCATGACTGTCTGATGTGAATGTTTCATCTATTATCACAATGCTGTGGCTCTGACACTATTGGTTCCCTGTTATTTTCGCAAAACAACAGCTAAAAATAATAATAATAATAATAATAATATTATGTCCCTTATTTGTAGAGCATATTCTGTGTCAGATCAGTGACAAAGTAAAAAAATGACAAAGTAAAAAGTGCACTTGAAGAAGTAAAGGTACAGTCTGTAATTTATCCACACAGCGGCTGTCCGCCCCAATTCTGCGATGTTTTTGGCCAGACTTCATAAATGTTCTTCGCTTTATTACTTCCAAACGAGAAAAACCAGCTAATTTTGTATTGCCTTCAATTTCTTCTTTAGGCTTTCAGTTGTCGAGATATGTCGCGTTTGTCATCAGTAGAACGTTCATGTTGTCGCGGTGCTCCTCATAGCTGTGGTGGTGCATGCTAGTACGGATTGTACCTTTAGTGTTGCGTTCAAGATACGACAAGAATTTTCAACTTCTGATGCCCCGTGTTCAGGCTACTCGGGGGGTCACGTGTCTTGTTATTTCCTCTGGTGCATTTTTTGACCAAGATAACATTATCTAGCTAAGCTAGCTAGCAAAAGAAGTGGCTGATAGACATCGTAACATTTAAATTTCACATTGTTATATTGAATGTGATACATGAAAGATACTAACACATAGCACATAACTACACACCCACATGTGCATTAAAATATAATTAAACACTTTTTATTCCCTACCATGAACTACAAATGCTGCCATTTTTTTTTCATCGTCCACCTTTTCTTGCTGTAACATCACTGGTGCTCAGGTCGGATAAACTGCAGCTCTGAAATGATTTCCAAATTTCCAGCCTGTAATTTGACAACTCTTCGGGGTTTTTTTCCCCCACCAGTCAGATGTAATTTTTTTACAAAAATTGAAAAAACAAAACAAAAAAACAACCTCAGATCAAGAGAAGAAAGCTTTAACAGGTGGAAGTTTTAAAGTATTTGAAATGAGGGCACTGAGTTGTCGAGGCAGTCTCATTGGGCGTGCGACTCCGGATGGAGAAAGTTTGATCACAGTCTTTCCATCATCCTGTGGCACTGCAGGTGAAGCTCAGCTTGTCCTTGGGCTCATCAAGGATTAGATGCTTCGACCTGTAGCCCTGCCGCTAATCCAAGATGTGCCTTGATGGTGATCAATAGAAGGTTGAAAATCAATCCCAAATTGCAACAGAAGCAAAAACAGTGAAGCTTTAAAGAGGATAATATGGTTTATCCTTTTAGTTCCAGCCAAATGTCAGGCAGCAGCCTTTCAGACTAACTGTATACTGGCTAAATCAGGTGTACAGGGAGTCACTATCTTCAAGGCATGCAATGAAACAGAAGCGTGGATCACAGTCAGAGTCATTCATCACTTTGAGAAGAGCTGTCCCAGCGCTGTAAAGAGCTCTAAACCCGGATTCAGACTTCTTGAGGAGACCAATAATTGTTGTGGGAATGAGGGCTGAGCGGCTGTTTTTCAAGGAGCGTTTAATATGACCGCAGTCTTATAATAGACAGGGAAATTGTCAGTGGGTAGAGATGAATAAATGATTTCAAAAAGACTTACAGACAAAACATTTCAAAGACCTCCCTGAGAAGATTCACGGGCAGGCTGTCAAAGGCACAGATTGAAGTCCTCGTGTTTGCTGTAGCCAGCAGACACAACATCAAATAAGTCTAGAAAGCCAGCAGTCTGAAGGTAAACTACACGCTAAGCAGGACCCTATTCAGAAAAAGGCTGTATTTACACAGTATCCTTTTACACATACAAGGAATTTGTCTTCTGTTTTCACAGTGTCACAATGTACTTTACATGCGTACATACATACATACAAACATACAAACATAATTGCCAGCAGCACAATCTGGCGGCATTCACAAATACGACAGTAATCTCTGTCATTCTCTGGTTGGACGTCTCCACTCTCTCCAAACACATTAAAATCAGGTCAGGATGTGGAAGAACATGCCTGAGATTTCCTGTCAGTTCAGACTGTTTTTGCTGACTGTTATTTCATCTTTTTGTTTGTTTTGTTTTCATATTGCACATTGGATCTAAACTATGTATCAATGAAGACCGCTCTTCAGTATTTACAATTGGTCATACTTATAGCAATTTATTTTCTAATTGTATTGTGAGAGTGCAACTGCAGGTGTGATATAGATGTGACTAATTAGGCCCGGTGCACATTATATCAAATGTATGTACCTTTTACTGTTGGTTACCTATTAAGTGGACATTATAAATCTGTCCTGCAAAATCTTTACTGTTTGCATCTGCTCACCCCAGTTGCCACCTACAATTCATGTAATTCTGATTAATAGCATTTTACAGTGATAGGTAAAACTTACCATTCACATCAGGCTTTTAATTGGGTCAGTTGTGTGTGTGTGTGTGTGTGTGTGTGTGTGTGTGTGTGTGTGTGTGTGTGTGGTCTGAATATTCTTTAAAAGACCTAATCCCTCCCTCTTCCATCTCTTCTCCTAGGTGGTTCATTAAGCACTGAAACAGAGCAAACGTTCCCCGGCCTTCTTAACAACCAAGTGGCCCACAGGTAAAAGGAAAGGAGCGTGACCTGATCAGCATACCCCCATAGAGAAAGAGAGACTGTCTGAAGTTAAACCGACCACTAGACTACATCTCTGCTTTGTGGAGCATTTCCACTGCCGGCCCCAACGAGGTCAGCTCCCATCATCCAACACACTCTCTTTGAATAAAAACCCCGAAGACACAGGCCGTCTTTCTCCCCAACAGAGAGAGTATTTCATGTATTCACCGTCATCATAAATTCTTCCCGTCCTTATACAAGTTTTCCGAGAACTCGCTTATCTTAAAATCAAGAGCATGGCGGCTATATCCCAGAAGCTATGTCTTGCCATGTTGTGTCATTAAAAGCACATCGTCTTTGAAATGCAGCAGCTCAAATGATAGAAGAAGACTCTCGGTTCAAATCTCGTCCCTGAAGAGTTTGGATGTCTGTGCCTCATGATTACAAGGAACCGTCTGTACAGAGGCATGGCCTGTATGTAAAACAACCACAGTGATAGTAATCTGACATACCCACTAAGGCTGAACAACATATTGTTTTCCAAATCAACATTGTAAATATACACATGTGCAATATGACTTTGCATTGCAAAGGATGCAGTGAAATTCCAATTGGTCCCATCAGTCATGTTAGGCTGAAAGTAAATCTTTTTTATGACTACTCTTGAAAACTAAGCTATTCCAGTGCATCTGTCAAATAATATAATTTAGTCTGATTTAATGACTTCTTGGTAACTTTCTTATTTCCACATATAAAATCAACCTTACCATCTCTACAAT
This sequence comes from Lampris incognitus, assembly GCF_029633865.1. Taxonomy (NCBI): domain Eukaryota; kingdom Metazoa; phylum Chordata; class Actinopteri; order Lampriformes; family Lampridae; genus Lampris; species Lampris incognitus. The sequence goes on from NC_079211.1 coordinate 128,857,676, forward strand.
GATCAATTAAGTTCTTTGCAGGTGGAGCTTTGAAAACTTAAATCTTCATATATCTGCTGAAATTATTCATTTTTATTCTTTAATGATGCAATACATATAGAAAAAAATGCAAAAATATCACGATTTTGACTTTTTTTTTTAACCAATATTGTTCAGCCCTAAAAGCATTATTCACATCCATGTTTATCAGCTTCATTCAACTTAGATGTGGCTTTTTTTTTTCTCCACACACTGAAAAGACAGAGTCAGAAGAGAAAAGATATATTATTCAGTCTCAGATGTCCACTCATTCATCTGATATATTCAAAAATACTCTGGCGCACATTTGTCTTTGGAAGCTAACATGTGACCTCATTTTACTTTCCCCCTGGGTTTGGTTTTTTATTTTGGAGGATTTGTTTTCTGCAGTAGTTATTTCTTTGCAATTCTTGGCATCAGTCAGGAAACGAGTCCCAAGTGCCCTAAATGCCTCATACAGCGATGACACTGTATTGAGAAACAGCAGACCCGGAGTTTCTACAGGGGGAATATTGCTTTGCACGTTTGCAGCCGTGTGCCCGAGGATGGCTCTGTTGTATGGTACTGGACTCTCAGTAAGCCGCTGTCTTCTACAGGAAGTGGCTGTCTGGTGGGAGATGTTTTGTTCATTAAAACGGCACCAGGTACCATTTTTCAGCTAACATCTCATTATTCAACTAATTTTGGCCACATGCTGTGATGGCTATGGGAGAATGGCGCACTTGCTGTTCAGATCAGTTACTAAGAAGCCTTGTGTTTGCATCCCGGGGAATATAGGGATGGTTTTACAGCACACGTATGAAGTATAGAAATATTACTTTACGTCGTCTGTGCACGTACATGTAACTCTCCTTCTGCAACGGCTTGTCAATAAATGCACGTATCTTGTCACGATGCTATGAAGAAAATAAAAAGCCCTTGGGTTGTCTTTGCCACAGCTGACATGGAAGACGTTGCTGAAATCCCAAAAGTTACCTGGTGCCGCTTTGACACTCACTAAATAACCTATGGCATGTGTTTGCTGAGACGAGGCGGCGTTCACCTTTTAATAGACGTACGGTTTAAACCATTCCTTTGCGCATTAGTTAAAACGTATTTTTACAGTGTTTCTATACAATCTAACCTTCTCCATCAAACTCCATATTAGTAACTTATTGTCATAAATGTCAGGGATTTTAGAACTTTGTTCCTTTTAAAAAAAATTATTTTATACATCGATGTGTGTGAGTCCTGTTTTATTGTACTTGTTCGTAAAGGTGCTATCAAACTGACCCTCTGTTTTCTGAGGGGACAGTGAATGTTGAACAGCTGAAAGGCGATGATACAGTATGTATACTAACTGTATACTTGAATTGAGTGTAAGAAAACAATGTGCTTTGTGTGCTAACTAAAATAAAGGTCTGAGTTATGAAGCAACAAAAATCCTGTTTGCTGTCTATGACCTGTGTGTGTGTTCTAAGCTATTCATTATTGAAATCACCCTGCTTTGCCTATAGTTCCTCATTAAGTTCATATTCTGCAACTAGTCTTTTGCTGTGCAGCATTTCCTGCTGTGCAAAAAGGTGCCTTGCTCAAGGGTACCATGTGAATAGTTGTTGAAGGAATGTCATTCATTATCTCTCCCTCTCCCCCCTCCCTCTCTCTCTCTTCCCATGCAGTTTCCCCTCTTTTTTTTACTTTTTTGTAAGACGCTGGATTTCTAAATGACACACCATGATCAATGTCTTCTAGATACAAAACAGAAGAATGAGAATGGGTTGAATTAAAACAGCATGTCACCAGCTTACTCAAGCTTTTATACTGCTGTCGGTTGGTTGGTTAATACGCAGAATGTATTTGTGTTTTTTTTTCTTCTTCTTCACTATTGCTGCCTTTAAACTGTTGTTTTTCAGATGCTCCAGCAGGAGAGGACAAAGACCTGTCATCACAGAGAGAAGCAGAAATCTAATTCTTTGACTCCATGTGGGCTGAAATCCCGTTTTCTTCATCTATTCCCGTGGAGCCATCATGTTTCCCACAGATTAAATGGGTGGCTGAGAATAAATGTATATCTCGCAAAGTTTTATTTTAATTTTTACACTGTTGCCAGCAATTTCACCAATAAAAAATGGGCTCTGCCTAATGTATGGCTATACGTCCACCTGTTTAACTGCTTTAGACTTTGAAAAAAGAAATACATATTTATGCCTGTCATTAATTAATGGAAAAATAAACCATAACATAAATGTAAGTTTTTATATAACTGGATTTACCCACTCATGCACACATGTATGCCAACACACACACACACACACACACACACACACACACACACACACACACACATATTATGGGGGCAAGAAATTAATGGCCAAGTAAAAATTTGGTTTCCCAATCATCAAACCCTTAACTCAAACCTAACCCTAACCTTAAGATGGAAAAAAAACTTAAAAGTAACCCAAATTTAAACCTAGCCTCAGTCCCTAACATTAATCCTTACCATAATTCTAATGCCTACTTTAAATACTAGCCATAACCCTGGCCATAAAGCTAACCCCTAGCTCAGAAATAAATGTCCTTAGGGGACCAAAAAATGTCCCCACATGGTAGGTGGTTTGTGATTTTACTGTTGAGGACATTTGGTTCTCATGTGAGTGTAAATAAACCACGTAAACACAGACAGACCCACAGACACAGACACAGACACACACACACACACACACACACACACACACACACACACACACACACACACACACACACACACACACACACACACACACACACACACACACACACACACATTATGGCCAACGCTTAGTCACAGCAGTCTTTTGAATTGGTGTCTGCTTGCCCCCCTGTGGCCAGATGAACACACTGCATGATATACTTTTTTTTTTCCTAATGAAAATAAAGCGAGCTTCATAACTTGCAGCTTTTATTTCCAAGTTTATTCCAGTCAAACAGGGAGAGGAATATTTCCACATGCCAAATGATTTTCCTTCTCTGTCTGGTGCACAGAGATATCTTATTTCAGAGAGGAGGGATGTTTACAGTAAACTACAATCACATTTCTATGCCAGAGTACACCCATACCATAAAGACCATAAAGCCAATGAATTACAGTTGTCATAAATACCATAATTTAGACCTGAGGGAATATGCTCACCCACGCCTTTGTGTGGCCTTTAAATCATGGCTGTTTGTTTATGGGGAAAGACTTGCTGTGGATGCTGGAGAGAAACCAGACATCCTCGACTCAGGCAATTGGTTGTGTAAACGGAGCTGTTAATACATAGCAGCAAGACCAAAAAACTAAAACTGCGAAACACTTTTAAAACTGAGAAAGCTGTGAAGCCAGCCGGGTACAAACGAAAATATAAAGGCCTTACGGTTTGTTGCATGATTTATCATTACACGGGGTGGAAAAATCTGATTTTGAACCACATGTGGCATAAACCTGGTCATGTTTTGATTGCGTAAATAAGTAAAGAAAGATGTTGAACGTGATGTCTTCCTGTTTTACAGGATATTACAGGATTTAATCTCTGCCATGAGGTTAAAATGCAAATTTGTTTTGGTCCCTGTGTGTTTACAGGGCCTGTAGGGCCTTTGAAGGGTGATTCATCAGTGAGGCTAAACTATACCTGCCACCATCTGGCATTCTGAAGGCGTTTTGCCTCTGCTGGCGAATGTATGTATTTATTTATTTTTACATTAAAGAAAATGGCTCAGGAGAGGCTCACGACTCTGTTAAGGTCCAACCATTTCCTGTTGTTATGATTCCCAAAACCTTTGCCCACAAGGACACATTAGAATTGCATAATTTCCTTTCAGGAATGAATAAAAATTATTATCTTAGTAGCACAAGGCTAAACACAACTTATCTCTAATAAACTTTGGACTGACGATGACGTAAAATTTGTGACGTCACCACGACGCAATCTTGGCATTATAGCAGTTCACCAGGGGGCGCCCGGGTAGCGTAGCGGTCTATACCAACACAGGGATCGTCAGTTCGAATCCCCGTGTTACCTCCGGCTTGGTCGGGCGTCCCTACAGACACAATTGGCCGTGTCTGAGGGTGGGAAGTCGGATGTGGGTAAGAGTGGGGTAATTGGCCAAGTACAATGTACAATTGGGGAAGAAAAACAGTTCACCAGGGGGTGTCTGTGGTTGTAGTGCATAGTTGGTGGAGATATTCTGCAGTTCCGGGGGGGTTACGCTGTTGCTAGGTCAAGGGTTAGTGGGTCGGATTTTTGGAGAGAGACGACCCGTGAGTCAGGTTTAATGGCGGTGTGTACGGCGTGGCTGTGGCCGACAACAGCCGTGAATAAAGCAACGCTCAGTTGTAAGTTTCGAAGTGTGTGTTTTTTAATAGCACTGAACGCTACAGTATCATCTACTTTAGCGTTGGTAGCAAACATAAGAAGATGGGCCTCGCCGATGTGTTGTTTCTCGCCAGGTAAGCGTTTATGCTGCCCTTAATATTGTTTGTTTTAAGTTATTATTATCGGTGTGTTTATTAATATAATGTGCTGCTAACACCATTAGATCTCAAAACATTGACTTGTGGGAATTGCAGGAAAGTAGAGACAGACAATTGCTCTCACTGACTACGCGAACGGGTGCCATTCTTCCTTACAAAATCACCATCTGACAGAGGTGGCAAATCCATGTCCAGAAAGTAAAAAGCCTAACCATGTATTTGTTCCACCCATGTACTACGCCAGTTGATTCTGGTCAACACCATCTTCAGTCAGGTAGGGGAAACTAGCTGATGGAATCAGCTGATTTAGTTCATGGGTGGATGAAATGCACGGTCAGGATTTTTACTTTCTGGACATGGATTGGCCACCTCTGCCATCGGAGCAACATGATGCTGCTCCAACTATCCTGTTCATCGCTCCGCCCTCTCAACCCGGAAACCCTTTCTTAAAGGGCCAGTGTCTACCAATTATGGTGAAGTGTGCCCATATAGTCCGCTATATACGTCCCCCCAGAATTCACCAAAATAAAAAAAAAGTCAACGTGGAGGGGGGTGGCCGCAATGGCTGCAACGGCTTCGCCGAACAGCTGCAGAAGCTGGGGCGCCTACAGGAGGGGCCTTAAGGACCCTGTGGCAGCGTGGGGGTAAGGCGGGTGGTGGAGGAACCTTGGGGGCCTTGTTGGGGGGTGGGGGCAGGGTAGGAGGGCGCCCCCGCTGTGGGGGCTGGGCAAGTCAAAAAGGTAAGTCCAAGTCCAGGTGGGCCGGTTTGAGGCGATCTACTGAAATGCGCTCTGGCTTGTTGCCGACTTCCACGACAAAGTGCTTGTTCTGGTCTCCAGGACGCAGAATGGCCTGTCGTAGGGAGACTGCAGGGGTCCATGGTGGGCATTGTGGCGGATGAAAACATATTCTGCTGACTGCAGACCTGCAGGGATGTGAGACTGTGGGAGGCCGTGTTGCAAAGTGGGGACCAGTGCGAAAGCTCTGGCGTTATCCAGGAGCATAGTCCATTGATGGGCTGCAGACCAAGGAACTGTGGTATTGGGCACAAAATCCCCTGGGACCCGCAGCAGCTGTCTGTAAACCAGTTCAGCGAACGATGACTGGACGTCCTCCTTAGGGGCGGTCCTGAGGCCCAGCATGGCCCACAGGAGCCTGTCGACCCAGCTGCTATTATTGAGGCTGGCCCGAAAAGCGGCCTTCGTAGAGTGATGAAACCGCTCGCACAACCCATTGGGCTGTGGGTGGTAAGCGGTGGTGCAGTGGAGCTTCACCCCTATGCTCTCTGCATCTGCATTCCAGAGCTCAGACGGAAACTGTGAGCCTCGGTCCAAGGAGAGGTCAGATGGGGTGCTGAACCAGGCAACCCAGGTCTCGATGAATGCCCGGGCTACGTCGGTGGACGTCATCGATGACAGCGGGACGGCGTCTGGCCATCGAGTAGTCCTGTACACCATGGTGAGGAGGTAAGTAAAACCGTGCGAGGTAGGCAAGGGGCCCACTAGGTCCACGTTTACATGGTCGAACCTCCTTTTGGGCACCAGGAACTGTGCCGGGGGGGCTCTGGTGTGGTGGTGCACTTTAGAGCACTGACATTCCACGCAGGTGTCAGCCCAGTCTCTCACGTCTTTTTTGAGCCCATGCCAGATGAAATTGGCCGCCACTAGTCTTTTGAAACGGCTTTTTGCCAGGGTGGGAGAGATCATCAACAGTGTCGAAAACACATTGCCTCCAGCCAGTGGGAATGACGGGCCAGGGCCGACCTGTGGAGACAGGAGGAGTGGTGCCAGCAGACCACAAATTCATGGACGAGTATTACATTTTTTCAGGGGGGCACAAATGAAATCAATCTCATTGCATAACATTAATTATCTTTTAAATGACCACGTATTAAAATTTGATTTGTTATTGAATCAGATAAATTCGAAACGGAGCCTATGGACAACAACCGTTGCACAGAACCAGAGGATAAAACAATGAGGAAAAATTGCATTAATGTAGGCCTACCCCTTGAGTCATATGAAAGCATCCTAGAAGCAGCCCAAGCACGAGTTGTATAGGCCCCTATGTATTTAAACCGTTAAATCTTCATTATAGCTTATAGCTATAGGCTTACCTTTTTTATGCATTTTGGAAGTTTTTGGCATGTTTTATTTTAAGTGTCTCTCACATTTTTTCACAAGGCCTAGCCTGCATAAAATACAAACCTACTCACCATTAGTAGAGCGGTAGACCAAGATGTTCTGCAAAATGAAATCTTCTAAAAACACTGTCCTTTCACTCCTCCCTGAATTTTTGGGTTAGGTCCTTTTCAAATGCCAGCTTAATTAAATTGGCCTTTCGTTGATGAAGCTTGCTGAGACAATGGTCTGTAAGAATGTCCTTAAGTGTGGAAAAAGAGTTCTCGCAGAGTGCCGTGCTTGCACCAAAAGTCAAGGCGTTTTTTAGCGCCATCATCACGCTTGGCATTGCTTCGCGAGGTTTCTGGAAGTGTTTTAGAACTTTTTTCATTGCCCATTTACCCCCGTCAGGTGGAGATGAGTCCTTCATTTGCACACTTAGGAATTGGCGAGCCACTGCATATTCTGAATCAACAATGGGTGTAATAGTAAGGTCCAAAAAAGCGTTCGCTTTGGACACATCCAAGAAAGTAGAATCATCCAGGTCCGGAGATTTGAGCGCTTCCATCAGCATACAGTTGCGTTCCCCAAGATGCTCCTTCATTTATTTCCCCACAAACCTGCATCAATACAACTGAAATATATCCTGCGCAGCTCAGTTTCATTGTTGGGATCTTCGTGTATAATTCCTTCCTCAACTACAAAGCATGTGTTTAGTGTGCGTCGTCTCTTATTTGGCACGGGCTCTGTTGCATCCCTGCAGCGCTGGAAGAGTGTCACAAATTCTGTCTCAGAGCGCAGGTTTTCAATACACGTACATGCTGAGTTTACAAGTCGCATTCCTGTTAACAGATCCATATCCTCTGCCTGTAGCATCATGTTAGGGGTGTCGAGATATGTCAGGATTTTGTGCACCATCTCAGCGATGAACCTAAAGCTGGGTTCAGACATGGCCCATAGTAAACCTGCTGCTTCAACTCGCACATCTGCTCCATAGGCTGTCATGCTGTGGATTTCTCGGAATAGTGTGGCTAGGTCATCAAATGATCTTAAAATAACGGAGACCGTGCCAAAATGACCAGTCCTGCGTTGATCTAAGAGATGCTTCAATGTCTTTCCCTTATAGAGAATGGAAACTGGAGGTTTTCTACAGAATTTGTAGAGCATGTTACACATATAGTCCATGGGCCAGACGATATTTCGGTACACTCAAGGTGGCAAAACTTACTTATAATTTTTGAAAGGATCCATGTCTGTAGATGATATTTTGGTATGAAACCATTCCTGAGTGGCAGCTGTATCACAGTTATCAGCTCATGAAGTTAACCACCCGCTAAACTAAATTGCATTTTAGACGCTGGTGCATATCCTGGTTTAGCCTCATGGTCAGAACATTTTTCAATGTTCTATAATATTGTCTTTGGTATCATTTTAAAGGGGACCTTCTTAGCTTTCATTCAAGCCCTGTTGTGGATATTTCTCACAAATATAGAGGTCACTTGAGCTCTTCAACCCGTCAATAACACACATCTTTCTGCAATTTTCGCCTAAACTATATACTTTCTTTTAGCCCTGTGGCATCTAGGAATATCAGGGACACAAAACACAAAAACTGGAATACTCACAGGACTGTAAAGATTCAGGAAATGTATAATATACCCATACTATTTCATTGTGTGAGGTGATTGTGAGCCTTAAATGAGAACTAGACCAAAGCCAGTTAGGTCACAAACTGATCTCTATACATTTGTTTAAATACACAATCAAAATACATAATAAAAAGGAATACCATAGTGAGGCAATGAACTATTTTAATATTTTAAACAACATTGACATTTACATATACTTAGTCAATGATACATGTAATCCCATATCATTAGTGGGTATATGTAATGGTAATGGGTAGGGTAATGGGTATATGTGAATATGGTTACATTATTGTTATCAAGCTCTGGGTAACCAAGTCCAGAATCAACATCCTGTGCATCAATAGACTACTACCACAGTAATACCATCAGAATCATCACACTGTCATTCATCAAACTGCTCGTTTCTCTCATCATCTGACTCCCCAAGTTCAAAGTCCAGTTCTGGACCATCCTGCTGTTTTTGGTTACTGCAGGTCTGTAACCTGCACATGTCTGTGCATGGAAGTCCATTTGACAGGCACATGCAGCTTGGCATTTTGCATGAATGCACACACTTGCATGTTAGCATTTCCAAGACCACATCTGGTGCAGGTGGGGAGCGCATCCAGTAAATGGCCAGCTTGCCTTCATCGTCTGTCCATCCATACTCAGTAGGGCTTGGCACCACAGGGTTAGCCTGCAGACAGCACTTCCATATTGCTGCCTGATAGTTGGCTCGTTGAACATGCATAAAGAGACAGTCTCTACATGGTGGCAGCTGGCTGGACTCAACCTCTCCCCTTTTGGTGCAGAAGAGCTGGTAACGCAGTTTGTTCACCTCAGCAGTGCTGCTATTAGCAACATACATCCGATAGGTGAACTGCTCAATTTTCTGGAACAGCTCATCACTCACATTCCATGTCTGTCCCAGTTGACTAAAAGTCTCTTGGCAGGAAGTGTGCTTTCTCACTATCTTCAGGGCATTCAGCTTCCCTCGACCAGCGAATGCACTGACAGTGTCGCAGCCTGTGAAGGCATGTAAGCCAATTAGGCTGTCACAGATGCTGTCTCCAAGTGAACTTGCCAGTTTGGTGATGTCGACAAACCGTGTGCGGTTCTGAGTCCCACACTTCTGGTAGATGGGACAGGTGATGTCCTTCTGGAAGCCAAGACAAAGCACCATGACATCAGTGTCCTCAGCTGTGATGATAACTGACTTTGAGCCCGCATTTGCTGCATGCAATGCATGCAGCAAATGTCTTCTGTCAACTTGTAGCAGGTTTCCTCACAGGTCATGTACAACACCTTGCCATGCAGCATAGCTCTGTATCGTGGGAGTTTCCACTCTTCCACCAGAAACTTGATGAGACTGGTCTTGTTGGAGGAACTGCACAGAAATTTTCTCCACTGCTGGACGTGGTGTCCCCCTGCAAGATTCTTGTACTGGAGAGTGATGTCTCCACCCCGGTTCAGTCGTTCAGCATCTTTGATCGAAGTCTGGTGATAGACATCAAAAACAACATCAATCCTCCCACTCTGTGCTCCCTCATGGAGGACCTGGGTCAAGGCTGACTCTGCCACCTGTGCAAAGGTTTTGTTGTTGCCATTCATTTTTTGGACCAGGCTCATCCCATCAATGATGGAAGTAGATGGGATTGGGATGTCTTCTGCAGGAGATACATTCTTTTCAAGCTCTCTGGCAAGTGCAGCCTTGTTTGTTTTCGTAAGGACCCATCAGCATTTGTCAGTGCCCATAGTAGTGGGCCCAATGGGTAGGCAAGGACATCCTTCAGATTCACCTTCCTGCTTTCAGCCACCAGGATCATGTGACTGAAAAGGTTTCTATCTGCCTTCAGAACCACATCCTGTGCTTTCTTTCCATGAGCTTGTTTTGTGCTGACATTGGAGAATGTCTTCAGACTTTGCTTGGTCATCTTGTCGTGGAATTTCACAGGTGGTGGGTCTGCATCTAACCTTGTTTGCTGGAATGCTTGGTAGGCCTCTTCTCCTTTCTCAAGAGCTCTCAAGAGATCTATGGTCACATCACGTGGAGCCATGTTGCCAGTGGAGAGGCTAACCAAATCAATCTCATCAGGGGACATAGGATTGAGCCAGTTATTCTCCATAAGGTCCATGAGAGACTGGACATCTGCTTCATCTCTCTTGATCCTTGGACTCTGTAGATCTGGATGAGACCATTTGCACCTGCCTTGACCTGTCAGGTCTCTCAGCTGTCTGAGGTACATGCTTCTATACTCAGCTGTGAGATAATATTTGGTCACAGCTCCTGGCTTCAAGCTGAATCCCTTTGTCCCTCCAGCTGTTTGGGTTTCTTTGTTCACCGTTTCTTCTATAGCTTGGTCAACAGGGATTCGGCCAAAGGGATTGGTGGAGCCCAGTTGGACTGAGAAGCCTCCTTCCATGAATTCTGTGTACACATCTGGGTGTGTGATGGGCAGCTCAGACATCTGGGCGTAGTAGTAGGGGAGGTAGCGTGCATAATTCATCCTGTCATAAGCAAAGCACCATGGGATCATTGCTCGAATGCTAGCCAAGTGTAGCATCCAGTCTCCCTCTCTGGATGCTCGGATGAGCCCCAACAAGATTTCAACCTTGTCCAAATAGGACATCCAGAAGTTCGAGAGGCTGCCGTTTCCACCTCTAAGGAACTCACGGTAGACTTCAAATAGATCCATGATGCGTGTACAAGAGCTGTTCTCGAGGACCTCCTTCAAAGCATGTTGTGAGACTTCTTTCCCAAGGCTGTCAATGGTCTTCAGTGTCTCATTCAGGTGAACCATGTCATTCCTGTGAGTTTCTTCCAACCAGGACAGGAAACCATTCAAGGTCAGTCGCATGAGAGCCTCATACAGGAGCTTGTGTAGTCGCACTGCCCTGTTGTACTTGCGGCCATCCATAACACCAGCAATTGAGCCTTCTGCAATCATGCCAGACTCAATGCAGAGGTCTTTGAGTCCAGCATCTTGGAAACGCTTTCCTATTATTGCCAGCAGTGTGCAGATGGTGTGGAATACCCCAAGCCTAACGATGATATCATGGAACTTGTCATGGTGTTTCCATGTGATCTCGACAGCCTTCGCATACAGGGCTTGGTCAAAGACACAGACAATCTTCCTCAGGCCTAAGCACTGCATGATGCTCAGTGACTGGTTAAGCACCTCGTTGACAGTAGACATTTGTGTCGCTGGAGCATTGATGGTAGGCAGATAGCCTATATTGTCGGGGATGACCGTCATCTCTCCTCGAGTCAGGATGTTGAAGCCTGTCCAGCTGCTGACTGACTGTTCTTCTTGTTGTGACATGCGTGCTAGGACCCAAAGAAGGTTTTTCTCTCTGGCAAGCTTAGTATTGGCTGCAGTATCGGCATCTGACTTTTTGCTTTGTGGTGGCCCTACCCGTTGTCCAGCATTGTAAGTTGGTAACATTGGTGGGGGTCCATCAATGCTTCTCTTCTTTGTTTTGGGAACAGTGGGCATGGGTTGGACAGGAAGTGGGTTGACTGGCTTTGCTTGCACAGCAATCCCATTGACTCTGTTAGATGTTCCCTCACCACTGACAGTTTCTTCAAGACGGTCGATATTGTCCCAGGCTAAAGTTGTGAATATGCCAGGATGGATGTTAGCTGGAAGGGCAAAGCCACTCCCTGATGATGAGAGTTTCTGGAGACACAGGGCAGTGTTGATCTCTTCCTTCTGTGAATAGGACACACTGTGACCAAGTCGGTTGAGGATGTTTATCAACTCTACATTTCCTGTCAACGATTTGACACTGAATGGCAGAACAATGTGCTTGGAAGGCTTGGTATTTCCACATGTCACTGCATATACTATGTCATGGCCAAATGACTGCAGAAGGCACTGCACTCTCTGGGATGCATGATCAGGATCATTTGAGCCTGTGAGTAGAGAGTACAGGAAGATAATGAGCGACTCTGGAATGGTAGGACATTCTGCTTCTGGTTTGACTTCAGGCGGCCAGGTTTGAGGAACATCTTGACTTTTAATGTCTGCTCTCAATTTGATGGCTGCTTTGGCTATAACATCTTGTGCACTGACACTTTTCAGGGTCTGCAGCTCCCTTTTGAGAGACTGGTTTTCTTTGGCAAATTCCCTCATGGACAAGTTATCGGGATAGAGGAGGGATTTTACATTCTCATCAAGGAAATATCTGCAAGGCTCCAGCAAACTCACGCTCCAGGTTTCGCCTTATGTGCTTCTTGGTTGATTCCTTGACTTGGGCAATGCCTTGGGAGTTCATTGAAGCTACCAGTCTAGAAGAGAGATCAGTCATTGTTATCACTTGAGGATTGCCAAAAAGCTCCATCCTGATGAAGAGGAACAGCTCATTGTATGCCTTATTCACAGCAGCTTCATACTGGGCTGCAGCATCATCATCTTCATTGCTGGCAACCTCTCCTTTGGAAACCTCTTCTTTGGTGTAAAGTCTATAGCATGACCTGTGGTAGTGCCCTTCAGCTGCTACAGGTCTCTACTCACAATGGCAAGGATTCTGCTGTCCCTTTTCTTTGTGGCTGCACTCCTGATCTTTGCATCAGCTCGCAGTTCTCGACACTGCACCAGTACTTCTCTCGTATTCTGTCTCTTGGAATATTTGCTGTTTTTCTGACAAAATATGCGCTCTGCATCATAAGTCCTAGATGTACTTGGAGCATGTCGAGCTACTCTCTTAGATTGTTTCTCTTCAGCAGAGACACAACTTTTCTTTTCTTTTGCAAGGAGGCCATCAAGAATTTGCTTCATAGTGAAGATACTGCGACACTTTCTGTGGTAGTAGATTGCTGGAATCTGTCCCTCAGGAATGTCTTTTGCCAGTTTCAAAACTGGTGCATGATTTCGTATCTGAGCTGCCCTGAGCAGAGTTCTCCATGAGTCGACACTTTGTAGTGAAACCAGCTTATCTGTATCATCAGAACAGTGGATAATGCACTCCACCCGTGGGCGCTTTGGTATTGGGTAAAAACTTGCTTGTTCACCAGTGGCCATATTCAGTCAGTTTTCACCTGCCACATACAAACAAATACATGTAACTTAGGTGTATGAACACTACTAAAACAAAGTTTACTTTGCTTCACCAGCGTCATATTACCATTATTTATCTTACATAGCCACAAATAGATACATTACCTAGTTGCTATGCAACAGCTGTATTTTGTCCACATGAGGCCGCTAAAATCAACACAAGATGAAAGTTCCTCGTAGCCACTTTAACTAATCATATTAACATATACATTAAAAGAACATGCTAACATTATGGGAAATTAGCTTACAATCTTCTCCAGAGTGAGGCAAGAAGATAGATACCAGTTTCCTCTATATGTGTTTAGTAGAAAGCTATCTGGCTGCACGTTAGCCTAGCTTAGCACAATGAATGGAAGTACACAGTACTGGTTATCCTTGGTTGTTGGCCAACTAAGAACTGTCCCAGAGTTTAAGCTAGGCTAATCAGTACCAGGGGTGTTGAAATGCTATATTTGTAAAAATCTGGGCAAATACACAATCGTGAGAGGCACAGAAACAGGTTTCCTGAAAGAAAAATGAAATAGCTGCTCATTTGGAAAGGTTATCATGTATTATTTTACTTCTGTTAGTGTACCAAATAAAATGGCACCAGTGAAGTTGTGTCACCTTGGGTGATATCGATATCTGGTCTGACCCATGGACTAACTGGCTTTGGTCTAGTTAGTTTCTTAGTAATAATGCCCTTCTAATTTATGGTTCACAATCACCTCACACAATGAAATAGTATGGGTATATTATACATTTCCTGAATCTTTACAGTCCTGTGAGTATTCCAGTTTTTGTGTTTTGTGTCCCTGATATTCCTAGATGCCACAGGGCTAAAAGAAAGTATATAGTTTAGGCGAACATTGCAGAAAGATGTGTGTTATTGACGGGTTGAAGAGCTCAAGTGACCTCTATATTTGTGAGAAATATCCACAACAGGGCTTGAATGAAAGCTAAGAAGGTCCCCTTTAAAATGACACCAAAGACAATATTATAGAACATTGAAAAATGTCCTGACCATGAGGCTAAACCAGGATATGCACCAGCGTCTAAAATGCAATTTACTTTAGGGGGTGGTTAACCTCATGAGCTGATAACTGTGATACAGCTGCCACTCAGGAATGGTTACCATACCAAAATATCCTCTACAGACATGGATCCTTTCAAAAATTATAAGTAAGTTTTGCCACCTTGAGTGTACCGAAATAGGAAATTTTGGGCTCTGGCCCATGGACTAATAGTGAAAAAGTCCACCAAGGCTTGCTCTGCTGCCAAAGCATGGGTGATCACCAAATGCAGTTGGTGATTGAAACATTGGACATATGGTATGTCTCGGTGCAGTTTTTGTTGGAGAAGTTTTTGCACCCCTCCGTGTTTACCAGACATCAGGGAGGCGCCGTCATACACCTGACTGATGATTTTTCCAGGACTCAGTCCTGCTTTTGTTAATTCTTCAGTGATCGTGTCAGTCAGTGTAGCTGCATCCTCCTGGTCAGCTGTGCAATTGTCAGAAGACGTTCAGTTGGCTCATACAGTTCATTCACAAAATGCACAATTATTGAAATAGTCTCTCTTTCTGTAGGGTCTCGAGTTTCATCCACTTTCAATGTGTTCCGTGACCAAAGTACTCATAATTTCTAGTAAACTCTTCTGAATGTCATGGCTAGTGTATCTAGCGTTGTGTGGAATGGATTGTGCTATCCTGGCAAACACAGGATCTTTCCTTAGGGTATGTTCAAATAAGGACAAGAGTAAGCCACAGCCATCTTCAGACATACTGTCAAAAGCGTCATGGTCACCTCTAAAAGGTAGCTGGTTTACTGCGAGGAACTCGACGACATCGACTATAGATGACAAGTAGTATCTGTTGCGTTGCAACTGTTCTGCATTAACTAAAGTTGTAATTTCTGTACCGGTCCGAATCCGCCTCTCCTTGTCCCTCCACATAGTTTCACAAAGCTGGTGTTCTTTTGACGCTGAATGTTTATTGAGTCCTTTCCCAGTATCCACTGCATGCTACCAGTTACAAAATCCACTCATTGTAAACGTGGAGGCTACAGCAGAGGAGGGAAATTTTCTGCATGGGTAGCAGAATGCAGCGTCTGCCTGAACAGAGTATTCCAGTCGGTCTCTGCTTCCATACCAGGCATTGTTGAACAACGTTTTTTTTTTTTGCCTGAGAAAAGACGTGCAGGAAAGTTTTTCAATACCACTTGACTGGGTTTCTCGACGCCGAGATCCCCTGGTTCGACCACATGTGAAGACCCTTGCCTGGCGTTATGGTCTTGGCTAGCATCGCTGAGGGGGCTAATGATAGCCTCGGTGTAATGGAACGGTTTCCTTTCTTTTTAGAGCCTCCCTGCCACTAGGGGCATAGTTCCATTATCTTGAGTCTTTTGCCTTCTAGTAGCATAGTTAAGTACCGCAGTTTCAGCTACTTCCTTTTCCTGTGACAACAAGAAAATGGTGTGACAACACAGCAATACTCATGCTCCATAATTAGCCATCACCTAGTTTCTACCCCTTTGAGTGGCAATATCTGTAAGTAAAGCTATTATCCATCATTGTTAGAATCTTTATTTTGAAGTATTTTTCACATATTTGCTACAGTTTGTATAATTTTGGTAACATGTATGACAGCACATTTTAATGATGGCATTCAGGCTATACTTTTGAAGCTAGCATATATACAGTGTTCAATGCAATACCTGATTAGTTACAACTTACATTTTATTCCTGCAAAGAAAATGTTAGTTTTATACTTACCTTTGTTTCCTGAAAAATAGAGGATTAGTTATCCTAACTGTAACTCTAGATTGAGTAAGCTATTTTATATTGTATACTGATGTATGCTTTTCTGTATGTTTATTTTCAGTTTCACACTTCCTTGTTATTAAACCCCGTCCATATACAACACTGGTCTGTTCCTTGGAGGATATGATGCAAGGGAGAGTTTAGCTGGCTGCAAAAACCTAATGTAGGACAAGAGTCACATTGGTTGTAGCAGTACACTCGGCAGTGTGGTCAACCTCTTCCGAACTTACACCCTGGGCTTTCGCCTATGTTGCCACCCTCTTCTACTAACCTTGGTAGTCGTTGATTAAAGAAATGCCGTATATCCATATTATTCACACTTGGTGTTTACGAAGGACCTTAACAGTTAAGATTTGTCGACCAAAGTCTTATCGCCCATTTGATGTCTGACTCTTAGCACAACCAGATCATTTCCGTTTAAACCGGACCATTTCTGACAAACCAATCAAATCCATTTAAAATTATTTTTATAAAATTCAGACCAAACAAATTTTTATTTTTATTCATGAGTTACGTATATTCAAAACGATGACTTTTAATTATAGTAGCCTATGGATAAAAAATGTTGTAGAAACAACATAAGACTAGTGGTTGGTCGGAAGTGGGATTGGTGACAGGCTCGTCCATCCAGTGCGGGCACTACTGACTCCGAGGGTGGGCCTGGCCTGTAAAGCCCACCCATAACGCGGGACTAGGTGCCAGCTGTCGCTGAAAGCCACGTCCTCTAACTGCAGCCCTGTGACAGCGGTCCTGAAAGCCTGCACGTCCGGGTCAGAGGCCTGGTCAGCTGGCATGCAGGAATACTCAAGACCCAAGTAGACGGCCCAGGAGAGTTAGTCAGCGACAAGGTTGGTTTTGCCAGCAACATGCTGTATGTCCGTGGTGAACTCCGAGGTGTAGGAGAGCTGATGTTGCTGGTGGGCGGACCACGGCTCAGCCACCTTGGCAATGGCAAACATCAGTTGTTTGTGGTCCACAAACGCTGTGAACTGGCGGGCCTCCAGCAGGGAACGGAAGTGTCGAATGGCGAGGTAGAGAGCGAGGAGCTCCCGATCGAAGGTGCTATACTTCCGTTCGCTGGGGCGTAACTGTCGGCTCAAGAAAGCGAGCGGCTGCCAAGCACCGTTCACCCACTGCTCGTGCACTGCTCCGACTGCGTAGTCCGAAGCGTCTGTAGTAATGGCGATCGGAGCATTGGGTGACGGGTGTGCTGGCATTGTTGCGTCAGCCAGAGCAGTCTTATTGTCTACAAATGCCTTGTCCCTCTCTGCAGACCAGTCCACAGTGTGTTTGGAGGCCTTGCCTTTCAGGGCCTCATACAGGGGTCGCACGAGTTGAGCAGCTCGGGGGATAAAGCGGTGGTAAAAATTCACCATGCCGAGGAACTCCTGTAGGTACTTGACTGTGAGTGGCCGCGGTAAGTTCACAATGGCGTCCACCTTTGACGGGACGGGTACCGCCCTGTCTTTGGTGACTCGGCGTCCAAGGAAGTCAATGGTTGTCAGCCTAAACTGGCACTTGGCTGGATTGACGATCAGCCCGTGCTGGCTGAGCCGCTTGAAAAGAGTCTGGAGGTGGGACAGGTGTTATGCTTTGGAGGGGCTGGCGACGAGAGTGTCGTCTAGATAGATGAAAACAAAAAGCAGGTCCCGTAGCACCGAATCCATGAGGTGCTGGAATGTCTGCGCGGCGTTCTTGAGACCAAACAGCATGCGCAGGAACTAGAACAGTCCAAATGGGGTGATCACCACCGTTTTGGGGACATCCAGTGGGTGGACGGGCACCTGATGGTATCCACGGACGAGGTCCACTTTGGAAAAGATGACTTTTCCAGCCTGGTGGGCAGAAAACTCCTGGATGTGTGGGACTGGGTAGCGGTCCGGTGTCGTTGCATTGTTGAGTCGGCGGTAATCACCGCACGGGCGCCACCCGCCGCCAGGCTTCGGGACGATGTGGAGGAGTGAAGCCCACGGGCTGTCGAAGCAGCAAATGATGCCAATATGCTCCATATTCTCGAACTCCTCCCTGGTGGCAGTGAGCTTGGCCGGGTCGAGTCGCCGAGCCCGAGCATAGACTGGTGGGCCAGTGGTGGCGTTGTGGTGCTCCACTCCGTGCTTGGCGGTGGAAGACGAGAAGGTGAGCTGCGTGAGGACCGGAAACTCAGCAAGAAGCCGGAGAAAATCGTCTGCAGTGGAGAGCATGCTAGACAGTATGATGAATTCCGCTTCGCTGAGAGTACACACATACGAGCAGAAAGTGACAGTAGCGTCGATCAAGCGGCGGTTTTTGGCATCCATCAGCATCCCATAGGCGCATAGGAAATCCGTGCCGAGGAGGGCACTTTTGCCATGACAAAGTCCCAGCCGAACCGCTGTCCTCCGAAACACAGCTCCACATACCTAGTGCCATAAGTGCGAATGGGACTGCCGGGCAGGGCCGGATCATGACGTTAATGGGCCCTAGGCCTCGCCTTCGTTTTGGGCCCCCCACCCAACCCCCACCAACATTAAAAGTAAAATGCAATATATTTATTTGGCATGTAAGTGTCATAGGAATTGTTGATATGTTAAAAAATGCTACTAATAAAATAATAATAATAATTTTAAAATATATTATATTTCTCCCCTTCCCCCATAATTTTGGGCCTCCTCAGAAATTTGGGCCCTAGGTCTGGGCCTTGTCAGCCTATGCGGAGATCCGGCCCTGCTGCTGGGCTTCCATGGGGGGGGCATACCCGCCGGAAAAGGATGTCTACTATCAATGCGGGCAGGACGCTCCTCTGCGCATCCGTGTCACACTCGAGCTGCCGTCCAGAAATTGAGTCTTTGATGAAAAGCAGCCTGCCAGTTCGGCTGACGCACATGGCCACTACTGAGCGCCGGCGCTTCCCGCCACGCTTGGCCTTGGGTCCAAACTTTGCATGGCAAAAACACCGGCTGTGATCCTGCCGCCGTTGAGGAGCTGCTGCTGCGGCGACTGTTGTGTCTCCAGGCAGCGATGAAAATGTTTGGGCAGGAAAAGACGCGGCCGCGTAGTGCTGTTGACCAGCCAGGGAAAATGTATCAGCCTCCTCGGCCAGAGCACGACAGTCATTGATGGCGGTGTTGGCTAAAGCAGCTCGTACCTGAGAAGGCAGCTGTCGCAGAAACAGTGGGATGAAGAGGAAGTCAGGCTTGCGCTTTCCCAAGAGATCCAGCATCCTGTCCATTAGTTCAGACGGATTACTGTCAACGAGACCCTGTAGGGAGAAAAGACGGCTGGCCCGCTCAGCGTCAGAAAGTTGAAAAGTTTTCATCAGGTGAGCCTTGAGTGTCTCGTATTTATCCTGCTGCGAAGGATTGTTGTGGAGGCTCACCACTCTGGTTGCTGTTGAACTGCCGAGAGCCGACACCACATGATAGTATTTTGTGTCGTCCATGGTGGTTTCCCGCAATGTGAACTGCGCTTCTGTCTGGGCGAACCAAGCCGAGGCTGACGACTCCCAGGACTCCGGCAGCTTGAGAGAAACCGCATTAGTAGTCATGTTCACGAAGAGTTGTCACTGGAAACGTCCAGCAGACAAACGTCGGGGTCACCAATGTGGGAATTGCAGGAAAGTAGAGACGGACAATTTCTCTCATTGACTACACGAACGCCTGTGCCGTTTATTCTACTGTACAAAATCACCATCTGGGCGAGGTTATGGCAGAAGTTGGTTGGGGGAAGTCCTCGCTCTGCCCTCTCAACCCGGAAACCCTTTCTTAAAGGGCCTGTGTCTTCTAATTATGGTGAATTGTGCCTATATAGTCCACTACAGACTATTAAAAAATAACATTACAATCATAAACATACGATAAATTACTGTTTCTTCTAACGTTGCTGTCACCTCTGGATAGCGTCTTGCAGCCACATGTAGTCTTAAAATGCAAGCTGACAGAAACCCCAGATCTTGGATATCAAGATGTCATCGCGGTGGCTTCAACCATGGTGGGCGGTTTCTCATTACGTCATCAATCCAGGGTTCATTATAGATCAGTGCTACAGACTCCCATGTACCGTAAAATAATAATTGTGACAGTTATGCTAAATAAATGAAACCATCAACTGAAAGTACTTCACATTTGGGAAGGGAACTTGTGGAATTCCTTCAAAAAAATCTGTGGGTCCCTGAACCTAACTATGGTACCCTTGTATGATGCTTCAAGGATTATCTATGTCTCCTAACCAGTAATACCACCAAGTCCTCCTTGGTCACAGAATCCCCCACAGGACACTGGTCTCACGTGAGTGAAGAGCTTTCTTGTTTCGTTTTTTGTTTTGTTTTGTGTTTTTTTTGCAAGGAGAAACCAAGTAGCACTGCCAATACAGGGCCCTTATCTCCGTCATTATGAGAATACACCCGTCTCTAGTCATGATTCACCTTGGCTGTGAGAATACTCTCTTTGTGGTGAATTTAAGAAAAACGTCTGCGACGTCTATAACTCATACAAGACAGCCATTGAACCCAAACCAATGGGAAGGGGAAGTCCCAGATGTTTTGAGCAGCTCTTTGGTTCTAACATTTCTTCTCTAAATCAAAGTGGGAGAAAAAAAAAAAAAAAAAGAACCGGGAAGTTTTCTGTGTTTATGGGCCTGCTCTAAGTGCAAGTGTCAAGGGGGTCTCCTCCTTCGGGTCTGAAATTAACATTAAATCTCGATACTGACATAAGTACTGTGAGAAGTGAAAACCAGAGGCCACTGCAGTGTAAAAGATGTACACATTCTCTTTATTACATAGAGAAAAACGGTTTGCGGTTGAACTGAAAAAGAACATAGAAAAGGTTCCAATACTTTATCAGACAATGGTAGTAGGACCAAATGAAATTTTAAAAAGCGCTAAAAAAAATCAAAATTATATGTACATTATTAAAATCAAGGATTGCTAACATGAATGTTAATACCGTGGCATTCAAATACCTTTCTTGTGATTTTTAAACTCATGAGGTTTAATGGTATATAGGCTTGTACATAATTGTAGTGTTACATCATTCATCAAACATGTTCAAAAGGAAATTGTCAATGGACAACATTCAAATATATGTTAATGGTTAATGCAATGTTTAATCAGTCATTGTAACTATAGTGAACCTGTAAGGTTTTCACAAGATGGATTTCTCTTGGTTAGGTTCTTAACAATATAGTCGATCATGTCACCCTGAAATATGTGTCACATAGGAGATGTCATTTTAAGTTTTTGTTTTTTTTTGGTCACAGGAAGCCAAGTTAAAACTAACATGAACTCACTCTTTGACTTAACACTAGTGATATTAAAGTCAATACAGGCACTGTCAACAAACAAGAGCACTTTTTCATACTTTAGTCAAAGACTGCCTTACCAGTGTGATATAAGTATGTGTATCATACATGAGTGTGGCAAAATCAACAGTAGCTACCAAACAGTATGCATGTCATCACAAAAGCAACAATGGCCTGAGAGCATTATTCGACACACATGCAATATACAGAGCAAGCACAAAGTTGGGCCATTTTGGTTTTTGAAAATGCAAAACAATCTCTGTACAGGCTGAAAGGAAAAGACTTGAGACATCCAGAGCACAGGTTAAAATAATGTATATACATTAGTTAGTTAGAGGATAAGCGAGTAGGGGCGATTGTTGAGACGCAGTAGTACATGTGTGGATCCTGGTAGTCACTGGGGTGGTCCTCATACTGACGATGGGCACTGAGGCAGAACAACAGCAAATCCTGCAACTCTGCTCGGTCCCGGCATCTACTGAGGAGACAACAACAAATGTTAGCTGGAACACACCATTCATCAATTTATATTTTGGTCCTGGAGCCTCTGTTTACCCAACACTGAGAGACCTGTTACAATATAAGGAAGGATCAATCTTTGTGACGAGGTCAGCGCTGTGCTACTTGGCCATATGTGTCTTGTGGCGTGACGTCTGCCTGGAAAAATCATTGTCCTCAAAACGTCTGCATAAAAGATGCTACTCGGGTTTGAATCACCTTCCAGTCTTTCATTACGTAAGCCTCTTTGGGTGCTTTTCTGTAAAGACCTCGGCAGTCACACCACAGGTCCATTTGCCTGTCCTCAAAAATGTCATACTTTGCTAACAGCAGTCATACTTAAGCTACCACTGTATACAACAGCATTGCAGAATTACCTCAGTCAGAATAAATCTAAAATAAACAAAAGAAGAAATTAATAGTATGATTCTAATTCTACATAAACTTTCTCCAACATCCCCAATGATAGAGGATACTCTCAAAGTCAGTCCTCTTTCACAAGTCTGCCTACTCGTTGTGTAAAGCCCGGCTATGCAGTGAGTTGGCACGTTCAGCCACATGGCGCCATATGGGGGACGGGGGAGTGGGATGGATGGTGATGAGGGGTTGTATGGGGGGGGGCAAGGAAGGCCAGGACACTAACTTGGCACCATCTTCCCTCTGAATGACTTCTAGGCAGCTATAAACTCTGCAAAATCAGGTCTGTTTTTCCTTGAGCTATTGCACTAGAGGCTGATCCATCACACCTTTCAGTCCTCCGCCTGGGAGTCCTCCAGTCATACCAAAAAGCTCCTGAGCGCCAACTGGACCCTCAACTATGAGCGGGGAGGGGAGGGGGATGAGATGGGATGGGAGAGACGCTGAGAAGAGAGGAAAAAGAGGACAAGACAGGGAGAGGGAGAGGTAGCTCAGACATCCAGAAGGATGGATTGGATATATGAATGCACGTAGTCTCCTTTCGCCTACTGTGGTTTACCCTTCCTCTGACCATGGCAAACCTCCAGTGCACTCCTCTCTCAACAGCTCCTCATAAAAGACTCGGTTTACATTCCTCAGAGGGACAAGTAGGTGTGCGGTGGGGGGGGGGGGATCAGCAGGAATGAAACGATAACATTTATCCATGTATGCTTCTGTTCGGTGGGAAGAAAACGTCTCGCAATATCTCCATCTATAGGGGCTCTATCAGCTTACAAAATCTTTGCCAAACATGTGCCATAGGTGAAATATTTATGGACTGAGTGCCACTGTGATTGACTGCAGTGTCTTTGCTACACCACAGATGCAAAGTGCCATGCATGTATCCTATGCAGTATAACACAATATACTTTTTAACAGTGTGATACTGACCCTGCAGAGAGCGTGCTCCTGGGACCTGGATGGAGAAGCTATGCTCTTTGTCCTTTGATAAGTTGCACAAGTGGAAAGATGGGGGGCTGAGCAGGGTTGAGGAGATTTACTGTACATTATGTGGCGCTCTACAGGCAAAGCCTTAAGCCATCTGGCCGGGCTGGATAATCTGTGGTTGACTGTCAAACTGCTCTCATACGGCTCTGCTAATCAAATGAAAAGTACACTGCAGGAAAGTAAATACCTGGTGGAGGATTCCACGTGTTTAATTGCTTATTGACAGAATAGTTTAATAGGGCCGATGAGGAAGATAACAGTTTCCTTATTGGACAGTGTAAAGCTAAAAATGCCATCTTTTAAAACTGTTGACATCCCTGAGGTTTCAACTATGACGGCTTTTGGCAGCTGGCTCCCTGTCGGAGGAGGTAGTGAGCAGTAGTGCATGACCACCCTTTCCAATGAAAACGAACTCATGGCGCGGTCTGAAAAATCCGAGACAGGAGATCAATTTGGAGAATTTATGCTGGCAGTTGATAAATCATGTATCAGGTGGCTGTAGATGCCTTGGAACCACTGAAATTACCTTAACAGTCATCGAATGTGGTCCTGTAGCTTCTTGAAGTTAACAGGGTTCCCTTTTTTTTTTTTTTTTTTTTTTAGGAAATCATTTTGCAGGACTTTTCAAGGATATTTTACCGAGTTTTTGCTTGGATATACATGACAGCACATTATTCAGTATTAACAGTGGAAGGGCTGAGAGTCTGTTAATGGACTGTGTCACTTTTAGCTGGTCACTTAACATACCCCCCCACCCCCGCCAAACTTCAAGCATCTCACCAGATAAAAATATGGCTAAAAATACGTGATCTACGTGGGTGAAAATAAGATTGCATAACCGAACGTTACACTTTTCCATGACCTCAATAATATGTCAAGAACTTCTAGTCAATTTTATCATTTTCCAGGTGTTTTCCATAACTGGAAATCTAGCCAATAAATTGGCAGGGTTTCCAGAATGTATGGAAGCATGAAACTTGGGACATTTGAGTTAGAGGTCTGATCCCCACCTGGGCTGTCCATGCTCATGTCTGCGCTACTACATACATTGGATAATGGCATCTGCCAAGTGGTACACTGTACATTGATCACATGCAAAACAAACAAACAAACAAAACAGCTTGATCATATTTCTCAGAGATGAAAAGATTTACACAAAGATGTCAATACTCTCTCTTCCAGGCTAACTCCATTTTTTCATACTGCAAAATAGAGTTCTGCATGTGCAAAGGACTTTAGCCCAAATGATTGTGGGATAAAAAGCAACCCCCCCCTCCCCTTTTGTGTTACGGCTCCTTGGCTTAAAAGTCTTTTGGAATAATATGTGTATTAGAAATACTGAATTTATAAATACCAAATATTTGAAGGCTCTTTGATCAAGGCTCTTTTCATAGACGTGCCATGTTGAATAGATGCTATGCAGTTGACTCCACAATGGTCCCACAAATAATTCAATAAGCAACGAGACTCACCGTCCTTCCTTTTATCTCCCCAGGCTCCTCTCTTCAAAGATGGTAACCTCAATCTTGAGAAGATCGAGTTAAGAAACAGAATTTGTAGTGGCATTGGGGTCAATTTGCTTTCATCCATCCATCCATCGATTATCCAGACTGCTTATGCTGCTCTCAGGGTCACGGGGATGCTGGAGCCTATCCCAGCAGTCATTGGGCGGCAGGTGGGGAGACACCCTGGACAGGCCACCAGACCGTCACAGGGCACACACACACACACACCTAGGGACAATTTAGTACGGCCGATTCACCTGACCTACATGTCTTTGGACTGTGGGAGGAAACCAGAGCACCCGGAAGAAACCCACGCAGACATGGGGAGAACATGCAAACTCCACACAGAGGATGACCCGGGACGACCCCCAAGGTTAGACTACCCCGAGGCTCGAATGTAATTCATTTGAAAGTTCAGTCAGTCCAAAGCTCACACATTGAAATACTAAGTAAAGAGTCAAATCAAAACTGCCTCACAGCCAGTCTATGGAACTGAACAATTAATGAATGAATTGATATACTAAAGTGAAAATCCTGAAGATTTACATGCAAACACATATCACTTTCAATACTTTCTTTTGCTGGCGTACTTAAACTAGTAACTAATCCACAAATGCCCATGTCAGAGCTTCCCGGGGGTAAGTGATACAGGGCTGTGGTGTTTTATGCATTCACTGTAACAGCCAAATGTGGAAGAATATGAAAGGTAGCAGCAAATCTGAAAAAGCAGCAAAGTTGTTGGAGCTAAAAAGCAGTTATGGCAGAACAAACTCATAGAAGACCTTTACAAATAAATACTGCAACATCTATGACTAAAACCTCGGTTCAACTATGTTTTTTTCCTTCTTTATTAGGGGGGAAAGTGTTGACTCAACAACTCCGGTGACTGTTTCATTTCAAATGGATCTCTGAAATCTGGAGGTCAAACACCGACGCAGTTACCAGTATCACCATAGGAGTCAGTAAAGCAAAGAAGAACAACACTCTTTAGGGTTGTAGCTTCAAGATTTCAGAGGGTAACAATTAAGACATCCCATCATCAGACATTAACAAAATGCAGCCACTAGATTTTTTTTTCTCTGCTGCAATTAAGACAGGGAGAGTAAAGCAAAAGTTCAGGTGTGACATTCCTGTCAAACCCCGCTCTCCGATCCCCTCCACCTTCACGCCAAAGTCAGCAAAGCAGCTTAGCAGGCCTGGAGAAATAACCCATATTACTGTCAGCCCGCTACAATTACAGAGAGGAGACCGGTCTCAGCTGCGAACAATTTCAGTCAAATTTTGCTATCCTTAATCCCCTATTGCTGCCCAGTTTCAATTTATTGGGATGTTGAGCCCCCCGCCCAAACACACCCACAAGCACATCCACACACTTGGAAAACCCAATATTTCCTGCACCCACTGACTTTATACAGATGCTATGGATTACATACAGAGTTTTATCTGATGTTATTACAGGGTATTCCTACATGGTACCGAGTTTCCTGTAAGCTGCTCAGACTGCTGCTTTCCCATTGAAGCCAGCAGTCCTTGTACAGGGGGCTCATAAAAAAAGATGTTAGATAATTTTTAGCTATATCAATCCCCCAAAACATTTGAAATAACCCATTATGTCACTGTGTTACTCATTAAATGTTATTTATTGATTCAAAACATCATATGTTCTGCATCCATGTGTAAGAGCAACTTATCTCCTCTACAATATACTAATCCACCCACTTTTTCTCTTTAAAACACATCCCTCGAACTCTGCCTAGCGTTAAGCAAATTCCTTAGTGAACCTCTGAAAAATTGTAGAAAATAAAAAGTAAATCAGATGCATTTCCATCTGCTAAACGGGTTTCCACGACGTTGAGCCCAGCTATGTCAGAAAATGTGTCCAATGATAAAATGGGTGGGAGGAATTGACAGTTGTTTTTAATTCCTTTGAGTCAGCTAATGTTGGTTATATGTACTCGGTCGTAATGCACGCACACAAAAAAAGGACCTGGAAATTTTTCAAATGAACACGCTAATTACCAAACAACCACACCAGGCTCCTTACACTAGAACACCACAGCACATGCAGCACATTTAACATCTGCCGTTTCCATCCTCCCTTCTGAATTCGATGCATCATAATTCATCTAAGAAAACCTGGATGGATTCCCAGCTCTGGATAAGAGACTCGGATAAATGCCTAAATTGTTAATCTAACACATTTACTGAAAATTTAATTGAGTGCAGTTAGAGGCTGTACAGTTTTGAACAGGTTTAACTATAAAGGCCCAGGGAAATTCCACCTCTTTACAAACCCTGCAACCGTTTAGAGAAGTGAAGCTGATTAAAAAAAAAAAGGCTCCCTGGTTACAACATAAACAGAGGGAGAGGATACAACCCGCAGGCCTCGCTCGATGGGATCGGTGAGCAGGAGTCCTCGCGGGGCATAGACCTTGTCATTCTGCTCCTGAATGTACTTTGCGATCTTCTTCAAAACCTGAAAGAAAATGAGAAGCATATTGTCAAATACAACTTCCCCCGTGAAAATGTATCCGTTGCTTGAAGCGGTCTTCGATCGGATCCTCTCATAGAGCATGTGTATTTGCAAAGCGCCAGCCTACCTGCTAACCAGATTTTCACCTAGATTTCCTTGTGCCTTCCTGGTAAATAAATAGCTTTGGCTTTATATATAGTCAATCCTTGTGTATATCTGAAGATTGTTGTGTTGTTATTTTATGTTAAGTACACTGAGAGAGCCATGAAACCAGACTCAAATTCCATGTACTATGTGCAAACCTACATGGCCAATACACATGAACCTGATTCTGGTTCTTTACCTTTACTCTGACCTCTAATAATGTCATAAGAGGATTTGGGTCACACAGCATTTGTAAATCAATCTAATGACATGTCTTAACATGAACAATAGTCACAAGGCTAATGTCACTGGACATAATTTGTAGACTAGAGTTTCATTACAAAATGTAATGTGCTCGTCCTTCTTTTCATCTGGTTTTTTTTTCTCAAACTGAAATTTGATTGTGTTGCATTGTTTTGAAAAAAAAAAAAACACTGGAAAAATGTAGACAGTTTGATCAATTTTTACACACAAAAAACCTTGAGGAATATTTACAAGGTGTTGGTACACAGATATCTCTCTCTCTCCAACATGCTCTGCAGTTGGACAGCTGCTGCATTTACATAAAGAGCCAATAAGCGTCATTAAAAAATAAACTCAATTAGAAGAGAGTACTCGGTAGAGTGCATATCTCCACCAGGCACATCCCCCCTTCTTCGGTACTTGGACTTGGTGACAAACTACCCCTTTTTTCGCCTACAGGAAGAAGGGGAGATATGGAGGAACTGCCTGCGTATCTCCCCTTCTCCGGTGCTTGGATTTAGACAACAAACCAGCTGAGGAGTTAGCACTCAATTGTGGTATTAAACAGGTTTTCCAAAGGTTTTGAATCACCGCAACCACGAGAGTTCCTTGATCATACAGTCATAACTGTGCACACAATATTCGGCTGACAGGCCCAGTAGTATGTGAGATTAGCAGTACAGATACACACACACACGGGACAGAAAAACCAGTGTTTTCCCTGCCATTATAAGTCTTTTACGCAGCACCCAAGTCCATTGAACAGGACATATGGAGAAAAAAAAAGTTTTTAATATGCAGTGCTCAACCTAAAAAATCTAGCTAATAAAAATGTTTTGCCTGTCAGGCTGTGGATGTGCAGCCTCTTGCAAGAATATGGCCAAGTTTAATATGAACTTACACTTTCCACGAAAATGTTTACTATGTGACCATTTGGGTCTAACCCTAACTCTGTCTTTATTTTCATAATATAATAAAGCTGGGTAAACCGTTTACAGCTCGTGCATGCTTGACTCACATCCACAGTTGACTCATATCAGGTAGTGACAGAGAGCAGTGTTGGTCGAGTGAGCTAGAGAGTGAATGAAGAGAGGAACAGCGGTACTGAGAACAAACATTTTTCAAAGGTTTTGAATCACCATGAGAAGTTCTTCATCATACAGTCATAACTGTGCACAAAAAATATTAGGCTGTAGCATGTGAGATTAGCTGTGGACATATGCACACTCAAACACACACACAAACAAATGCAATATCCCTCCAGGCTACTAAGAACATGTGTTGAAACTAATTTCACACATATTGTTACTCTTATGCATTCTTATTAATAGTATGAAGTTGGGGATAAAGGCTTTAGTGTTAGCAAAAATGGGGTTTGATGGGAAACAGCAGAGGAGTGTAAAATTTGGATTGAATTAGAAGTCCATGTCAAATATTGTAGACTGCCTACAAATATTGCCACATGGACCGAAGGTTTATCTATTTGTAAACATAGAATAGCTGACAGGCTTACTGGCAAATAATTTTCTATATCTCTATGTGACCTGTGCATAACACATTATACACACGTTATACACCCTTTTACTGTAAGAGAAAACATAGTACTAAACCAGATTAGGAATAAGTTAATGTTCTCTCTCTACTATATATATATATACACTACCGTTCAAAAGTTTGGGATCACCCAAACAATTTTGTGTTTTCCATGAAAAGTCACACTTATTCACCACCATATGTTGTGAAATGAATAGAAAATAGAGTCAAGACATTGACAAGGTTAGAAATAATGATTTGTATTTGAAATAAGATTTTTTTTACATCAAACTTTGCTTTCGTCAAAGAATCCTCCATTTGCAGCAATTACAGCATTGCAGACCTTTGGCATTCTAGCTGTTAATTTGTTGAGGTAATCTGGAGAAATTGCACCCCACGCTTCCAGAAGCAGCTCCCACAAGTTGGATTGGTTGGATGGGCACTTCTTGCGTACCATACGGTCAAGCTGCTCCCACAACAGCTCAATGGGGTTCAGATCTGGTGACTGCGCTGGCCACTCCATTACCGATAGAATACCAGCTGCCTGCTTCTGCTCTAAATAGTTCTTGCACAATTTGGAGGTGTGTTTAGGGTCATTGTCCTGTTGTAGGATGAAATTGGCTCCAATCAAGCGCTGTCCACTGGGTATGGCATGGCGTTGCAAAATGGAGTGATAGCCTTCCTTATTCAGAATCCCTTTTACCCTGTACAAATCTCCCACCTTACCAGCACCAAAGCAACCCCAGACCATCACATTACCTCCACCATGCTTAACAGATGGCGTCAGGCATTCTTCCAGCATCTTTTCATTTGTTCTGCGTCTCACAAACGTTCTTCTTTGTGATCCAAACACCTCAAACTTGGATTCATCCGTCCACAACACTTTTTTCCAGTCTTCCTCTGTCCAATGTCTGTGTTCTTTTGCCCATCTTAATCTTTTTCTTTTATTGGTCAGTCTCAGATATGGCTTTTTCTTTGCCACTCTGCCCTGAAGCCCAGAATCCCGCAGCCGCCTCTTCACTGTAGATGTTGACACTGGTGTTTTGCGGGTACTATTTAATGAAGATGCCAGTTGGGGACCTGTGAGGCGTCTGTTTCTCAAACTAGAGACTCTAATGTACTTATCTTCTTGCTCAGTTGTGCAACGCGGCCTCCCACTTCTTTTTCTACTCTGGTTAGAGCCTGTTTGTGCTGTCCTCTGAAGGGAGTAGTACACACCGGTGTAGGAAATCTTCAATTTCTTAGCAATTTCTCGCATGGAATAGCCTTCATTTCTAAGAACAAGAATAGACTGTCGAGTTTCAGATGAAAGTTCTCTTTTTCTGGCCATTTTGAGCGTTTAATTGACCCCACAAATGTGATGCTCCAGAAACTCAATCTGCTCAAAGGAAGGTCAGTTTTGTAGCTTCTGTAACGAGCTAAACTGTTTTCAGATGTGTGAACATGATTGCACAAGGGTTTTCTAATCATCAATTAGCCTTCTGAGCCAATGAGCAAACACATTGTACCATTAGAACACTGGAGTGATAGTTGCTTGAAATGGGCCTCTATACACCTATGTAGATATTGCACCAAAAACCAGACATTTGCAGCTAGAATAGTCATTTACCACATTAGCAATGTATAGAGTGTATTTCTTTAAAGTTAAGACTAGTTTAAAGTTATCTTCATTGAAAAGTACAGTGCTTTTCCTTCAAAAATATGGACATTTCAATGTGATCCCAAACTTTTGAACGGTAGTGTATATACACTACCGTTCAAAAGTTTGGGATCACCCAAACAATTTTGTGTTTTCCATGAAAAGTCACACTTATTCACCACCATATGTTGTGAAATGAATAGAAAATAGAGTCAAGACATTGAAAAGGTTAGAAATAATGATAAGATATTTCAAATACAAATCATTATTTCTAACCTTGTCAATGTCTTGACTCTATTTTCTATTCATTTCACAACATATGGTGGTGAATAAGTGTGACTTTTCATGGAAAACACGAAATTGTTTGGGTGATCCCAAACTTTTGAACGGTAGTGTATATGTATATATACACTACCGTTCAAAAGTTTGGGATCACCCAAACAATTTCGTGTTTTCCATGAAAAGTCACACTTATTCACCACCATATGTTGTGAAATGAATAGAAAATAGAGTCAAGACATTGACAAGGTTAGAAATAATGATTTGTATTTGAAATAAGATTTTTTTTACATCAAACTTTGCTTTCGTCAAAGAATCCTCCATTTGCAGCAATTACAGCATTGCAGACCTTTGGCATTCTAGCTGTTAATTTGTTGAGGTAATCTGGAGAAATTGCACCCCACGCTTCCAGAAGCAGCTCCCACAAGTTGGATTGGTTGGATGGGCACTTCTTGCGTACCATACGGTCAAGCTGCTCCCACAACAGCTCAATGGGGTTCAGATCTGGTGACTGCGCTGGCCACTCCATTACCGATAGAATACCAGCTGCCTGCTTCTGCTCTAAATAGTTCTTGCACAATTTGGAGGTGTGTTTAGGGTCATTGTCCTGTTGTAGGATGAAATTGGCTCCAATCAAGCGCTGTCCACTGGGTATGGCATGGCGTTGCAAAATGGAGTGATAGCCTTCCTTATTCAGAATCCCTTTTACCCTGTACAAATCTCCCACCTTACCAGCACCAAAGCAACCCCAGACCATCACATTACCTCCACCATGCTTAACAGATGGCGTCAGGCATTCTTCCAGCATCTTTTCATTTGTTCTGCGTCTCACAAACGTTCTTCTTTGTGATCCAAACACCTCAAACTTGGATTCATCCGTCCACAACACTTTTTTCCAGTCTTCCTCTGTCCAATGTCTGTGTTCTTTTGCCCATCTTAATCTTTTTCTTTTATTGGTCAGAATCCCGCAGCCGCCTCTTCACTGTAGATGTTGACACTGGTGTTTTGCGGGTACTATTTAATGAAGATGCCAGTTGGGGACCTGTGAGGCGTCTGTTTCTCAAACTAGAGACTCTAATGTACTTATCTTCTTGCTCAGTTGTGCAACGCGGCCTCCCACTTCTTTTTCTACTCTGGTTAGAGCCTGTTTGTGCTGTCCTCTGAAGGGAGTAGTACACACCGGTGTAGGAAATCTTCAATTTCTTAGCAATTTCTCGCATGGAATAGCCTTCATTTCTAAGAACAAGAATAGACTGTCGAGTTTCAGATGAAAGTTCTCTTTTTCTGGCCATTTTGAGCGTTTAATTGACCCCACAAATGTGATGCTCCAGAAACTCAATCTGCTCAAAGGAAGGTCAGTTTTGTAGCTTCTGTAACGAGCTAAACTGTTTTCAGATGTGTGAACATGATTGCACAAGGGTTTTCTAATCATCAATTAGCCTTCTGAGCCAATGAGCAAACACATTGTACCATTAGAACACTGGAGTGATAGTTGCTTGAAATGGGCCTCTATACACCTATGTAGATATTGCACCAAAAACCAGACATTTGCAGCTAGAATAGTCATTTACCACATTAGCAATGTATAGAGTGTATTTCTTTAAAGTTAAGACTAGTTTAAAGTTATCTTCATTGAACAGTACAGTGCTTTTCCTTCAAAAATATGGACATTTCAATGTGATCCCAAACTTTTGAACGGTAGTGTACATATATAGAGCAGCTGATGAGTGCACGAAGCATGAAACAGGCCTGTACTGCAATGTATTAAAACTTTTTTTCCTGTATCTGTGTTGATATATATATATATACAACAGAAATGTCTTTCTTATGTTATCCAGCTTGGAGCCCCAGAGGGCTGGTCCTTACCACACAAACTTTAAAGAAAATGGCATAAAAACCATCCATCCATCCATTATATTAACCGCTTATCCTGCTCTCAGAGTCGCAGGGATGCTGGAGCCTATCTGAAAATAATTTCAGCATAATGTTCTGATTTACACTTTATCTGACTGAAATAAAAAAAAATAAGCCCAACCATTTGATATCCCACGTAGCTTAAATCAAATGCTTTGAATTAATTGCCAATACTATGTGTATCTGATTTACAATTTATCCGACTGAAATAAAAAAAATATGCCCAACCATTTGATATCCCACGTAGCTTAAATCAAATGCTTTGAATTAATTGCCAATACTATGTGTATCTGTCCACTGCCTTTTTTGCCAGAATATTAGCTCCTAGTAGTCACCAAACCTCTGTGTTGTTTTCTGAACTTTGACCAATATGAGGTAATTTTCCTTACCATGGACAAGTTTGTACACATTGAAACAGAAGCGCTGAATTGACAGAAGCAAGAACTGTCAGTATGTGGAATCAAACCAGCCACTTTTGGCTACAAGGCAACCATTTTAAACAACTGGCTGACTCATCACATCCTCGACTTCCCCCCCAACTGAGCTGAATAGATTACATCTTTACTTAGGTTACAACCAGTCAGCTAAAGTCATAT
Source organism: Lampris incognitus (assembly GCF_029633865.1). Lineage (NCBI taxonomy): Eukaryota > Metazoa > Chordata > Actinopteri > Lampriformes > Lampridae > Lampris > Lampris incognitus. Next base: position 128,891,271 of record NC_079211.1, read on the forward strand.
TACTTTATGGGCACTCATAAAACAAAAAGTTTGCCAAAGTATTTTTCATCTTGGATGGCTCCTGCCTGCCTTAACAAAAAAACAGAAGACAGAAGGAGACCACTGACGTACTGACTCATTTACATCGTCTGTGGATCTGGTCAAAAGAGTCTTGCCAAAGGTTTCAGACATATAAATCATACATTTGCAAGCTTTTACAGAGGTCGTAATAGTGCTGATTTACAGTCAAGGCACATTGTTCCAAACAGCAACAATGCAAACTCCTTCAATAATCCCCACTTCAGTAATCTCCAGTGTAAAGTATATACTAGTTCATTTATAGGTCTAGCAGCACAAGTCAATCCAAAACTGCTCTTAATTTTTTTCTGCCCGCATGTGTGTCAAAAATAAGAGATAAAGCGTGAGAGAGACAGCGGCAACTCCAACACTGTCATCCAAGGAAAGTTTTCATTATTAATACATAGGCTACATGTACCCAGAGGCGCACTGTTGGCTCACCTTCTCGTAGTGAGTTTCCATACACAGGAAGATGGTGTACGCTGTGAGGCAGGCCAGGCAGCCTTCCAGGTAAGACTGGCCACCCAGCTTCTCTGCCTCGGCATACAGGTTATTCAGCGCCCGAACAGTTTCCTCAAACTGCTGCTTGTCAATCTGAAATACACACAATTTGGCAAAGGAAGACAAGGTCATGATAAGCAATGATCAGTTCTTGAGAAGGCACAGACCAAGGTTTTTGACAGCTGCAATCAGGACAATTACTTAACAATGCATAAGTAGATGTTGTCCATCTCCATTTGAAGATAAAATGAAGACATTCCATTTGTAATGCCAGACTGCTTTCATTCTCCAACTCTAGATAAATGAGTGGGGTGAATGTTCCTGGATTTGCAACTCATCAAGGGAATGCTGGGATCCTTTCCCACATTGGCAAAAACCTTCTGAAATTATTAGAATGTCTTGGCTGCATGTTCAGCGAATGTTTTCACTTAATACTCTGCAGGACACAATGAGAATCCAGGATGAGTCTTGACAGTTTCTCCTTATCAAATGTCGAGGACGACCCTTTGGCACAACAAAACATATCTGAGGGATTTGTGGTATTTGTGGTATTAAATAGCTGATGATAAATGTTTCATGCCTCTGACAGTAGTCAATATTATCCCGCGCCCCGATATTAGGCTTTGTAATAATTGCACTGCTCTTTCTCAAGCATTCCTGACATCAAGATTTGCTCCATGTGAAGTAGGCCAATGACAGAGGGGTGCTGGATTCTGAAGCAGCTTTGAATGGGATGCCAGTATGTGTTGAACAAGTTGTTCTCCAGCGTGAACCCACAGATCTCCAAGCTATACTCAGGGCTGAGGTGAAAAAGAAAGAAGGGCCGTGGATTGGAGCCTGCAGACCAGACAGGGAGCCAGCCTCCTGGGCCTCTGAACACGCTCCAAGTTCTGCTCCCATGTGCAGAGGAATGCAACAACAAGCTCCAACAGATCAGTGGTCTTATGCGTGTTTGGTGCCTTAGATCAAGAGCCTTTGTTCACTTTCTAATTTTCAATTTAAGCGCTACGATTTAAACAACATCTCACCATCCGTGCATCTTTCCATTATGTCTGACACAAGCATTTGAGCATTTTGAAAATATTGCTGCTAGCTAGATGAGAGTACAAAACTTCCAAGAATAAAATGGGCTTATTAATGAGGTGTATAAAAGAATGTTATTTTTTACTTTAACGGTAACTAAACAACGTGACTGTATTGCGCAACCAAGGGCTCATCACATGTTTGCAAATGCCATGAGCAAAAATAGCAGAAAATGGGTCAGGAAAAAATTTGTATCTATTTATATATGTTGATGGTTGTTTAGCAAACTAAATACCAAAGGCATTAAAAAACATCAAGTGCCCTCACAGTCCTTTGGTCTTATTCGTCAAAAGAACTTAACATTAAAGAGTTGCAATAATAAATTAGCCTCAGATAACTACTCGCAAGCAAGAATGCTCTGCTTCAACATGTAGACCACTGGAGAAAAGAAATAAACAATACATAGATAAGAGCAAAATGTGCTACTAGCACGGCTGACATTTGCAAGCACCTAAACAAAGAGAAATTACTGATCTTAAAAACAAAGTCCATCTAACAGCTTATTATAAAAACAAATGTTGGAGACACATTTAGTGATTGTGTGTGGTAGCCATTACATATCACTGGAAAAGTATGCTTTATTTGTGTATGCTTGCATCTGTGTGTGAAAGCTTTGCACCCCACAGGAAAACAGACAGAGACCACCCAATCAAAATGTCATTAAACTAACCAGGCTTATGTGTTGTGAAGCTGCTCTTTTCATGTGGTGCATGAATTGCATTACTGCTGCTTTTTGTCCTGTGAATCCATTCAGCTAATAGATTTCTTTAATGTGGTGTGGAGCCTGTTCAGTTTCAGGAACCAGGCTCTTAAGATCATTATCAAACCTCACTCAGATATCAGTTGTTGCTGTTATGTTAGTTAAAACTAAGAACAAGTCCAGCAGGGTTTCTTCAGAAATTATTTTGCCACATCAGTGTTTGGAGGTATGTTTTGACACTAATTTTATTTCCAAATCTCTCTCTACTTTAGATGCACCAACATACACTCATTTGTGTAGTTTATTAAGATAATTGTATATTACAGTAATAGGGCAAGACACATGTTTGGGTCCTTTAGAGGATAGCCAATACTGAATATGAAAAATAACAGGAAGAAAGGCACCAGAATAATGCATACCTTTATGATTTTTTTTCTAATGACCTGAGTGAAAGTCAAAATTAGTTGGAAAGAGTTTAAAGCTTTGAAAGCACAACATGATGATACAAGTAATGCTCTGTGAAAACACCGCTATGCATCGTTGATACAAGTGATACTGGACATAGTCTGATCCCAAAATTAAAATTTATCCTCAAGATGAAGTGGGAACTATCTGTGCATTGAATGTCACCTGTGTACCACTATAATATGGTGATCATTTGTCCTCATCCATTCTGAACAGAACATTAATAAAGTGTATCATTACCCGTGTCTCCAGCTCAGACGGGAACTTGGTCTGGAATTGGCAGACAGTGCCATTGGTGTAATCCCTCTGGATGAAAACTTTGGCAGCAATGGCTGCCTGCTGCCTCATATCCTGCAGGCTGTGAGTCTGTGAAAATAGGTAGATTATCTTAAATATACCATTCTGCAAAAAAATCAGGTGTTTATAATCCTTGTGCGGAAGTGATGTACTGCTTGCTTTCCTCTGCAACTTCAGCATTAAGAGCTGAGTGAGTGCTGAAAGAGGTGGGTCAATTCCCATACTATGCTGTTAATTGAATCTACATGTTCTCACATTTTAATAAAGGATGTTTGATCTTTATCAATTGGTTCATCAAACATTCCTCCCACAGTCCAAAGATGTCAACTGGCCATACTAAAGTCCAGGGTGTCTCCCTGCTTGCCACCAAATGACTGCTGGGATAGGCTCCAGCATCCCCGTAACCCTGAGAGCAGGATAAGCAGTTCGGATAATGAATGGATGGATGGATGGATGGATGGATGGATGGATGGATGGATGGATGGATGGATGGATGGTTCATCAAACATAATGTCTTTTGGTATGAATGGTTCTATTTTGTCACTTTCTCATTGAAGATTTTAGCCTGGTGGTGTTTGAATACGACACTGCTCATCGCTCACAATGCAAGGGTTGTTGAACGACAAATATGCTTACCTAAATGAAGGAGACCGTTTTGGGCTAAGAAAATCCAGCCATTTGAAAGGTGCTAAATGTTAATCTACTTGATCTCTATCCTCAATTCTTGATAACAATCTTTCATTCAGCATTCCTTTGAATACAAACATCTGCGTTGTAGGGGGTCTGTTAATTGTTTACTTTGTTTCAATCAGTGCTACTTTGAAACCCCTGCTAATATTTATTATTCCTATCATGCTTCAACAGAGCCAAAACGTTTCATGTAGCACCTTTAAAAATGAAGATTTGGGAGTATTACTCTGCGGCAGCCCCTGGGCTATAACTTTGCCAAACTTTACCAATCAAATGATGTTTGTAACATTCATTGTCATGTACCATTAAAACAAAACGAAACAAAAATAGAGCAGTAAAAGTTTATTTCTGAGCTAAATGAGACGCAATCACTACGGTTAACAATCATTGTTAAGAGGTAAAAGATAAACCAGTCTACCCATGAGATTTAAAGCATGTTCTTTTGAAGCGTATTAGTCTCCGATTAAAATTTTGCAGCTAATACGAATTAGGTAATCCTACTACTGGTGTCGGCTATTATTATTATCGCGCCCTTATTCAGATAGCATTATTATTTGTGCCAACTAATGTGACTTCCTCATTCCTACACATTTTATGCTCTCTGTGCAGTGTGACTCTGCTTTGTATGACGATTCTCTTATTCAACACCTCTAGGTGATCTAAGGCGCACTTACACATGTAAAAACTTACACACTTACACTAAATTTTACTGAACAGGACATGCACTTTTGGCGATGATATGATTACTATGTAGTATAACAAATTTAGTACTACTACGACTTCGTAGGGTACAACTAGAATATGATTACTATGTAGCATATGCACTACTACATCACAGAGTATTGCGAACATATGACTACTATTTAGAAAATGTACTATTACTACTACTTTATAGAGCACTACTATGATAACTGTAGCGCACTACGACGACTGTTGCCTATAATCGAATTTAACTGATAGCTGACTTGGATGAGCAGAATAGCTGTGCGCAATGTGGTGCCATAACGAAAGAATAATGTGACGGGGCATTATCGCTTAGTTGGTTTACAGAAAACTAATAAACATGAGCAAAATGAAGCTAGCAGCGCCAGGTTACCAGACAAGCTAAATTGCCAACTTTCGTTCTAGCTCAGCAAAATTATCCTAGAACAGATCCACATAGAAACACACACATACAAACTAGAATATCGGGATTTTTTTTTACAACCTCCATTCAAATAACCATATTTAAACGGCAGAAAATATTTGAAAGTGTTGGATTACCTCTGCCATGTTGACAGTTTTCTGTTTATCTTCCGTCAGTATTTCCACCTTGTGTTGCAGTGTAATCTTTCCGGTGGGAACAATACTTCCTTGATGTATGTGCCGGGGTGTGAAGACTAACTACACAGCGAAAATTGCGCGAAAACAATGAAAGGCAACCTGTCCATTTAGCACTTCATTTTGGGGACGAGAAATCACATTTGGGGACACACGAAGGCGAGTTAAAGTATATTTCTAAACTTTTCTTCACGTAATTTTTGTGATTTTTTTTGTCATCCCGAGATTAGTGTACTATCCAATTGAAACTAGAATCTACAATTAGATATTTTTGTATGTTTTCAACACCAGCAAATTCACAATACATGAATGGATAGATGCATGGCTTAAACCATAAATATATCCATTCACCTTCACTCTTTTTTTCTTTTTCTTTTTTGGTGTCATAGGAGGCAGGAACCCGTAGTATATTATAAGAGAAGCAGACACAGAGCAAAATCAATCAATCAGTCAACCAAGTTGCATTTTATATGCCACTTTACAGAAAAGTTGTCAATCAATAATTGATATTAAATTACATTACCACTTAATGACAGACAGGTGAAACTATGAGATGATGCATTCTTGGTCCTGTCATCAAAAGTTAACTTAACTCATCTACCATACTGTTTTATGTCAAATCGGGGGGGGGGGGGTTGTATTTTGGTTAGCCTTCTTGTTCTCGTTCATTCAGAATTAATTATTGGTGGTAATAGTTTTTAATAATGTTATCTTTAGCTCTTTCAGGAAACCAACATATTTTGAGTTTTCTTTCCTTGGCTGCTGCTAGAACAAAGAAAGATGTAAACATCAAATTAAAAATTCCATAGTACTTTAAGTATATACGCCGATCATCCAAAACATTAAATCCACTGACAAGCAATTGAATAACATCTCGTTACAGTTACACCTGTCATGGGGTGGGATATATTAGGCAGCAAGAGAACAGTCAGTTCTTGAAGTTGATGAATGAAAGCCACTTTATTTGACAATGAATTCTTACAACGAATTTTTTCTCTGCATTTAACCAACCCATCCTATTGTATAAGAGCAGTGGGCAGCTGCAGCGCCCGGGGACTAACTTGACTTCTTCTTTCCATTGCCTTGGTCAGGGGCACAGCAAGACTATCAACCCTAACATGCATGTCTTTTTGATGGTGGGAGGAAACTGGAGCACCCAGAGGAAAAAGGACATGGGGAGAACATGAAAACTCCACACAGAAAGGACCTGGGACAGCCTGGGGTTTGAACCCAGGTTCTTCATGCTGTGAGGCAACAGTGCTAAACACTGGGCCATCGTGCTGCCCATGTGATGTGTTGATGTGTTGGAAGCAGGAAAAATGGGCAAGCGTTAGGATCTGTGCGATTTTAAATTGTGATGGTTAGATGACTGGGTCAGAGCATCTCCAAAATGGCAGGTCTTCTGGGGTGTTCCAGGTATGCTATGGCCAGTACCAAAAATGGTTCAAGGAAGGATAACCAGTGAACCGGTGACAGAGTCATGGGCGCCCAAGGCTCATTGATGAGCATGGGGAGCGAAGGCTAGCCCATCTGGTCTGATTCCACAGAAGAGCTACTGTAGCTCAAATCGCTGAACAGCTGTGTACGGGCTATGATAGACAGATGTCAGAACGTATGGTACATCACAGCTTATTGTGTGTGGGGCTGTGTAGCTGCAGACTGGTCAGAATGCCCATGATGACCTCTGTCCACTTCCGCAAGCACCTAAAATGGGCATGTGAGCATCAGAGCCGAACCATGGAGCAATGGAAGAAGGTGGCCTGGTCTGATTAATCACATTTTTTTTCTTTTACATCACATGGACAGCCAGGTGCATGTGTGTCGTTTACCCGGGGTAGAGATGGCACCAGGATGCACTATGGGAAGAAGGCAAGCTGGTGGAGGTTGTGTGATGCTCTACACAATGTCCTGCTGGGTAACCTTGGGTCCTGGCATTAATGTGGAATATTCATATTATGCACAACATTAATGTACTTTGACATGTACCACCTACCTAAATGTTGTTGCAGACCAGGCACACCCCTTCATGGCAATGGTATTCCCTGATGGCAGTGGCCTCAGGTGGTTTTAATGTTTTGGCTGATCTGTGTAAGTATTGTAAGCAAGCATGCTTATATTTTAAACAGACAATTATCGACTTCTCTCCTTCTCTGCTTAGCTAACATGTTCATTTTATCACAATAACCTTCAATAGTTGTTGATTTTGGCTAAGATGTAGTGTATTTCAAACCTTGGCAAAGTTTATATTATATTGGGCTTTACTAAGAAGTACAGGCTACATACACCATACATGGTGCACTGTTAAAAGCTTAGTGGATGTATATACAGCTGTCTCAGGCTCACCTAAATACAGTTTCCAGAATAATGTCTAATGTAATGATACCGTCATATATTGCTTAGAGAACAGCTGGGGCCGGGTCAGTAAAAGTATCTAACATTACAGTGACCTGCACTTAAACCTTCCTTAAAAGTGATTTCTTATGTCTCATGAGTTGAGTGATTGTTTTAGAAGGGGGAAGAGCGATTACCTGTGGATAAGTGAAAGGGATGTTGGTCAGTACATTATTTTTTTTCTAAAAATGTTCCAGTCAACACCCAGCAACAAAGCCGGTGATGATCTAGAGAGTGAAAGCAGTGTTGTGTCTTCAGGGCAGATCTTTTTAGCCAGTTTGTCTTTGTGCATAGCAAGCAGTGATGTTGATTTAATCAAATCCGCAATTACACTTGATGTTAGTGATTAGTGGTTGAGACACAGTTGTAAAAAATAATTAACCTGCCAAGACGTTTAGTTGGGAAGATTTTTCCTCACAAACTGAGGTTAGCCCAACTATAATTTTCACACAGTTTGAATTTGTGGTAGAAACCCAGACAGACGGGTCTCATATTCTGTGTGGTGGATGCTTTTATCAAAAGCACCTTGCAGTACTGAATTGCATTCAGTATGAGAACAGATGACAACAAATAGAAACTGAACCAGACAGGTCCACAGTCTCCATTGTCGCCTGTTTTGTTCAGAGGATACCTGTTCTTCCTCGCTCACTAATATAGTTTTATTAAATGGCACTGCAAGGTAAAATGGTCACACTTAAAGTGAAATGTAGTTAAGTTGCCTTCTATAAATAGTAGACTGGACCATAGGTAGTTTTTCAGGGAGGATGTATAGCATTTCCATTAGAGACCCACTTCAGCATGAGTGGCCTGAGCAGCAGTAAAACCATTGTCGTGGGCTATTAACCAGCATGTGTTGTAAATGAAGGGTCCAAATGGTGCTCATTAGTGGTCTCTCCCAGGCCGGCCATCACAGAGGAAAGGGGCTGTAAAGGCTCGCTCCTTTGCCAGGAAACAAACAAACCCTGTGGAGGAGCAATAGCGGGATTTTTACATTTATATAGATTCACTCTAATTACCCCCTGAAAAGCCAGTTCAGCCCTTTTGATGCAGGGGATGATTGAGAAAATGCATTCCTCATGGGCAAGTCATTCAGATCACCGAGTCAAACAGCAGCGCCTAAGAGGCTATGAAAATCCCTCTTGACATTGCCTATGTTATTACTGTAGCTCTAATACACCTAAGAGGCACCTTGTGAGGATATTTCCCCGCTATTAGCCGTGGAAATAGAATGTGTTTGGTCTCTCCTCGTTTTTCAGAGGGGATCAGTTTTAAGATGATTAAGCAGTTGGTGGACTCACTCACTGTGTTCTTTATTTGAGCAAAGTGGATGTGACAAAGTCAGAAGCTTAAACTCACCGGATTCATTAACTGTGTGCTGCATGGATGCTGAGATTACAGTTATTGTGAGAATGTGGCACATTCCCCTGTTAAACATGTTTTGTGTGGGACTATGAAAAAAATGTGTCATGTGAAGCAGGTTTGATTCCTGCCAAACTCTAAATTTGAGTCCATGATGGTGGGTGATTAATCACTGTGAGATTATGTCTGGGTTTGTTTTGACACAACACCTACCTCACATCTTACTTCACATCTCACAGACTCTGGCAAAGCAAATTACATCCAAGATATCCAATTTTGCAAAGGCTTGGGGCCTCACTTTATCCCGAGATCCAAATATCCAGGACTCATTATAGTGGCTGGTTACTTTAGGGAACAGATCTACAGCCTCAAGACTTAACACGGTTGTGTTTGATAATCCGTTCTGTACTCGCTGCCGCCAAACTACCCAAGTGCCCTTGCTGTGAGAGCCAAGCTGAAACAGGAGCATTATATCAGGATTTAGCTGATTTCGACAGCAGTCAGCATGCCTGAATTACTCTACATATCTTATTTCCTTATTAAAAAATACCAAGCAGTTACCTATTGAAACCCGAAAAGACACAATTTAATGTGCAAGATGACAAAGAAGTCAGTGCTGAAACTATTCCCAAACCGAGAATATGGCCTCACATAAAAAACAATGGTTGCATTTCATTCAAGAATGTGCCTGCGCTTGGCATTCAAGTCACACATGGTTCACGTCTAGCGGGTGTCACCCAGGAGTCCCCCATGCCACCCCAAATTGCTAACATAATGACGTGTCATTATTACCTCACCTGCGTGTGAGTCACTGCATCATATGTGGTGGGTAGCAATCATTCAACACCCCATGGAAATTCAAACAATCACTTTCCTAAAGCTGCCTGGTTAGCAGTTAAAGGGAAACATACATGCCTCTAAATGTTTATTAGCTGTTTAATATCCTGTTTAGAGTTACTTTTATCAGTTTGGTGTTGTTGGTGCCAATCTCTCCCTCTGCTCCTCAGACACACGCTCAGATAAGGCTCCATTTAGCTATAGCAGCCAAAGAAGTAAATCACCCAAGACCAAATGTACACAGTTGTGGTATAGTACTTGTTGACACAGAGTACCATGAGACATTATTAACCCAAATTTTGTTACATGCACGGTTGAAAAAATATCAAGTCATTGATATAGCTTTTTTCCCTAGTGTTAGGAATTTATAATCCAACAAATTGGTGATGAATTTTGTGCAGAAAATGAAAGTGAGGTTGCAGGATTGCAAAAAACCTCCCATTCATTCTAGCAGCATGTGGGTTGCCCTCATGTTGGGCATGTTTTGACTGGGATTGGGGGGAGTCAGATTACCTCATATTTTGTTCAACAGTCGGAGAGGCATTAATCATCCCGTTAAATCAAGACAGTTTTATAGTCTTGTGTGTGAGAGTGCTTATGACCCACATAACTATGCCACTGACTTCAGACCTAAGCTACCAAATGTCCAACTTTAACAGGCAGGGATCAATGGAGCATTCCCTCACACGAGCAAAACATCGCCTCACCAAAACCAGAGGCTCAAACATTGTGACTAATATTATCACTGAATCGACTCGTTCTGTCACTTTGGGGGTTTTGTGTTTTGTTTTGTTTTGTTTTGTTTTGTTTTGTTTTGTTTTGTTTTTGTTTGTTGTTTTTTTTCTTAAGAAGTTATTTCCAATCTAGATGTCAACGGACAAAAAACTGGAAGTGGATATCTGAAATTCTGACATTTGTATCTTGGATAAAAACCAGGCACTCAAAATGCTCCACTTTTGGTGAGATTTCCATTCATACTGATCAAAATACAGGCACATCATCATCAAAACATATTATCCTATCATCATGCATGCTACGAAATTATGAAATTGGTTTCTTTAAAGAAAAAAAAGTTTTTTTGTTTTACATTTTGGAAAAGCATTTCTATGAAGCAAATGATAGGTTGTTAGCTATTTGCCAAGATGTCAACAGGCAGAGTTATTCTTACAAAAATGCAAAACTCACATGTGAGGAATATCAGCTGTGGTAATACCAATAAAACCTGTTTTATCTTTAGTTATTAAGTCAAACCTGCTTTGTGTGCAGATAGATATCTGTTGAAACAGACTTGGTTGATTGCTTACATATAGCTCCCGTTAAACAACAGTACAGCAAAATTGCACAAAAATAGTCAGATATGAATTAAATCAAATCAAAAACTACATTGTCAATATGAGCATTTAAAATTTAAATTCAGAGAATATGTGTTGTATCGATATCTATCTATCTATCTATCTATCTATCTATCTATCTATCTATCTATCTATCTATCTATCTATCTATCTATCTATCTATCTATCTATCTATCTATCTATCTATCTATCTATCTATCTATCTATCTATCTATCTATCTATCTATCTATATAGTTACTTGCTCAGACCGTTGGCACCCTTGGCCATAAGTGTCATGTAAGGAATTTTTGATACTAAATGAATAATTTCCCAGTCAATGGGCCTCGATATTAATAACACACAGCATATCAACCTTACCTTGATATAAATACAGGACATGTTTTAGTGTCATTAAAACCTGCACTTTACCTCGAGGGAGGCTCCTTTGCAGAACCAAAGCAAGAGGCAACATTACTCAATAGAACAAATGAGAGTATCCAAAGGATGACATGTACAAGAATAATGCATTGTTCATGCGTTGTTGGTCAGAGACTTCAAATAGGGGTTACAAATAAATGTCGCGGTGAAAAATCCTTTTCCTCAACTAAAGCTAAGGACTCTTCTTACAACTGACATCGTTGTCCTGCATGTTACATTTCAACACAAGCAAGAAAAAAACATACCCACAATAACTCATCTATAAACTGTCTCATAAGACATGAAGAAAGACTGAAGTTTATGTATGTAAAACACAGTGGAGTTCATTCACATGATTTGTGGTCTGGAAGGCTACCAAACAGTCTCGAAAGGTGATTAAAGGCCAACACACAGCTATGCAGTTTTGGCTTTCTTACAGCTGTCTCAGACAAATTTTTCAAATTGTACAAAATCGTTGGTTGTGAATGATTTTTTTTTTAGTGTCTTTTTTTTCTGCTGGTGTAGGCCGTACTGTCATCATTCATCCAACTGTATAATGTGACAGCAGTCTCCCTCAGACTCTTACAGTCTGACAAGGGGAATGTGTCAAGACCTTTTCCCTGTCATACAACAAATCAACATTAAACATCAATTTAGGGATATTTGGGAATATAGTTGAATCATTGCATTCTTAGCATTGACTCAAAAAGTATGAAAATAAATGTTTCAATAAATGTCTCCAAACAAAACGTGTTTACTGTGAACTTCCGGAGACCCACCTGGCCCCTGCTGCGGCCCACATATGGTCCACAAGCCAGAGCTTGAAAACCACTTATCTCTGTTTGGTGGGCTACAAAGGACTCAACAGACCTTCACCAACAGGGCACAAGTATAATATGTCATTGTATAAGTGACATATAAAAGTTCACCAACCTTCCTAAAAGTTTAAACTCAATGTATAAATAAGTGATCTCTCTCATCAGTCTCAGATATTTAACCATTAGTACATCATTCCCCTTTCTGAATCAGTTTTGAAAGGCAGACAAGATGAAGTGACTTTGATGAATCTATATATCTTGCATTCAAGTTGGGACACCACCGGGCTTTGATTCTCATGTTGTGTTGCTAAGACTTCTAACAACTTTGTTTCCCCTCTCACAAACGCCGACCCGCTCACACAAAATCTCACCATTCCCCCAAAAGAGCAAATTATATTGATCAAAGACAACCACAGACTTGTAAGGATCTGCCTCCCAACACAGTCATAATTTCGAAACATAATAGATGATGAAAATGAATGGCTTGCGCAAACCAAATTGTCTGGAAGAACGATTGTGTTTATCCCTCCAAAACCACTTTGAGATTACACAGTCCAAGATTGAATCGTCTTCTCTCTCCTCTGGCTTTCATTAACCATTCATAGCCTTGGAACGTGGTGTTTTCTGTGGGGAAATTGTACTTTCTGTGTAATTTCAAGGAATGCACTGAACAATAAGGTATTTGATCAGCCGACGGTCAGGACAGCATCACATAGCGATCATTCTTAAAGGGTGGCCATCCTCTTAAACGTCCACTGATCCCCCCCCCCCCACACACACACACACACACTGAAATACATTAACAACTTTTTTTGGGATAAAGTCCGGGGGAGAATAGAGAAAACCTCAACAACTCACTGAAAGGTTCTTATTCTCAATAAACAGAATTTGAAAAAGTTGCACTTCATTTTAAGCGCAATACAACTCCTTTTACATGTAATCTTGGTGTGCTGCCTCATTTCGATCTATTGTTCCAAAGCAAACAAGCAGAGATAATTACACTTTAACACGATGACTCAAACATAAACCAACACCGAGTGTTCTTTAACAATAATGAAGCAATGATTTCCACATGAGGGACAACATGGTAATGAACGATTCGGTAACCGCATACACATGTACACCCAAACAAATGTTAGATTGGAAATATGAATTCTCTCTATTGGTGCACAAAAGGCAGGTAATGAATTATACATCTGCATTTATAGATTATTGGTCACAATGTAGCTGTAAAATAATTTATTAAATGACTCCGAGTGAAGCATGTATCCTAAATTAGCAGGATACAATTTGCAATTTTTTTCCATCTGAATTTGAGTTTTATTATTATCTAGTAGTGTCGTGATAATGTTTAGATTTGAACATGGTTGTGTCTTTTAATTTTATATTAAAAACTCAATCAGTCAATCAATTCATCAATGAACTAATCAACCAATCACAATTTAAACAAAGCCAGTGTTAAATCAATGATGCTTGAGCAGGTAGTGCCATACTGCAATCTATGATTGGGCCTCTCAGCCTCCTTTCTTTCGATCCCATTGTACAATCCATCTATCCATTAATTCATCCATTAATTCATCCATTAATTCATCCATCTTTCCTTCCTTCCTTCCTTCCTTCCTTCCTTCCTTCCTTCCTTCCTTCCTTCCTTCCTTCCTATCTTCCTTCATATCGTCCTTCCTTCCTTCTTCCTCTCGGGTCTTGCTGATGGACAGCTGGATGGTGCTTTCTTTCTTTAAGTGTATGAATGTGGGTTTTCTTGTTCGGCACTCTGCAGCCCAGTGCAACATTTTGATTTGTTCTATGCAGGTTATTGAGTTATTCATACATAGAGCCAGCAGTTTTAAACGCCGATTCCATCCATTGTTGACTATGTAGCTCATAATAATACTATAGCAGGAACCTGTATGTAGTGAACACATGTCAAAACAGAAAAACAAGTGTTTATGGAATAATGAGATACTGGCTTTTGATAAGAGAAAAGATTAAATGAAGGAAAACTCGTTTTAAAAGAATTGCATTAAAAACTTGTTGTGGCAGTAAAGGTTAGCAATTTGCATATTTTTGCGCCGGTGGCTGTGCAGCTAAAATGGTAAAATGCTGTCACTTCTTATTTCCAGTCAGGAGTTTTTTATATGAATTATGTTGTATTATGAAATGACCTGTGTGCAACAGTGGGAGGGGGCACTTTGACAGGTCTCCACATACTATCCTTATCTGAACCAGATCACAAAAACCAAGAGAAGGCCATACAAAAGTTTGACCCCAATAGGAGCCTCTCATTGAGACCATCGAAGCTACAACGAGCGTTTGGGATTTTTTTTCCACCGCAGATCATTTGCACCAATCCATACTTTCAGCAGTTTTGCATCAATCCATACTTTCAGCAGTTTTTGAAAAAAAAAATTCTACCCAATGATTAGTGCATGTGCTTATGCGAGTAAGCAGTTTTGTACTTAGTGTTCAAAGAAGGAGACAAAGTTGAACATCATCCTCGCACTAAATGTATCTCAAACATAACACGGGTAGCAGTTAAGGACATCTCAATGGCTAACAAGGGGGAGAAAGGTCTCATTGATCGGTCTATGGTTATGGAAATGCCATGTACAATGACCTGAAGATCGGCCACTCTCAAGCCCACCAAACAAACCCACGGTGCTGAATATGGGGAGCCAAAGCGAAGGCAAGGGTAGCAGAGGGGGAGGGGGGTAAGTGGGTGGGGTGGTGGTGGTGATGGTGGTGTGTGTGTGTGTATGTGTGTGTGTGGGGGGGTCTATCCATGTGAAACCAGCCCAAACAAAGACTCGCTGTTTCTGTGGCCAGACAACCCCCCACTACTCCAAGCAAGATAAATAAATAAATACAAATGGAAAAAGGAACCATATACGCCCACTGAAAAGGTCTGTGAGAGAGTGAGTGACAGACAATTGAAAAGACAAATTGTTACATTGTCTTTGGATGGGGGTGGCCAAAGGGTGGATGCGCAAAGGTAATTACCGAGAGACGAGAACCGGGGGGTCAGGGGTCAGACTATGTGTCTGACCCCCACGTTTTAGGCCATCGCTGGAAAAGAAAGAGGCCCTGAATTGGGCCAATGTGTCGCTTCTTTTACCCCCTCACCTACCTCTTGTGTTGGTCACCCGGAGACACAAAACGTCATAGACCTCTCAGTGAAGGGTTTTCTCTCCCACTTTCAATCCGCTTCTTTCTTTCACTACCCGTCGTTACTAGCATAAAAAAAAAAATTATAAAAGCAAGCTTTTCTTTTCTGCCTGTGTTGAAATCTGCTGACGAGGCATTTGTCCTGCAGCTACTCACCCATGTTTGATTTAATTGCTTTTCCAGGCCTCTGTGCCACAGCCCTCAGCAGCTGGCTCTGACAGACAGTGCTGGAAGCCGGAGGGGAAGGTACTGTTATTCTGACAGTCAGGCGAGGAGACAAGGGTGACCTGACCCACGCTCACTTGGCCGCTTTTCCCATGGTGCTGAAGGGGCTGGGAACTGGGTGGAAGGGGAACAGCTATGGTTGTCCCCTGATTTTATTACTAGCCTGCTCGGGCGTGGGGTTTTCAACAATTTTTAGGCAAGTTATCTGTTGTTGTTTTTTTGTCTTTCATTTCGATTGTCTGCCTGTCCATTTTTATTGCTACCGCATAGTTGCAGTGTAAGGAATTGCTATGCATTGCTGCAGGTGACTACCTGGTGTTCAGAATATGACTTCTCTGTTGGATATGTCTTTGCATATCTCTCAAGGCCTGGCAATGAGAATATCTACAATGCATAAGTGCATGGGACATATATATTGTTTAAACTTAGTTTAGTTTAGAAAACTTGATTGTCCTCATTAAAGGTGTGTGCAGCTTAAAAACAAATTCAACAGTCTGCAGTAAACACTACATGCATTACGGACAATAATAGCATAGCTTCGGAGCACGTTTCATGCTGTTATCAAATCTGAAAATGCAAATAGCCAGAATGCAGTTTTTTTGACAGTAATTGTGTGTGTGTGTGTATATATATATATATATATATATATATATATATATATATATATACTAAAATCATATCCATAACTTCTTTCTCACCTGTGATTAGCTATAGGCATATTTGTATATTTCTTAATCCTGTAATTTTTTCCCATAGCAGCTCTCAATGCACACAAGCACATCCTCGTCAACCTGTACCGTTGCTTTACTTCTGTTTCCAAATTATCTATGATGGTATGCCTTTGTTTTGTTTTTTGTTTTTTTTGTTTTGTTGTTTTTGGTTTTGGTTTTGGTTTTCTATTTATTGTGAGGTATTATCGCCTTAAGAGCCCTCTACTTGTTATGCTTATCTGAGTTAACATGGTATTGCCCACTAATCCCTCTCTCCTACACGCACACACACACACACACACACACACACACACACACACACACACACACACACACACACACACACACACACACACACACACACACACACACACACACACACACACACCAGTGAGAAGTCACAAAGCGGTCCTCCAGCTGTTGTAGTTTCTGACATTTTGGCCGTCAGCCTACACATAACAGTGGGCTGGAGGCCCGGTCAGTCAGCAGCAACATCAACAGTATATCAGAATTGTACACAAGTAAATGCACATGGTGCTGTTACCATCAGAGCAGCTAATGCAAGTGAAATGTATGGCTTACACTGGCGCATGCTATGGTTTCTGATTGAGGATCATTAGCATGTGCCTCTGAAATACCTGCACAATGTTGAGAGGCATCTTGCCCTTGCAAAGCTCTTAATTACACTAGAGTCACCTGCCTTCTGCAAACTAAATACATGTAAGTAGTAATATACCAATCATCCTGCACTGACTGTGAAGCACTGTAAATAAGCAGCAATCGTGTGTTCTTTGTTTTCATGAAACATTAAGACACAGCTAGGCAGTTTTTCTGGTGTCAACATCAGTTTTTGAGATTGCTTCATTCCAGGGACACACAGGGAGAGGTTGGGCGGTAGAACAGATTTACAGTTATGGAGACTGAATGAATGAACAGAGTTAATGTGGTAAACTGCAGTGGCTCGATGCTGAACCTACATTGAGTTGCAATAAAGAAAAACAAAAAAAATGTAATTTTTTTACAAGGATTCCCATTTGATTACGTCAAGGGAAAAGGAATACTTGTGCTGAGCTCCAACTAATGACAAAATACACTATAAAAACTAACATGGCATGAGCTTAACATACACATGCAAGGTTAACATAGCATAATACAACACAACACAACATGTGAGACCTTAACTTGCTGATGCATCACACAAATGATAAGTTGCCAGCAAGCCAGCTGGATAAACAGTTGATAGGTGTTGTTTTTTTTGTTGTTTTTTTGTTTTTTTTAATTTCCTCACGCATATGAAAAGCTATTGACACTGAGCAGCACAGTGTGAGCCGTTTCCATTCCTCCGGTGGTAGTGTGAGCAGGAGAAGGCCCCACACAGGCTGAGAGAGTCGAGAGCGAAGCCCAGCGACTCGGGACACGTGGGAGAGGGGGAGGGACAGGTTTTTTTCTTCTTCTTTTTTTTTCCTTTTCGATCGTTGCGACGATGTAGCAGTATTCACCTCGAGGTGATGGACAGACATAATCCATCACATGAAAAGTGACTCCCAGTTTGTTATTTGGGGAGCGTCTGTGGCCAGCTTATGCTGCGGTAAAGGCCCATTAATTGTAATGTTTATGTGTGTTAATGTTAGCCAGCACCCCGTGAGCCCTGCTTTGTGTCAAATAGACAGCTCACATTGGTGAGCGAGCCTGGAGCCTGGGGGGCCGTATGCATGAGAGAGCGGTGTGCCACAAAGGCCATCTCTGTGCTCACAAGGAGAGCATGCCCAGCACATTTAACATGTCCTCAACTGCTTAAACACACATGATTTACTCTCGCACATCTACGTGTGAGGGAATGAAGAGATGGAAGCTGCAAAGTAGGCACGGTATAGCACCTTGAGACTTGCAGTCTTGTAAAGCATGACTGTAAAAACTCTCTCTTGAAACACTGTTCCAGGTGTTAAGTCCTGGAGAGCAAGTGAACAAACATAAAGTGTGCACAACGCCATGCAATTTTATGCTAAAGTATGGCGCTTGGGTGTTGGCAATTTACATTAAGTCTTGGCTCTTTTCACCTTTACGTTTATGACCTTGGCTGTGTGGCAAGTCATCCAACATAAAAGCAGATACAGCAGAATTGAAAGATAGCTGAGCTGTTGCTGAGGCTGAAATAAAGTTTGTGTGATGATGGAATATATATACAGAATGAGTTAAACTAGCTCACCGCACCTAGCCACAGCACAGTGCATACCCCGCTGTGATGGGTTTTTTTCATTAAGAGGAACTCTTTTATTACTCAATGTCTCTCCAGAGGACTTTTCATTATCTTAATCTGACAGATTTCAGTGGTTCTTAACCGTCACGCAGTGACTCTTAATGAGTTCATTTGACCGTAACAGTGTTGGTGAGAATCACATGGCACAGAATGTTAACGTTTTTGAAACATGGCCATGCCATTACATTTCATGGTATTTACCACCATCTTAAGTTTTCCTGTAGCTGTTTGTCCCCTGTAATCTCAGAAAAGAGAAGACCATAATGTGAACAGGGATCCACAAGACATCTGCAAATGTAGAATGAGGAATTTGATGAAGTGGAATGGAAATGATCCACATTCTGAGTCGTGTAGTATTTCTGGATAGACTGTGCTCATAGATCAGCCCCCCCCCCCCCCCCAGTATATGTAATGTATGACTTGTGCACAACAGTGGGATTTTCTGTGCTTTCTTTGGCTGCGTCCTAATAGGGAGAAGCAAAGACTTGTTTGTTTTGCAAGGGGTTTTTTCTGCATGACACAAATCAATCTGTCAGTGCTGGCTGAAGGACAGAAAACATGCTGCACGAGTTGTGTGATGGGAGAAGAACCAGTTTTCTAGTTTTAGCAGTGTATATTGCCATATGGTGTGCGGTACCCAATTTAAGTATCTGCTGCATTTGATCAGGTCCATGGTCAGACTCATCTTGTGTGAACCGGGCCCCTCAACTCCAGATTTACGGTGGGTATTTGAACTGTTTATGTGTAGATAAACTAAGTAAAAGTACATCCTAAGTGGATTATGAAATGAGCTTTGCGGCAGACTTGGAGTAAAATTTATGCCAGTGAAAAGAAACTTCTCGTTCTCATATGCACAATAACAAGGAAGTAACATTTTAGTGCGGGGTGTGGTGGGTTTACATAAAGACTTTTGAAACCTACAGTTAACAGCCTCCCCCCAGGGCCCTGATAGTGTCTGGAGTGAAGCGAGATGTGGAGTGCCTCTCCGCACCACGCAGGCCAGATAAGTGGTATACTCCCCCCCCCCCCCCACCGAGCAATAATCCTGAAGCCTGAACACGAGGTATGAGTTATGTGAAAGGTGTTTTGGCCTCGATCTTCTGGGGTAGAAGAGAAGAATCAGTAACCCAAAGGTAACTGCACAGCATGCATGGCTGAGTTTTAAATCCTCCACCTTGTTTGCATCCAAATGTCGCAAATTACCTGCATTAGTCATGATGGGGGCATGACGGGGGCAGCGCTTCCAGACAAGTTACCACAGGCAAGCCGAACGCTGCGCCTCCACGTCTTGCAAAACTCTCTCAATGTTTGCATCCATTCAGTGATGACAAACTATGAAGTGGTAGCTGTATAGACATATAAGAATAACATAAAGAAAAAATCTATAATGTTTGCCAGTTGTTAAGCAGAATATCTGCAGTGCTCCATGTAATACTGATCTGATTAGTGCACCAATTTTCTTTCAAGAAAAATTTGACAACCCCTTATTTCTTGCAATTACAGCCAGTCTGTTTGGGATCAAATCAACATTTAAGTCCTTAACATCCCATTCAAAGAGGGTTGATTTTTTTTTTCTATGACATAACGTGCCAATCATATTCTTTTAAGTTTTAAATATAACCAGCAGCTTGGATGTTCCTAGCATGGTAGGGGTCTTCATTAGCCAAGCAATAACAGATAACAGACAGGCAACCATTGTTCTCTTGGTTCATCTTACTGTCATGCAGTCTCATACTCGGTAAAAAAAACGACTCAAAAACCAACTTTGACAATTAGATTGTTCATTGGGCTGCATCGGCACATTGGAGAGATTTTCTGTTACAGGAAAGGCAATACTGAACTGCCTTTCCTTTCCTGTCTGAATTGCCGTTCAAACACATTCTTGTGATTGAACCAAGGTCTGGAGCCAATCATCCATGATACAGCAATTATTTTTTTCCATAACCATCACTATTTCACCCCCCCCCCCATCCCTGACAACACTCATGGAAAAAAGGTAAGGACGCCTGACAAAGCTCCATGCTGAAGCAGGCGAAGCTGTGTTAACATCTGCCGGATTCAAGTGCCACCTGACAAAAGAGTGGGTTTGCTCTTTACTTCTAGATATCTTTATTCTTAAACAGTAACCCCCCCCCCCCCCAGTTGGTTCTGAGAGGACTTTTCTGTCCATAGCCCTCCATGTGGACATCCATTCTGTTTGAGTCCCACTGACACTGTGGTCTTGAGGAGATCCAGTGTTTAGCCCACGCCGGCGTGTGACAGACATCCGATGACATACATTAGTCCTGCTCAACAGAAAATGCCCTTTCATGGCAATATGTGCTCATGAATGTCAGATTATGATTTTAAACACCGCTGAATATAGATGGATAGCGAGTTGTGTGGAAACTCCATTTTCCCAGGGCCCTGAAAGTCTAAATATTTAGTCTCTATTGTTAAACACATGTAGCTGAAGCACAAAGTATGGAATTTTAATTGTCTGCTTACATGTCTCTATGTATTCAAGTCGATAACGATGACACTGATATCCATGTCAAGTCTTGCCTTTATATCTGGTAGCTAGAGAGGTACTGGCTGCTTTTTTTTAATTGTGTCAAGTTTGAATGGTCAACAGCATGTTAGCATGAGCATTTTTTTTAAATTTTTTTATCATTGGGATATTTTGGACTGTTGATGCGAAACATCTCCCTGGTGTTTTTTTCAGTGGGCTTATCACTCTTGAATGGAGACATCCTCATGCCTTTGAGCAAAAGCCAAGTCTGCTAGAGACAAGCCTCCCGTCTCTTAAACTTCAAGTTTGCTTTAGTAACTGTTTATGTGGAAACTGTACATGGATGCCATCACCCCATAAAGCAGTTCTTGTAGCAGCACTACAAACACAGCCATCCCAATGAAGTCAGTGATGTTGGTTTTCTTTCTTTCTTTTTTTTTTTTTGGGAAATGTTAACAGATGTGCCATCCCTAAAATACTTTGAAGAATCGCTCATGAGCAAGCATCAGAAGTCTGGCACGATGACAGTGACATATCTTAGAGGGACTGCAACTAACAACTGATGTCGAGCAAAACCCAGGGCATCGCTTTTCACCATGACTCCGCTTTCCTCATCTGATTAAAGTTCAAATCCCAGTTCAAACAGTCATGTGAGTGCATCCGATGAAACCACAATATGTTTCTTCCTGGCTTTGGTTCAAAAGTTAAGCAAGCAAGCTTTGAGGTGAGCAGCAGCCTATGTGGTTGGGGCAGCTG
Organism: Lampris incognitus; assembly: GCF_029633865.1. Taxonomy (NCBI): domain Eukaryota; kingdom Metazoa; phylum Chordata; class Actinopteri; order Lampriformes; family Lampridae; genus Lampris; species Lampris incognitus. Next base: position 128,913,139 of record NC_079211.1, read on the forward strand.
TAAAATGCATTTATTTGGTAAATAAACTAATTCACACGGCTGTTGCAAACCAAGTCTGTTTTCTGTAAGCCCTCAGTGATTGCAAATTAAGCACCCAGTTTTGCATTGATAGGTAATCATCATTAACAAGACAATGGGATACAAATGATTGAGCTCACAAACACATTTAATGGAGTGATTTGCCACCTTAAGTCTTATCAGTAGGAAAGTGCAAAAAGCTGCGCCTTTTGCAAAGTGAGCAAATTCCAAAGGGAGGTAATTAGGTTGAATACGGAAACCCAATAAATGGTTAGGAAATCCAAATTCAATGACCTGTATAAAACAATGTTGTGCAACAGCCATTGGGTCTGGATAACTTTTGTAATGTGCAATTTAGAATTTATAGTCCTGGAAATCATGAACTGTCTCTTCATTTTTGTCGGGTCAGGTTATTGTGTCAGGCTAAACTGTGGCGTAGTGGAGCGTAAACACCTAAACAGAGTTTACCCACCTCTGTATTTGCAGACTAAGGCTGACACAAATCTTCATTACATGCATTCATAGTTCAGTTCAATTTAATTCAATACAACTTTATTAATACATGAAGGCAATTTGATTTTAGGCATAAGTACAAACACACAGGAAACAGATTTATGTACGTATGCACAGACCAACAATTAGAAGCAAAAAGGCTGTTCGGGACTATGCTGAGCTGATTAGGAAAATAATGAAAGTAATAAAAATACTAAAAAATGAACAAATAAATGAGGAAATAGTCCACATAGCAGGTAGGCATGTCATTATTTCATGTGCACAGGATTATTCTTCAGGTCCTTGTTCACCGGGTGGACGGCTTGTGGAATGAATGATGCTCTGCTCTGATTGAGGAGGCATAAGCGGCACCGAGGAGGAAGCATCTAGAATTGGGGCTGAAGGACATGGGTACTAAAACTCCCATGATGCCATGGGCCTTTGTCCTGACCTGCTGCTCATAGGATGAGGCCAGGCTTCAGAGGGGCGCTCCGGTTGTTTTTGGAGCAGGTCTTCACTTTGGTTTGGAGACGGTTTCTGTTTTTGACAGTGAGGGATGGGAACCAGCAAATTAATGGAGGAACACAGGATACTGTCCATGAAGGAACTGTTGAGGGTTTGTAGGATGAGTTTATGGACACTGAATGAATTCATTTCCCTAAGGAAGCAGTGATATCTCTGTGTGTTCTCGATTATAGCTTCTGTGTTTTGCTCAAACTTCAAGGTGTTATCAAAGATGGAACCAAGATATCGATATGCTGGTCCACAACATCCACCTCCTAGCTGTGTGTACAACCACTGGTCTGTCCTAGGGCGCTTTCTGCTGAAATCAAAGACCATCTCCTTCATCACCTCCACCAGAGCATCTTCACACCACTCTATGACACAGAGGCCATTGTATACATCAAATACATAGCATACATCAAAGTAAACTGTATCAAACTTGTCTGCGATATAGAGAATAATGTACTTCAGTGAGAAGTGAATGCTTTTCTGAAAATATTGCCCACATTGATCATTGGTTACAGTAACTGAAGATCATAGGTTACCTCCTCACTGTTGGCTAAAACAAAGGAGGGGAAAGTTAGTTAGAAAGGGGGGGCAGTGGTGTTTTTACATAGCAATGGACAGAGTCACAGAGGTGAGAAGTAATGAAATACAACTACTTTGATTTCAGTACTTGAGTATTTTTTTCTCTCTGTAACAGTATTTTTATTTGTTTACAATAAAATCGTGGTACTTCTACTTTTACTTTGAGTTGATCTATAGTAAAGTATTCTATCTTACTACTTTTTATTTCAAAAACCGTTACAAAGGGGGGGGGAATGGCTAAATGAAGAATTTGAATAAATTGTAAGTGTTATCGATACTGGATGTTTTTGGAGACATGTACATTGCTAAACATATATTTGGTTTGTTTCCGATGACACAGGCTATGTCGACTAAATAATATTCCCAGAATTGTAGAACTAAAGCTCTGTTCGTTCGTACACACGAGAAGAACAAAAGACACAGAGTGTTTTGTCAAGCAGTTTTCCAGCATGAAACTAGTTTATTCTCACCTGAGTAACTGTTTCGACCTGCTGCTTTCACATATACGCGAGTGAGCCATCACCTAAGTGGCGGTGTGTGTGTGTGCCGAGGCAGGGATTGTCAGCACTATTCCCACCTCCGGTAATTGAACACTTTGATTGACAGCGGAGTGCCAAAAGGCAGAGGCGTGCTCTGATTGGCCGGCGCGCGCCTCACAGTCTCCTCTTGTGCGTCGTTTCCGCGCAGGCGGACCAGTCCTCCGCTAGGAGCGAATCACGAAGGAGACAGGCACGACGGACTTTACTCCATTTACAGAACACTGATCAGCTGGACTCCTCTTTTCTCCACTTCTTCCCCCTTTTTTCTTCTTCCACTTCTCACATGTCCCGACTTTCACTGATTCTTATCTGTGAGCTGCGCAGCGAATTGCAGTAATTTGATCGCGTTGGCTTTTTTTTTCCTTCAAAAAAGGAAAAACAAACAAACAAACATGGGGTGTTCTGAGCTGTTCTGGAGGCTGATTCCTCTGGCTTTGACCATGGCACTTATGTCACTTTGCAGAGCCACTGAATATGAGTACTTGAGCTGGAAGTCGTGGAAGTCGGAGTTGTACAACGGTGGGCGCAGCTATGGCAAGCCTCCCCAGTGCGTGGACATCCCCGACGACCTGCGACTTTGTTATAACGTGGGTTACGACCAGATGCTGCTCCCCAACTTGTTGGAGCACGAGACTATGGCTGAGGTCAAGCAGCAGGCTGGGAGCTGGGTGCCCCTGGTGCATAAAAACTGCCACCCCGGTACGCAGGTATTCCTCTGCTCCCTGTTCGCCCCGGTGTGCCTGGAGCGGCCCATCTACCCCTGCCGCTGGCTGTGCGAGGCGGTCAGAGACGGCTGCACACCCATCATGGAAGCCTTCGGCTTCCCCTGGCCCGAGATGCTCACCTGTGACAAGTTTCCTCAGGACGACGTGTGCATCGCCATGACCAACGCAACCGAGGCCACCAAACCCACAGGTAAATGCGGCCATGTTCCCAACGCTGCAGGTCAGCTCCCCTCTTGCTGCGTTACACAGCAAAACGTGGGGAGAGGGGGGCTTTTAATCATTTAATCATGCAATGCTGAGTTCAGCAGGGAGTTTGTTAGTTCTTAAAATCAAATTTAACTTTTATTTGATATAGCTCTGTTTGTATATCTTTCACACGTTCACACGGCAGAGATGTAATGTAAGGTTACATCTACAACTTTCATATCTTAAGTGAACCTTACTGAAACTTGAAGTAGGGCTGAGCAATTGGATTTGTTTCAGAATCGACATCGCAATACACACATGTGCAATACTCGCTTTGCAAAGGACGCAAAGTAAGGCAAACTGGGCCCATCCATCATGTTGGGCTAAAACTCTTGTTGCTTGATGGAGAATGGAATCTAGCAAGGGCCACTTTTTAAGTGATCGCCCCTGAAGAAGAGTACTCTAATGCATCTAACAAATAACATAATTTAGTCTGATTTAATGACTTCCTGGACATCTGCCTTATATTGCCACTCTAAAATTGTCATAATCATTCCTGGAGTGGGTAATTCTTTGCAAATGGAGCTTTTAAAGGTAAATGCTGCATATATCTGGTGTGTATATCCATGCATATATCTATAGACGTTGTATATACATCCTTTCTATTCTTTAATGTTGCTATATATATATGTATATGGCAAAAAAACAAAAATATCGCAATGTTGATTCCCCCCCCCCTCCAAATATCATCCAGTCCTAGATTTAAATATTTGACAGAGTGGTTGAACAAACAGCCATTAACTTTTGCCTGAGTGCGAGAATTGACACCCATGCAGTTAAATGAGCATGAGAATGTTGTTTCAGAGGTTACGGTCTGTTTGCACATGTAAATCCCAATGCAAACAAACCAAATATAACCTTTTGGGGTGAATTCACCCGTAATTGCCCGATTTAGTCCCACTTTGGGACGTTAGCCTCCCCTCAGAAAAGGCTCATGATTAAAATGTGTTTCCCATCTAAGATCCATGAGCTCCAGCTTCAGTGTGCTACAAACATGAAGCGGTCTGCTACTGACAAAGACCTGTTGTAATATTGAAAAAGCTCTAACAGATGGTAGTAATTTATTTCAAGGTGTTTGTTGAGTCCGAGGACAATACCAGGAGGCAGTCCAGCAGCAAAACAAGTACACACACACACACACACACACACACACACACACACACACACACACACACACACACACACACACACACACACACACAAACACCAAATAACTCTCATTGCATGCATGTCATTGACCAATGCACATGAATGAAGAAAGCTTAACAAATGTATGGGCAAACTTTTGAAAAACAGATTGTTCAAATAACTGACAAAATGAAAAGAAACGTGTGAATGTGCTGTCGGGGGTGGGGGGGGGCTGGAAGAGGGGAGCGAGGAGTTTCTAAACAATACTCTCAAGGACATGGCCAAGCCCCCTATCGTCTCTCGCTAATGGTTTCTTGGCTGCAGATTCACAAACCCTGTTGGGAATTCTGTGTGTCTTGATGGAAAGCAAAGACCGAGTCAAGCAGCTTAAAATGCCTCTTGCAGAATCAGGGCAGAAATGAAACGTAGCCCAGAAAAGTTGCTTCCCAGTTTCCAGCCAAGTGAACCAAATTGACAAATACCACGGACACCTTGGAGAAATGCATGAAAACAACGCACAAAGATACAGATAATGCTTGAGGAATCTGAAATAGTTTGGTTCAATGAAACCCTTGTTTTTGGCAAAGTTGTACTTTATAGCTGTGTGTGTGTGTGCGTGTGCGTGTGCGCGTGCACATGTTTGTGTGTACGTGCATGTGTGTTAGTTGTCAGTGTCTAAATGGGAGCCAATGCTAATACCCAGGTGAGGTGTACCCAAGTGGGGGGAAAGCAGAGCTGGCTCGATCATAATTCACGACTCACAAAGGGGACTTTCCATCATCGACTTCATAAATATGGCATTTTACGTATCGTTAGACTCTTTCACAGACCACATGGATCATTTCTGCACTCAAACAGCTCAAAGTAGTGTCGGGGACTGTGGATGCATGTCCCTGCGATGGATAGTCTCCCTTAGTCAATGCTGCTCCTCTTACACAGCACTTTACTGTATCTGAAATGAGGTAGGGAATACCCACCGTGTTTTAAAAGAGGGGGGGGGTCGGAGGGGTAGATGACTGACACAGTGGTATGGACTGGGGCCCGGTTTTCTGAAAAAGGCTCCTTTTCTGGGCTGCGGGACCACACAGAGCTCCACAGTCTCCAGACGTCACCTGTTATCATTCGTTGTCAACGCCGGTGATAAATAAACCCGCCGTTTGCTGCGGCCCAGCAGGACGAAGACTTCAGGCTTCTCTTCACTCCCCCCCCCCTCTCTCTTTTTAACCTCCCCAGTCTGGCAAGTGTTAATGCCACTCTTTTCCTGCTCCATCTGAGTCCACGCACTTTGATTAATCTCATGAATATTCCTTTAAAAAAAGCTCAGCCAAGAGTTAATTCTACCTCACCCTCTTTTTTTTTAAGATTGAATGATGACTATCTATCTATGGTAATGAGAAAAGACGCACTGAAGGAATTACCTTATCTGTTAATGGATGTTAGTTGAAATTAGCCAAGGGTGTTTGCCACTCAGGGCTGAATACAGGCTGGTGATAATTGATTTAACGGAGAAATGAGCTGAAATGGGAAAAAGGACCCCTGTGAACTGGATAAACGGCGTGTGTATTTGGACAAGCCTTTTATACCTGGGTGTTACTTTCACACGCTTTTGTCAAACACTTGTAATGGACAACTGGCGACCAAGGCAAAAAGTGCTGATGGAGAATAAACAATGAATTTGTATTTTGTTTGTGTGCCACGTATTCAGATATTTTATGTTGAAATCCGCCCCATTGTAAATGAATACAGTGTTGTCCTTTTATAAGTAAGTTTGCTCGGAAAGTAAGTCGTGCCATTTATAATACGGAGCGGTCCATTAGAGTCGGTGTCAAAAAGAAAAATCGTACTCATTAAACGTTCGCAGATAGACTCCCAGGCCAAACTACTCTTTGGCTAAAAACGCAGTTGGCGTTCCATCTAGTTACTTTTTCCATAGATTCAGAAGTTACTGTCATGGTTAAGTCATGCAATTCACTTAACATTGAAACTCAAAGACATTTCCATGGCCAGGTTTTTATTTCCATGCTCTCCTCTGGAGACATCCACACTTTTATTCCTCACAGCGATTCATGTATTGTTCTTCACAAAACACCAACGTGCATGCAAATGCATGGGGGCATTTTTGTCTGGGGGTTGGGGGGTGGGCATTCCTAGACATCTTGCACCTTAATGCTGAGATCAACCATAGCTTTTCCGTTTTGCATTTTGTCCAGACTGTATTCTCACTGAGATAAACTCTCCATGGGGAGAGTTTATCTCATTCACCGGAGATGAATGTGGTGGCTCTTGAGAACCTGGGAATGGGAAGATGGGTCAAAATGACCAGCGTGTGAAGACCCATCTATCTAAATGTAGTAGATAACCCACAGCGCTGTTTACAGCATGTCTCGGTTACAGCTGGCTATAAAATCTGAGGACATTCCTCACTGAGGTCAGGTCACCGGAGCACTGACCAAGCGACAGACAGCCAAGAGATTAACTTTCCAGGACAGGATCTTTCCAACCATGTGTGCTAGTGAGAGTCATGGTCGCTTACTCTGTCAGTTATTTCAACATTTTTATCGGCTCATTCGTTTCAAATGAGAAGTGACTGTTTTGCTCTCTTCCCCTGTTGCTTTTATGTTTCTCATCACATCTCTGATGGGAAATGGCTGTGAAGTCAGTGTGGGTCAGGATGTGAATAACTGAGCCAGCCATTGAGTTTACTCTTTGTTAGCATCGCTATGCAAGAGAAACATACGAATAGCTTGTTTTAGATTTGAATTGTACATATTTTTTACATGTGTTAATAACTACAAAACTTTCCTCTTTTTTTTTTTCTCCATAGGTTACCCTCCCATCTGCCCTCCATGTGACAATGAAATGAAAACAGATACCATTCTGGAGCACATGTGTGCCAGTGAGTTTGGTAGGTATCTTGCCCAATACCAACCATGCCAATGCACGCAGAACAATACACACACACACACACACACACACACACACACACACACACACACACACACACACACACACACAAACACAAATACTGCTCATTCTGATATGCCTCGACTTGTGCATGAATTCCATTGGTCGGAGCATCATGATCTTCACAAGCATAACACGATGCTCAAAAATCACCACGTGTACTTGAAGCACAAATGCACATGACTTGTCCCTAACAGCTTCCAGTTTCAAAACGCCGTGTGAAATCTTAGCACAAACAGACTTGTAGAGAGGATAAAGCATTGGATCCTTGCTCATGTGACCGCTACATGGCCACTGCTTCCCCATGGGACCGCTTCATACAGTCGTTAATTTTCTTAAAGTGTCAGGGTCAAAAGTCCTTTAAGTAAGTTAAAGGTTAGAATTTAGAAATGGATAAAAGCTAAGAGTGGTAATCTGGCACCCTAAAAAGCTTGTTTTTAACCCCTAAATCTAAGTCCCAGTCTGTCAGATTGTTTAAAGTTGATATTGTGAAACTGATGAATTGGGGTAATTTAAAACTAGCGTGGAAGCCTTTAGGTGCTAAATCTTCACATCAGGAAGGGGCAGGCTCGTGCTATCCACTGCTCTTTTGATTGTTTAGAATATGTTTTGGTCTACTTCTTTGAGTCCAAGGGTTGGGGTCAGTTCACTTTCAATCAAAAATTAATGGTCAAAATTAAACATTATGAATTGAATGTTAACAGACTTCACACCTGTACAGGTCAATATGCTTATGGTGGGCATTTCCACATACATTCCCACTTTTTGATACAACAATAATTATTGATTTTTTCTTTTTTTTTTTTAAAGAGAGCCTTGTCTCTTCAGAACATTATTTTCAGACCGTCGGCCATGTAGTCTTTGAATTTTATGATGGGTGTTTAACACGATTGAGGGTCTCTGGAACATGCTTCATTTATAAAAGCAGCATCTGGAAACAAGGAAATCGCTGGAATTGTCGTTTTGTTGGTTGCGCACAAGCGGCATAATATGTGCACAATAAATGCAGGTATACGGGATTTCACGCTCCGTGTTTTATTAGCTAGCTGTGCACAAAACGCCTGGCATGTCCACGCTGAATTCCAAGTGCCAGGCGGGGAAGTGAGGGCCCAGCGCATTGGAAACACGTTTTTCCAACTCTCCGGAAAGCGAAGTTTAAAGACATATTTGCTTAACTAATTGCCCCATTGTTTATGCTGTAGTGATGAGATTTGCCTCTCAGTTCCCATCCTGGTTTGCCAAAAGCAGATTGGCATATTATTGGTTTGTTTCATCTCTGATTAAGACAGATGTTGTTTTGCTTCCTTGTCATAAGTTCCTTAACCCTTGACATCTGAGAATACACAGCCAGAGCTAATTATGGGCACACTGACACTGATGCTGTGTCCAAGCCACAGGGAAGCTATAAAGATTCCAGTAAAGTGATTATTTCATATGACTTGATTACAGTGAGTTGTAACAAGTGACAAGAAATATTGCTGTTTGTCTTAGACTGATGACCATAAAGTTGTGGCTTTTATGTTTAATGTAAGAAAGGACAACTAGGACTTAAAACAAAGCTGGATATCACTTGGAATCAGAGCTGGGCAATAATTCCTTGTTATTGTTTATCGTCTTTCATTGGTATTGTATTGGAATGAAAGTCAGATATTGTCATACACCATTTTGTTGTCTAAAATTAGGTCGGAGATATTCAAGGGAGTATTATTTGAAAACTGTCTTTGTGCATGCTCAATGATCCAGGTAAGAAAATCAAAGGAGGTTGAATCCGTTCATCTGGATACAACGTTTATTGACAGATACGTTTCATCACTCATCTAAGTGACCTGAGGTCACTTCATGAGTGATGAAACGTATCTGTCAAGATGAAATGATTCAACCTTATTTGATATTTGAAAACTGGTTTTGGTTTGATATTATATTTTACATTACCAACCAGTTCAATGTGATTGACATCAAGTTGGATTCTCAAACATGGTATTTTTTCATATGCAAGCATATATCGTGATATAAATCAACATCGTGTAAAATTCCCTATGATTATCATTATAATAATCTTTTCCATGCCCTACAGTAACTTGAATACAGGCGCTCTGTAATGCTAAATCTCTGTCTTTTGGAAAAGATGTCCATTTTGAAGACAAAAATGACCGGATTTCATTACCGTCTGTTTTTATCCTTCTATCAGCAGACCAGAGCACCGCCACTGTGATTTGATTATGCCAGTTTTGACTTGACTGGGGATGCCTGTGGTAGTAGCATCCATATCTACTATTGAGGAGTGTGTCTGAATTCTGTTTAGAGGACAGACTACAGATGCAATACATTTTGTGTATTGCATCTGTGGTGAAGCACAAAGTAACCCTAAAGTACACGGTTATGGAAAACCACAAAGAAACTACATGAGGGAATCACTGACATGTACAGAGGTTTTTATTAATCTGTGTTTGCCAATCACGTGTAAAATATGCTCGTCCTGGCAGTGATTTAGCATTTTTGTCCACTGAAAGCTTCAGTTCCTGGAAGTGTCTCATTGCGAAAGCTCTGTTCTCATTTAAGCAAGTGTTGATTTTTTTTTTTCTTTGGACTGATAATGTGTACCATGTTTGAAATCCATTCTTACCCTCCCCAGCGCCAACCCTTCCTCAACAGAACTCTTAAAGTGTTGTTGGCATTTCAGGGCTCTCAGACTACGTCTGTGTCCATTTATTTATATTTATTTATTTTGCCTATGGCAAAAATGAATAGGGTGTTTCAATCTTGTTTGCCAGTCATTCTGCTTTTAAATTATATTGACTTAGACTTAGACTGCTTTTATTTGTCATTGCCTTATATGCATGTCTCATACATACAAGGGAACAAAATTACGTTTCACAAGGACCGCAGTGCCACATACAAACAAATAACACAATAAATATTAAAAACAAAAAGCGCATTAAAAACAAGAATTACTCCACAGACCTAAACATCTCAAGCACACCTGACATGGATAGTGAGTAACACGGTCAAAAAGTCATTTTATGGAAGGTCTAAGTGTTCAGGTTGTTGAGGAACCTCACAGCATGAGGAATGAAACTGTTGCATAGTCTGGTGGAGGCATAACGGATGCTCCGGTACCTCCTGCCAGAGGGTAGGAGGGTGAAGTGGATGTTGGAAGGGTGGGTGGGGTCCTTCACAGTGCTAAGAGCCTTCCGGGTACACCATGTATCATAGATGGCCTGGATGGATTGCTTAATACACTATAGGGACAAAAGTATTGGGGACACCTGGCCATTACACTTACAGGAGCTTTTATGACATCCCACTCTAAATCCATAGGCATTAATATGGAGTTGGTCCCCCCTTTGCAGCTATAACACAGTCATGCTGGAACAGAAAAGGGCCCTCCCCAAACTGTTCCCACAAAGTTGGAAGCATAGAATTGTCCAAAATGTCACGGTATGCTGAAGCATTAAGATTTCCCTTCACTGGAACTAAGGGGCCTAGCCCAACCCCTGAAAAACAACCCCATACCATTATCCCTCCTCCACCAAACTTTACAGTTGGCACAATGCAGGTAACATTCTCCTGGCATCCACCAAACCCAGACTCATCCATCAGACTACCAGACAGAGAAGCGTGATTCGTCACTCCACAGAACACATTTCCACTGCTCCAGAGTCCAGTGGCAGCGTACTTTACACCACTCCATCCGACGCTTGGCATTGTGCTTGTAAGGCTTGCATACAGCTGCTCGGCCATGGAAACCCATTCCATGAAGCTCCCGGCGCACAGTTTTTGTGCTGATGTTAATGCCAGAGGAAGTTTGGAGCTCTGCAGTTATTGAGTCAACAGAGCGTTGGCGACTTTTACGCACTATGTGCCTCAGCACTCGGTGATCCCGCTGTGTGACTTAATGTGGTCTGCCATGTCATGGCTGAGTTGCTGTTCCCAAACGCTTCCACTTTTCAATAATACCACTTACAGTTTTGACCGTGGATTATCTAGCAGAGAGGAAATTTCACGAACTGACTTATTGCAAAGGCGGCAGGCATCCTATGACAGTACCATGCTTGAATTCACTGAGCTCTTCAGAACGACCCATTCTTTCACAAATGTTTAGACTGCATGGCTAGCTGCTTGATTTTATACACCTGTGGCAATGGGTCTGAGTGAAACACCTGAATTCAATGATTAAGACGTTTGTCCCAATACTTTTGTCCATATAGTATATATGTACAAACAACAATATAATACTTGGTTATTATATATTTTAACTAGGGCTGTGTATTGGCAATAATTTGGCATACGATTCATATCAAAATGTAAGTGTCCCGTTTTATCATATTGTGACATATATACTACTAACACCGTGATATATTGAATATTTTAGAAAATTTTCACAAAGAAAAAAATCTCAATATGCCGAAAACCTGAGTAACTATAGCCATAGCTAGTGACACAGACAGCCTGCTGTTGTTTCTTTCAGGGCACGGTCACACATGCACGCAATCGACACTGGTGAATATTCACCTCCCGTTCACTTCCATTCTATGCGAGCAAAAGGGCGAATAAATACCGTCGCTGCTGGTTGCAAAACAATTTCGCGCCGCCGCTTTGCGTTGAGTTCAACTTTGCAGGACTTTGACCAGCGAATTTGCGACTGTGCTTTGCCACCGGAAGCGGATGTTTTATTTGCCCCTGCGCTCGCATAGAATGGAAGTGAACGGGAGGTGAAAATTTGCCAATGTTAATTTCGGGCATGTGTGACCGTGGTGCCCTCACAATACTGAACCTGCCACCTAGTGGCCAGATATGGAAACTACACAATGAAGTAGTGTTGCGGTCACGTCTCTTGGTTTAATCTGAAGTACTGACTGGGATTTTGCAAATTGGTACAGTATTGTGAAAGACAAGATCACAGTACTCAAATTTGTGTTCTTACACTCCAAATTTCAACATGCTAGCAACGAGAAAGATAATAATAATAATAATAATAATAATAATATAGTGAGTTTGTATAGCACTTCTCATCTGTGGAGACAGATCTGGAAGTGCTTCACAGATAATAGGTTAAAAAAATAAAACAATAGAATAAAAATCACAAGTAATTAATTACTAAGCACACACCACCGGTTGATATCAGGGGCAAATACAGCTCAAACGAAGCTAATAATTGGAGTGATTCTTTGTGCAGCTTCAACACCGATCAAAATCCACCTCAACCCACCTAGAAATGCACGAGAGCAATCCTCAAAAGTGAAAAGAGTCATCATTAACATTGGACATAGAGGCGCAATTATTTTATACCACTTATATACACCATTTTACATTAGACTGAAACAGGGTTGGATCCGGAATCTCTGAGTTGGCCATGAAATTTACGTCACGCTTTAGAGGTTTATTACCAAGGCACACTTGACATTCCCAAATGACTTGATCTTGTAAATACCAGAGAAACTGGAAAAAAGACAGTTCTGTCTGGCCTTTGCTTGCCGGACACACACACACACACACACACACACACACACACACACACACACACACACACACACACACACACACACACACACACACACACACACACACACACACACTGTCTTCCTTAGCTGGTGGCGGATTTACGGCACATCCCAGTCGACTCTTTGTTCCCACTACAATTCATCTCTAAGCTTAAGGTTTTATAGCACCTGAATGTCACTTAACTCTCAAGACCTTCAATGACATCGATCCTTAACCTCTGGCAGTTCACTGGGTTGTTACCAAATAACAGTACACAATGGTAAGGACCTGCACAGGGGAAAGAGCGCTCACTCAGATATGACATGTTGTGTTGTTGTGAATGGGCCTGTTGCACACAGGGGTTTATGGCACCTTTTGGAGGTCAGTCTCTTCTCTTTAAACCAGCAGAAGAAAGCAGGTCAGGGGTCAGACACAAACAGTAAAAAGAAAATTCCACCAGAATTGATAGTTAGGTTGTTATTTTGCAAGTAAAATAAACAAAAAACCCTACAACGCCCCCCCCCCCCCAGATGTTTCATGGTCCTTGCGCTAAAAGAGTTGAGTTAGGCTATTTTGTCTGAGAGGTTAAAAGAAAACCTTAGATGCTTCAAATTTTTGAAGTGTATTTCTAAAATAGGCACAAATAGGCACAGGGAAGGAATTCTCTCTTAACCAAATCAAGAAATGAAATTTGGTAGACTCAGATAATTGTGTTTTCCATAACATTTACAGCTCCAATTCAAATTTTAAAGCGCAGCTGAAAGTGTTTGCAAATTAACAATTGAAAGTCATTGTTGATGACTATGTTTAAGGCCTTTGGACCATAAACTCCCCCTAATGTCTCCCAACAGCTTGAATGAATAAAGATTATTACTGAGTTTTCTGACTTGGCCTGGTCATTGACCTAAATTAAAATCAGGATTACTTAACGTGCCAAGCACAATAAATATACAAGAATTTGGCTTAATGACATTGTTATAGAGATATGCTGCATCCACATCTGAAATAGCTTTCACAGTACATATTTGGATATATTGTAAAAAGTCAGTGGGACCTCAGATACCATGCAATGCAGACATACTGAAGAGCCTCTGATAAAGACCACCCACTGGATGGATTTTTTTTTTTTGGCCGTGATTTGCTTAAAAGTCCAAATAGTTATTTCCAAATGTTCCCATACAGATTATAATTATGGGTGAGTTGTTTTCAAAATGCCATCCTAGAATGGATTTGATCATAACGAACAAGTGAAAAACACAATTTCTTCACGAGAATCTCTCCTATTTCGTGTCAACGGTTTAACTAATTCAAATGGCATAACCAGCCGCTTTGTACTTGTGGCGAAGCATACACATAACACCAGGTACAAAGAAAGAGATCATAGCCAAGTCCACAGATTATCAAGGATAATCAAGATGAAGTTCTTTCAGGGGTGGGCTAGCCATCTCTTTTATGACTGACCAATTATGAATGCTGCCCATTTTGATTTCAGTGAACACTAAGCCTCCTCACAGAGACTGCTTCAGGGTCTATAGACAAAGGATAAAAGTCCTAATCCTTACCATGTGCACTGTTAATACTGGGAAAAATTGGGACCGTTCCTTTCTTACATTTTAATTGGCATTGGGAAGATACATGAGAAATAGAACAAGATGGAACCTCAGACATTTCTGTTTGGACTGCCTGTTGAGGGTTACAACAGGTTTTAATGCCAAGGTAACAATTTTTTCTCTCATTGACTGAGCATAGACTGTGTGTTTAGCGTCTGGCTAAATGGATACCCAAACACCTAAGTAAAATTAGACAATGTTTGGGTTCATCACCTCTAAAGGACTGGAAATCCTTGTCCAATTGAAACGGAATAGACGCTCGTCAGTTAGGGCATGGCCTACACCGCAGGTCACGAGACTTTATCTTAGACTTAACCCGGTGCTTCATTGTGACATTAGATCAATGAATTAGATTTGACATAGCATGCAATACATTATTTTTCACATGTTATCGTGTCACAGGGTCACCTGAACTGATTACTTTGGCAGCAAAAAAAAAACGAGTTGCCGCGATACATCGGGGTCATATTGAAGTTGTGGACCACCAGAGGCAGGACTCGTGCTCCGTTTCAAAAGGGGAATGGGAGGAAACAGACAGATTAGAAGGTTAAATAGAGTTTAGTGACAGATCAAGCTTATCAGAGTAAATGCTAAACCTTGCGTGACATCTGAAAGTAGGTAAAAGTGAAAAAGCAGAGTCTTATAGACAAGAAGTGCACTTTTACTGCTTCCATTTCTGTAATAAAATCTTATCGGACAATGTAGACTTCAGTTTTCAGTTTTGAGTCCCTGGACACAAAAATATCACTTCATCTGTTTTTCTTTACCCAGCGGAACAGATGTCTCTCTAAGTGTAAAAACGCTGCAAAAATTATCACTTAAATGCACATAGCTATGGGCATTATTGAGGATATTCTTGGATATGGATACAGCATTTTCTGTATCATTGTAATATATCATCCATTATCGATTTTACAGGAAAAACTTTGCAGAGGTGCAGTCGGTTTTGCACATTGGGAGAACCTAGCTTGTTTTCAGCTTTCAGTGCCAAGGAAAATCTCTATAGTCAACTAGTATCTGTTTGCTGAAGACCATAAGCAAGAGTCATATAGCTGATGTTTTTTACCCAGCATGCATGCATGCATTTAGAGATCAGAGGTAATGAAACAGGAGGCTGTTTGGTGCAAAAAAAAAAAATCTTGTTTGCAAAGAGAGAACATGGAATATAATTTGGATGTTAGTGGTTAAAATGTGCAGGTACATTTTATTTGTTAATGGTTGAAAGATGTTAATGACAAACCTGTGGAGTTAAAAGTGCCAACAAAATAAATTGGATTTGGATTTGGCTTTGCTGACAGAGGCCAATAAATGTTACAGAGAACCAGGGCTGATCAGGAAGGAGGCCCCTGATTTCCAATGCTCTCCTCTGCCTCCACATCCATACTGTACTGAAGATCCCAATGAACGTCAAAGTACTGGACAAGAAACTTTACACTCTGTGTATTTGTTCATTCACTCAAATTACAAGACTGGTTGCACCAGGAGGTGTAACAGAATGAATATGTATAGTCGTAAACATGTGAACCAGGTTTGTGCTTAAAAAAACAACAATATATGCCTGCCTATCCAACCAAATATTCAATGAATGATGAACTAAGGAGAAGAAAACATTCCTGGGAAAACAGATAGTTCGCCTTTCCATACCATTGTACTCTCACTGATTACACTAACACTGTGACGATTTCTCTTTATAATTCCATTGCCTTCAAGAGTTATAGCCCCCCCCCTTTTTTTCTCACCCCAACTGCACCCGGCCAATTACCCCACTCTTCCAAGCTGTTCCGGTTACTGCTCCACCCCCTCTGCCAAGCCAGGGAGGGCTGCACACTACCACATGCCTCCTCCAATACATGTGGAGTCATCAGCCGCTTCTTTTCACATGACAGTGAGGAGTTGCGCCAGGGGGACGTAGCGTGTGGGAGGGTTACGCTATTCCCCCCAGTTCCCCTCCCCCCTGAACAGTTGCCCCTACCGACCAGAGGAGGCGCTAGTGTAGTGACCAGGACGCATACCCAAATCCCGCTTCCCACCCGCAGACATGGCCAATTGTATCTGTAGGGACGCCCGACCAAGCCGGAGGTAATATGGGGATTTGAACTGGCAATGCCTGTGTTGGTAGGCAAGGGAGTAGACATTACGCTACCCAGACAACCCCAGAATTAGTCTTATAAAAGTTTTCCATTGCCTTTAACTGAATTTCCAACCTACTGAAAGTTGCACTTCGACCCTTATTCACTTCATACTTTGATCATTGCACATTGACCCTCTTATTCTTTTAATGCTATTTGATTTGATTTTTTATTTATTTTAACTAATGCATTTTCATGCCTTACGTGAAGCACTTTGAATTTCCTGTGTATTTGAAATGTGCTATACAGAGAAACTCACCTCGCCTTGTCTTACCATTTGTTTGTCCTTGGAGTGGTAAATGGTAAATGGACTGCATTTTTAGAGCACTTTTCTAGTCTACTGACCACTCAAAGCACTTTACAGTGTACGCCTCACATTCACCCATTCACACACATTCATACACTGATGGCGGAGGCTGCCATGCAAGATGCCAACCTGCTCATTAGGAGCAGTTAGGGGTTCAGTGTCTTGCTCAAGGACACTTCGACACGCTCTTTGGAGGAGCTGGGGATCTAACCAGTGACCTTCTAGACTAGACGACCCCCTCTACCTCCTGAGTCATGCCGCCCCAAGTGATGGTACTCTGTTTAGCCATTGATACCCTTTAGCAAATGTCATTTTTGGAGCATGTCACACAGGATTACATTGCTTGAGCGGCATTTTTGTACCCATGCTTTTTTTTAAACCACCACTGCTTAACTGTGGTAATGACACATGTCCAGCTGCATACATGAGGTGATGGAGAGAATACATGGTTTTGTTTTCAGTACATTCATCCTTTTTTGTTTCTCTCTGCTTGCAGCTCTCAGGACGAAGATAAAGGAGGTGAAGCGCGAGAACATGGACCGCAAGGTGATCCTGCAGAAAAGGAAGAAGATGTTAAAAGAGGGGAACCTGAAGAAGAAGGACCTGAAGAAGCTGGTGTTGTACCTGAAGAACGGGGCGGACTGCCCCTGCCAGCAGCTGGACAACTTGGGCAACCAGTATCTAATCATGGGCCGCAAGGTGGACAAGCAGTACCTGATCACGGGGATCCACAAGTGGGACAAGTCCAGCAAAGAGTTCAAAAAAGCCATCAAGAAACTCAAAAACTACAAATGTCCTGCTTTTGAGAATGTTTTCAAATAACTTGCCCAACACCCACACACACTTACACACTTACACACACACACACACACACACACACACACACACACACACACACACACACTCACACCATCCCACCCTTTGTTTGCATCTCGACCTACATAAGAACTTGCACAACCATAAAAGCCAAGTTTTTGCTTTCTATTGCCCTGTTTATATCTCTCTCTGTCTCTCCGTCTCTCTCTCTCTCTCTCTCTCTCTCTCTCTCTCTCTCTCTATATATATATATATCCTTGTATATTTATGGATATACTTTGAAATTTCCATTGTCCATTTCTAGCTGAAGGTGGTGATTGATATCTCTGAGTCCATTTCTTTTTTCTTTACAAAAGGACAATGCAGTTAAAACTCCTCATCACTGAAATAACTTCCACTATATATATATATATATATATATATATATATATATATATATATTTGTGTGTGTGTGTGTGTGTGTGTGTGTGTGTGTGTGTGTGTGTAGATAACTTGTGTTACACACTTCAAGAATTTGCTGCAAATGTATCCTATAATCAATGAACGAATCTCTCTGAAATTCAGCCTTGTTCTGATCATGACGCGATAGGTTGTAGAATTGATGATTAGGAAAGAGAACTGACATTTTGCCAGGATGTTTAGCTTTAAAAGCTGTATGAAGCTTCAGATAGGGTTGATGTTTGAATAACTTATTGACAATAGTATGATAGAGTGCTTCCTGATTGTTTTGTCGGATTTAATGACTGCACTACTGCTCGTTTTGATCGTTTCAGTTTCAGTCGTGTCATTGCATTGAGCTTTTTTTACTTTCTTTTACTTGAAAAATCATATCTGCCGATCCACATCCACACGCTGCTTGTCAGAGTCGGAGACGTCACTACAGGAAACGAGATACCATGTAGGCCTTGTCTTCTTCATCAAGTACAATATACGTACATGTTATTGGGAACAAAACATCGGGAAAACCAAGGCTAGACTGTCGATCATAACTCAACCGATGACAACTGTACACAAGCTGTTATTTGATATAGGTGGCAGAATGGTTTAATTATTCCCATATATATGTTGTCTATTGACATTTAGCGAAATGTGGGTTTTTTTCTCCTTTGTAATGCAGTCTGGGTGCAGTAATCAATGTCCATCAGTAATCGCATCCGCTCGGTCTTTTGAAACCCGCTCATGTGTCTTATATTTTCAAAATGTGCAAGAAATTATCAGAGAGCAAAGAGCCTCAAAATCTGTATGTTTGGATTGTTTTACTCAGTATCGTTGGTCCGTTGTAGCACTATTTTGTTTCATGATTTGAATGTCAACAGTGCATCGCTGCCTATTACATTACATAAGACAATTTTACATAAATATGGAAAAAACGAATTGGTGTCCGGTATGTTCTTTTGTTTTCTTTTTGTGGCGTTGACATCGGTTTTCTTTTTGGTGATTGAATGTCACCAGATAACATTATAGGTTGTCCATTTGTTTGCCATTACTTTCTGCAGTATTGCACACAGACATTAGACTAAAATCTGTGGCTAGCCATAAAAGCTATACAAAGCCAAAAAAAAAGGAAATACATTTTTACACTGATTTTTTTAAATTTTTTTACTGTGCATTATAAAGTAACACACGCCATATATTTCCTCAGACCCATGCTTTGATATGGCTGCATTTGTAAACGCCTCATTCGCACTTTATAGACGGGCTGTAATATGGCACATAAGCTCAGATTTGGCAACGGCAATTCCTGCAGGGCTATTTTCTGCAAGGACTAAAAAAAAAAAAAAGGTTAACCCTTGCCATTGAGTTTACCTACTGTGCACAGTTTTTGGCAAACTTCAAAACTGCCTTTGCAAGACATTGCGATATCGTATCTCTCTGTAAATTTTTATTTAACGCTTTGCTCATGATGTGCACATACTGTCTCTGCTGTTATCAAAACAAAGCCGGGCAGGAGCTGCCGATGCATCACACGGGTTTAGACACATCATGTCAGACGGAGTGCAGCTGGCTCTAGTTGAGCCAAACTAATATTTTTAAATTTTTGGAAAGCAAGGACCTCTCACGCATGCATGTTTTGACTCCCTTTTTTTTTTTCTCCTGACCATGTTCTTCAAAAGATCCAAATTCCGTCTTAACGTCTTTTGAATTCTGTGGAGCTCCATTGAGTTTAAAGGCGGATCCTGAGATACAGTATATCATTAATGGTTCAGGCTGATGATGAAGATTGTTTTTTTTTGTTTTGTTGTTTGTTTGTTTTGTTTTTTGTTTCTACCAATGGGCCAGGCTGTGTAATCAACTGTCAGTTTGTAAAGATTTGTTTATACAAAGATTTCGCCCATGGGTTGGGTTTTCATGCTAAACATTATTTTCCCATACCATTGCATTTGATATGCCAACACTTACATGGAAATGTGCATGAAACCCAAGGCAGTTAGAAAAACAAGGCAGATGGGGGTGGGGGGTTATGGATTTGTTGGCTGTTCTACACTGACAAACATTCGGGTGAACCATTTGGATGAGATATTGTAAATAAATCTACGTGTTCAATTTGATCATTCCAAAACAAGATGGACAAACAACAAAACAATCATACATTAGGCTGTTTTATCTGTCAATAAAAAGGCTCGTTACAACCAGGAAGTATCAAACAGACCAACATCTTACTCATCTGGTTCCAGTAATGGGTTTGGTATTGGAAAATACATCTCAGATGTGGACTGTGCTTTCTAATCTTTGCTTCAGCTTGCTTCAAAAGAGCTCAAAGAACTCAGGGCTAAGATACAGCTTTCTTTTATTATAAGGGATGATCTAGAAAGCACATCCTGTTCGATTCATAAATGCGCCAAAATTCTCAAATTGATGTAAGTGATAAATACAATTTCGATTTAATCCACATTCCAGGTTAATTCAGTGTACCATTTGTTCAGCATTGCCACAGCAATTTGGAATTTAGTCAGTGTGATCATTAGTCATTACTGATTTCATAAAAGGAAACTTGGATTGCTGGTATGAAAGGAAAAGTAAGCACAACCCTTGCTACACTTGGGTTAAGTCATCTAACATTTTTTTTAAAAAAGTGACTTCCCAATACTTTTAAGCTAATGTGCAAATATGACAATAGTTTTGTATCTGCAGATGACCTCACCGATTTCCATATGCACTCAGTAGACACCCCTGGGCTGCTTTTAACATTGCCATCTTTTGGTTTAAGATGTACCGCCACATCTTCACATCAACAGGAGGAAACAATAAAGTGTTATTTAGACATATAGTGTAAATATTTGGCAGCCAAAAGAGTGTTGTAATCTAAGACTTTCTTTTTCAGCCAGGTTCAAATATTTTGTTTTATGAATCTTTGAACCACGGCTGAGCCTTGAGGTTTTAAGAAGTGGAGCACTTCTCTGTTCTTAATCCATGTATTTGCCTTCAAAGGCCAAACCGTTTCCCTAACTCCTATAAAAAAATATCCTTTGTGTTTAATGGTGAGGCTGTGTTCTCTGTTTTATGGCACACTATCAGTAGCCAGCAAAAAAAAAACAACGGTCATTTCATTTGTTTTGTGTAGGCAGCCTAGGCACAAATAATATGTGCAGTTATGCAGCAGAAGCATACTGTGCAAATTAAGTTTGCAATATATCATTACGATGACTTCCCTTGTGCTTCTGCATTTCAACGCCAACTTTCAACAGGCATGAACTTTGTAAAACCTTTTTTTTAAATAAAAGTTAGCCATTCTTACCTAGATTTAGGTGACAATTTCACCAGTGTGTTACTGTAAATTCAATTAAAGGAGTCATATTTCATCCTTTTTTGACAATTTTGTATCATTTCCTGGCATCAATGAAGCATGTTGATAAAGCTTCGTTTCTAAAAAAAATTTAAAAAAATACTAAAATTAATTTTTAGTTGTTTCACAGCCACTTTCTCTACCTATGGAGAAAACATACCTTTTTTTCTTTCTTTTTTTTTGGTGGGTGTAGCGCATTTTTTCTATATACTACTATGATTGGCTGACAGACTAGAAGTGACAGGTGTGCTGTCCAATGGATAGTCTTATACAAACATAGGTTGAAGATGATTGGTTAGACAGTTGGAGGATTCAAATGTTCACAATTATGACATCACCAGCAGCACAATACCAAAATGGCTTGTAATAGGTTTTTTATTTTTTCAATAAGGAAACTAAACTTGACAGTGACAGCCAAGGTTTGATATTTTCACATCTCTGAGAATAAGTGCTTACTTGTGGAAGGGCAAAGGAAACTCAGTTCATTAGAATAGGACTCCTTTAAAGTTATTTAAACGCAGTAATGGCTTTCACTTTGCTGACCTGACTTGGAGCTGAGAGAGCAAAAAAAAAAAAAATCAAAAGAAAAAAAACATTGACATCTTGGCTTGTCTACAGGATCAGACTTGGTTGACATGCTGTGCTTGTGGCCAGGTTCTACTGGAATTTTAGGATCGCAGTCAGTTTGGCAGATTAGTCATCAATCAGTCAATCTTCCTGCTGTTAACCGTCCAGAACCTCGGGCAGTTTGCCTCTCACACTTTTTCACTGTTGCCTGCAGTGAGCAGTCAAGACTGTTACAGCCATTAAACGGGATAACCAAAAAAAGAGAATAAAACAGAGAAACAATTGTTTTCTTATTCATACAAGCCCACGGGGGGTACGGGGAGAAATGTGGAGTGTACTACACATGCTGCCAACTGCCATATGTTTTTGAATAATAGCCATTAGTTTTAAGAGGATGATGTCATTGTAGGTTTGCTGTTCCAGTAACTATATTCCAGCAGTCTTGGATCTGATCCCTCATATGACAGTGTTGCAGTGATGGCAAGAAAGATTCTTTTCTTTTTCTTTTTTATTCTTTTTTTTTGGTTTAATTTACTGGTGAGAAAATAGTTACAATAAACATACTTAGTTTATTCAGTGTACTTTATCAGTGAAATCCAGATGAGGCTGTTGGCAAGTTAAGGGGTTAGCTTTCAGGAAGAACTGTTGTGGTGAAAAAAAAGTTGCATTTACTGGTGTTAAATCTGGATTCGTCCAGATTTGATTTGTGGCTTTCAGCGAGCAGTTAAACCTATTACTTTTAACAAACTCTTGCTGGGTCTCATCCTACTTGCCTCATGGACTTGGAAGAGAACGTTTGCAAATACAGGCCCTTGGGTACAATTTTGCAATGCCAGTTTCAGTGCATCTGTACCATATTTTGAAAGACTTCTCTGTATATTAGTAACTGGTGTAATCGTCATCAAGTTGTAAAAATATTTGGTAAAAACTTAAAAATTTATGATGGGTAACTCAGAAGCCCCAGGCTGCACCACTGTGAACACTAATGGTGTACTGGCTTCCAGGACTGTTCACCCATTCACCTCATTACTGTCTGCACCAGCATTGGTATTTATGTACTACACTAGTATTCATACATTAAGAAACAACATTTTTACAATGTCTGACTTTTGCGCTATTATTTTATTTTATCAATTTTATTTTGGATTCTGTTTTTTGCACTTCTGTTTTTCTTCAGCGTTTCCATGTGGACGACAAACCAAAGAAAATTCTTTGAACTTACAAATGCAAATGCACAGAATCTGAAATGAAGCAAATCTTATTTGAGTTTTTGTTGTGCTTGGTTATTGGGTTCTGGTGTAAGTAATTGTTTTGAAGTCATGTGAAAGACATATTTACTGTACGCTCTTCAGCTGTGACAGCCATACAGTGCATAAGCTCCATGCATGAAGTTAGTTTCATAACCTTTTATCTGCTAAACCCAAAACGATATTGTTTTAAAAGTTCAGTTGTTGTCCATTTGAATGTCTCCACTTATCATACCAGTAATTATAGCTGAATATCATTAGCTGCTCTGCAATAGAAGAAAAACACAAAAACAAACATTGGCAGCCTTTACTTTAGGGAGTCATACATGGATATACCAGCAAACACATTAAGTGATGCCTATCTGAAGGCTTTGATCTAGAGTTAATTCTAACGGGGTTGGTCCTCTTCAGTCAGTCCTCTTCTGTGATGGACTGGTGGCCTGCCCAGGTTGTTTCCCCACCTGCCAACCAATGATTGCTGGGATAAGCTTCAGCATCCCCACGACCCGGAGTAGGATAAGCGGTTTGGATAATGGATGGATGGCCCTCTTCAGTAACAATAAATACACTCCTCTCTCTCTCTAATTGGTATAGCCATGCCTCTTCCATGTCAGTTCTACGCTGTCCCAATCGCATTCACATCTGTACAACCACCACAGCACAATCGTGATCAGTCTCCAAGTCAACTTTCTACTCAACTTATAGAGGCAGAACCAGGGCTGCTTATTATGTTATCTTGATGTAGATGTGCATAATAAGATCACTTTTATGAAAGATGAACATTCATTGTATATTTACTTTTCCTGGCACAGCTCCCCTTGGAACAAAGATAAAGCGCCAAAGGTGGTCTTTAAAAAGATTGCATAGATTCACTTGTTTTAATCATGAAAGGGCTTGATCTACAATATCCAAAGGCATAATATAATCCAAATATCAGATGGCTGCAAAACTGTATCAAGTCTAAATCAAAAGCCATTAATGAAATTTGAAAACTCCATGGTCTGTCTTTTTTAAACTTATACTCCATTAAACTGGCTAGATATATGGTCATATTATCTCATTTAACAACACACCGATTTACACAAATTAACTAAAATCCATCCATTCATCCATTATCCAAGCCGCTTATCCCAATCAGGGCCGTAGGAAGCTGGAGCCTATCCCAGCACATGTAAAAATTGACCATTACAACCAGAACCCCGCTACTGCTGTTCATTGAGCAGTTTTGAATTAAGCAACTTTCTCTGTTTGGCATGTTGTTGCTATTTCTTATCAAATATTTCAAAAAATGTCAAAAATATTTCTTCAAATATTTTTTTTTCATTTATGTTCACCTTTAGTGTACAATCACATATAATACTCAATACTCAAAAAAGTAATAATAATAATAATTAGAAGAAGAAGAAGAAGAAGAGAGCAAAAATACAAGTACTGGACAAAAATAAGAAGGGGGGTTAGCCACACTGTATTAATGGAAGGGAACTCAATCTCAAAATAGGAAAGAAACGGTTGCTGGAACTTATAATACTTCCGAGTGGAACCTTGGGCAGTGTATTTCAGCTGTTCAAGTTTAAGATGGGACATTACCTCCTCCACCCAGCGCTTGTGAGATGGTGGGATACATTTCTTCCAGCTAAGGTGTATCAGATGGCTAGCAAGTAAGGTAGAGAATGCTATAGCCTCAGCCTAGTAAGTCATTATCAGTGTCTCCTATACGGGACTACACCAAACAATGTGACCAATGGGTTAAGATCAATAGTGCTGTTACACATACATGAAAAGGTATTAAATATACATGTCTGAAAGGGGTCAGTTTGGGACATAACCAAAACATGTGACTAAGGTGAGCTGGGTCTCAACTGCACCTGATGCAGGTTGGGTCTAAACCAGGGTGGAGTTTGGCCAGCTTGCTCGCAGATAGATGTGACCTATGCAGAATCTCAAACTGCAACAACCCATGTCTAATGCATATTGATAACACTGAATAACAATTTTTTTTTCAAAAATGTTGCTTCCTGAAAAAAAAAGAGATTATGATAGACAATGTCAAGCTGAACACAACAATAATCTCAGATTTGCTGTATCACATAGGAATTTGGAGAAACATTAAAATAACTTTTATTGAATTTAACATGTTTAATCACACAATGATGCTGACACATTGTGTTAGTTCAACTGAGCTTAAAATGTTTTGCAGCTGATTTTAATTTGTACTCAGCATCTGGTGCCTCTCATGTCAGTGTTCAACAATAGTCGACGAACATGGATGGATTCCAGTTGCCCTGATACCTCTTTTCCATGGTCGCAATGCCCTGGTGAAACCTTTCACCATGTTTGTCACTGACTGCACCAAGATCAGCAGGGAAGAAGTCCAAGTGTGAATGCAGAAAAGGAATTTTCAATGACATGTTGCTGAATATGGAGTTGCCAGGGAAGAGGAAAAGAGGAAGGCCAGAGAGGGGGTTTATGGATGTGGTGAGGGAGGACATATGGGTGGCTGATGTGACAGAGGAAGATGCGGAGGACAGGAAGAAACGGAAACAGATGATCCGCTGTGGCGACCCCTGATGGGAGCAGCCGAAAGTAGTGGTAGTAGTAGTAGTAGTAGTAGTAGCAACAATACAGACCCCGGACCACTTCTAGCTGGATCCATGTTGAAGTATTCATCTATCCAGGTACTCTGTGGAGTTGTTAGAGATAAATGTGTTTTGACATAACTGCTAATATTAAAGTCCTTCTTTAAGTGTTCAAAAGAAAGAAAGTGCCATCATTAAAAAGGTCCTTCACATGCTTGATCCCTCCCCTATGACATAAATGAAAAATGGGCCTGTGAGAGATAGAGCAAAATTGGCGTTTCCCAGAATAGGGGAAGTAATAAGAGCCTGAGCGAAGTGACACTGGATTAGTTGAATGCTGCACCATAAAAGACCAAACTGGAGATTCATCCTCTCATAAATCAGAGACACAAAAAATAAACTTGTGGATGATGTCCATAAAATAATAATAAAAATAACTGGGTAAAAACAGACCACCCCTCCCCTTCTGTCTTTCCAAATATTCTTTCCTTATTCGAGGTACATTTTTATTCCAAATGAAAGTAGACATACACTTATTAATTCCTTACAAAAAGGATTTAGGAATAAAGACAGGGATTGCTTGAAACAGAAATAAAAATATGGACATGATAGTCATTTTTACAGAATTTTTCCTACCAACAAGTGACAAGGTGAGAGTTGACAATCTCACCATGTCCTGTTTGGCCTTATTAAACTCTGTTTTAAAGTTATTGTCCAACAGATCCTTGTACTTTTAAGTGACACAAACACCCAAGTAAGTAAAGCAGATGGTCTACAAATGACTCAGAACGCAGCGGTACATCTGGTCTTCAATCAGCTCAAAAGAGCACATGTCATCTGCTGCTCATATTCCTCCACTAAAACAGCTCCTGCCTAGCTGAACTCCCTCATTCAAGTCTTTGCTCCCTCTTGCTCACTAGGCTCTGCCAATGAGGTGTCTGGTACTACCAACAAAACAGGGCCCTAAGTCACTAGCTAGACTCTTCTCTTCTGTAGTTCTGTTGTGGTGGAACGAGTTACCAAACTCTGTTCAATTGGAAGAGTCCCTCCCAATCTTAAGGAAAAGACTAAAGACCCAGCTCTTTCGCGAACACGTATGCACTTGATGTACTGAAGAAAAAAAATCTGCTTCTATGTACTCTATGCATTGCCTCTGTGCATTGCCTGTTGGCACCTGATGTCCTCTCTGACTCGAACTTGGCTTTTGGGCTCTTACCCATGTTGTTCTCTCCTTCTTAGAGCCTTGCTTGTGTTGTATCAGCTCTCAGATGTATGTTGCTTTGGATAAAAGCATCTGCTAAATGAAATTGTAAATTGTAAAGCTGTCCTTATTAACAGAGAAATAGAAGTTCTGGAACAAAATTTGTTGTGCTGTATCATTTATGGGGAATAGAACACTTTTAGTTAAATTTAACTTATATCCTGACACCCACCCGAACTCGGTGATAAGGTTTAAAGCAATCGGTATCTGAAAGAAAAAGGAGAAGAACATCCATGTAAAGCGATAATTTATGCAATTGTTTCCACCTTTGCACCCCAACTAGTCTAGTGGTCTCTTTTAACATTATTGCCAGGGGGTTGATTGCGACGTCGCTTATTCAGGGGCTCAGGGGACACCCTTATCTTGTCCCGCACAAAAGAGGAAAATAACAAAACGAGAGGCCTTGGCAACGAGACGACTGCAGACACAGCTGTCTCCTTGCCAACGCCTCTTGTTTTGTCTTTTCTATTGCTGCTGCAGAGCACTTCCCAGTCATTTTGCTGGTGGCAAACAGTTTCTTGTTAATGGCCTCTGGGTCAGATTGATATCTCTTGAAGGCTGCATGATGGGATTTGGAGTTTTTTAGATGTTATCTTATTTGTTCATACTGAGGCTTGGGGTGCTGTATATAGAATCGTGATCCACGAACAGAAAGTAGGGCCTAAGCCAAACCTCTTGAGTGCAGTGAACATGTAATAATAATAATAATAATAATAATAATAGGAGTACTACCAAAGAATACGAATGGTAACAAAATCAGAACTAAATGCATCCAACCGAATGGAAGCCGTCAACATCCTGGCTACACCAGTCGTAACTTACAGATTCAACATCGTCGACTGGAAACTAGAAGAGATCAGGAAACTAGATAGAAAAACAAGAAAAATACTCACCTTAGGGAGGATGCACCACCCAAAATCAAATGTGCATAGATTGTACCTCCCCAGAAATGAGGGTGGCAGGGGTCTAATCCAACTGGAAACTGCCTACAAAACAACAACAATAGGTCTAGATACTTACCTTAACACCAAAAATGACCCCCTTCTCGTGATTGCTAGAGAGCATGAAAAACAAAACAAAAAGTACTCCGTAGCTAACCAAGCTGCAATGTTCAGAAGAGAGCTCAACCTCCTGAAACACTGCAACCTGAAAATGAAGCTCCAACCATCCACGCCTGAAAAGTCAAACAAAAGCAAAGTGTCACACCAAAGAACAAATTAAACAAAAATGGGAAGGGAAACAAATGCACAGGCAATACCCAAAAAGAGTAGGTGAGAAATATGTAGACCAACATACGTATTACCAATCAATGGCTCAAAACAGCTGGGCTGAAATCCAAAACAAAGGGCTTTATCATTGTTGCCCAAGACCAGGCCATCAAGACCAATTACTATCAGAGCAAAAGCCTCAAAGATGGCACAGACCCAGCGTGCAGGATATGTGGTCAATTCCAGGAAACCATTGTTCATATCGTGGGAGGGTGCCCTGAGCTGGCTAAAACTGAATACCTACAAAGACACAACAAGGTCACCACATACCTGCACTGAAACATTTGCAAAGAATTCAACATCACCACAAAAGAAAAATGGTACGAGCACGAGCCCCAAACAGTAACATAAAAAGACGACATTATAATCTTATGGGTCATGCCAATACAGACAGATCGTGAGATAAAGGCCAACAGACCAGACATCATCATCAAGAACAAAAAAGAAAAAAGCTGCATCGACATGTCCATCCCAGCTGAAAGGAACACCTCAGTAAAAGTAACTGAAAACTGTCGAAATATAAAGACATTGAAATAAGAGATTGAACGAATGTGGGGAATGAAAACCACAACAATACCAGTAGGGATAGGAGCCCTGGGACTTGTAAAAAAGGGATGGAGGAATACACCCAACGGATCCCGGGTAACATCAGAATACAATAATTACAGAAGATCGCACTTCTTGGAACATCTCATATCCTAAGAAAGGCACTATACATCAAATAGACTTCTATCTCATTCTAACCCTAGGCCCAAGGAATGGGCCCGGTTATTATGTTGTATTATGGCATGAAGTTAAAGGAAACTTGTATAATAATAATAATAATAATAATAACGTCCGTCGAAGTTCAACCCCTCCTCCATGTAGCACGGACCGGGCAACGCAAGTATGGCAAGCCGGCAATACAAGCGGCCAAAGGGGCTCTGACAATTAAACACAATGATGCAATTACGACTAACTAAATCACCATACCACATCGGTCGTCGCGCGGGTCAACAAGGACTGCAATCCCCAGCAAGGAACCAGCCTGGGATCGAAGAGTCTGCTTCTGGAACAAACTCTACCCACCAAGTACTTGAGGAACACTACACTGGGGACACTCCTCACAGTGGCCTTCTATGTGCAACAACTAAAAACCCAACAAAAAGAACAAGACAGAAATGGTCTAGGGAAGAGTATAAAGATGTCATAGAAGCACTCTACACTGCTTCACTAAACCCAACAGTAATATCAACATCCAAAGCTCCCTACAACATCTGACGAGAAAAACACCCCACGGAAAGATTGGATCTGGATGCCAACAAACTCTCCAATGTCAGGCGCGACATCATTAAAACCAAAGACTAACAGACCTGGAACTCAAGAACATATGAAAAAAGATCAGAGAGAGCATCCCCAAAGTGAACATCGAGGAGTTGAACATTAACAAACCAGATGAGACAGCAGCAACTGGTGAAAAGGAAGAAGAACAAGCAGAAACCACCATCATGCACCCCCCAGAAGTACAACATCAAGCAGAGGAAGTCCAGGAAGAATACAATGAGAAAGAAGCAGAGATGACAGTAAGCAGATGGGAGATGGGAAACCCTGAAAGAAATTCCCATTGAAGAATGACTAATAATCCCAAAGATCAAGAAAGACCACCACTCCAAAGAAGTCATCAGACTCGCCAACGAAGCCATCCAAAACATCAAGGGCGAAATGACAAGACCGTTGAACCTAAGAGAAATCAGCCAGCTCATATATGCGGCCGCTTCAGCCACAGCAGACACAGTAGGAAAAAGACCAGGACAACAACAGAAATGGAAGAGAAAACAACCAGTTTGGAAGGAGAAAATTGAGAAGGAGATTAAGATACTGCGGAGACAACTATAACTTCTGAATGAAATTGAGAAAAACTCCAACATCAAAGAAAGAAAAAGGAAACAACTGGAACGAAAGCTCAATATCAAACAGAGGAATGATATACCAATAGTCAAAGAGATGCTGAAATAACAAATTCAAGCAAAGGTACAGAGACTCAGGAGATTCGACAAGAGGAGCAAGTTCTTTTGGCAATCTTCAAAGAAGACGTCAAAAATTCTATCGTGAGCCGGGCAAGAAGAAGATAGACATCAACGAACTGCCTACAATCGAAAAAGTCGGGGAGTTCTGGAGTAAGATCTCGGAGAACAACAAAAGACACAATGAGGGAGCTACATGAATCCAGCAACAACAGGATCAATACAAAGACATAGAGAAACAAGAATGGTCAGACATCAACACCACTGAGACCACTGCTGCCTTCAACAAGACCAACAACGGGAAGGCACCAGTGATAGACAGAATTGCCAACTTCTAGACCGCTCTGATGGCCGAGTGGAATAAACCGCCATTCTGGCAATCCGCTCGTTATGTGGCTGGGAGGTTCGTACCCCAGACTCGCCATAACCGGCCATGGCCAGAGCGTCCACGTGGTAAGGCATTCATTAGGACACCATTACCGGAGGGATAGTGGGTGTAGAGGGTGTAGTGTTCGGGACTCGTCGTTCTCCAGTGACCCCTCTGGACCATCCGGGCGCCTGCAGCCAAGCAACCGAAAGCATTCTCCCTACGTTTCCTTCGCGGCCTGAAGGTACTGTAATCCATGCGACGCTTCAGCGTGTAAAATAGGGAGAGCAGCTGACACGAGTTTGAAGGAAGCTGGTGTTACGACTATCTCCTTCCTGTGGAAAATTGAGCCAGGGGAGTTATTCGACAAGAGATCTGGCCATATGCCATTGGGTTAATCGGGTAAGGGGAAAAACTAGAAATATATATATATATATATATATATATATATATATATATATATATATATATATATATATATATATAAAGAATTGCTAACTTCTGGATCAAGAACCTGCCCAGCATCCACGAAGACCTCACATGAGCCTACAATGACATCATCAAGAATCCAAAGAAATGCCCCAAATGGCTCACATGGGGAACCACGTACCTACTCCCAAAGACAGAGGAGACACAGAACCCAAAGAATTACAGATCCATCGCCTGCCTACCAACAATTTACAAGATTATCACTTCCATCATCACAGAGAGGGTCTATAGCTTCCTCGACAAAACCAACTTGTTACCAGCAGAACAGAAGGGATGTAAGAAAGGTAGCTATGGATGCAAGGACCAGCTACTCATCAATAAAGCTGTATTGCCAGAGGTCAAATTGAAGAAAAAGACCTTGTCAACAGCATGGATTACAGGAAAGCATTTGACAGCATGCTACACTCCTGGGTAGAGAAGAGCCTCTAGATCTACAGAGTCTGCCCAACAACTGTCAAATTCATCACGGAGAACATGAAGACCTGGAAGACCACCCTGAATCTCCATCATGCAGAGGTGTCGTTAACACCGAGACTGATCAACATCAGAAGCGGACTCTTCCAAGGGGACTCACTATTACCACTGCTCTTCTGCCATGCACTATCGCCACTCAGCAATCTACTGAACAACGGCAGCAATGGGTTCAAATCACAGAATGGCAACCTGACCCACCTGTTCTACATTGACGACCTCAAGACGTTTACCAAGTACGACAATCAGCAGAAGGGTCTACTCACCATCGTCAAGACCTTAAGCAAAGACATAAAGATGGAATTCGGAATCGACAAGTGTGCCAAAGCCACTTTCAAGAAAGGAAGACTTACCAAGACTGCAGACTTAGACCTTGACACTGATACCGTAATCAAAGAGCTAGACCAAGATGGCACATACAAGTACCTAGGAGTGAACGTAGGAGATGGTATACAAGACTCAACCATGAAGGAGAAGATCCGGAAAGAGTACCACAGGGGAGTGCGTATGGTGCTGAAGAGTGAACTCAATGCGGCTAACAGAATTTAAGCTATCAACACCCTAGCGATATCTGTGACATACAGCTTCAACATCATCAATTGGAAACTTAACGACATCAAAAGACTAAACACCAAGACAAGAAAGGTGCTGACCATGGAGAAAATGCCCCACCCGAAAGCAGATGTGAACAGGCTGTACCTACCAAGAGCTTCAGGAGGATGGGGCCTAGTCCAACGCGAACTGACCTTCAATACTACCACTATCAGGCTGGATGCATACCTGACAAAAACAGATGACCCACTCCTCCACATAGTAAAACATCAGATCTACTTCATCAATAAAGAAGCTGTACAACTCAAGAAAGAGCTTGATGTCCCAGAAACCCCACCAACAGAAAATGAGGCAACTACCATCTACGCCAAACGAGTGAAGCAAAAGGCAAAACATCATGGCCAGAAGCAACTGCAAAAAAACCTGGGAGGGCAAACTAATGCATGGAAAGTATCCAAAAATAAAGAAAGACTCGGACGTGGACCAACAAAAGACACACCAGTGGCTGAGGAGCACCGGACTGAAAGCAGAGATGGAGGGTCTGATAATCGCTGCACAAGACCAGATCCTGGCAAAAAACTGGAGAAGACCGAGTACAATGGCACCAGTGTGTGCGGCGAGCCGTCTGTCGGGTCTGTTTGGCGTATTGTTTGCTATTCTGTTTTGCCGCATATGCTGTCAATACGTCTTTGTTCTACTTTTACATGATCGTCTCAATATCCGAGCGTCCCATGAGTCGCTGTTAAAGCACAATTTGGAAGATCCATTTTCAAACCTTCCTCCATTGCTATCGGCTATACCGGCATACCTGCGCCGCCTACCTTGTGTCATTCCCCGTAGGAAGCGCCCTAGAAGACGGGGAAAGCGGGGTGGTGTTCGGGTGAAAATCGAGGCTTAGCTAATGTCCTCATATGGAAATTATCCTCACCTCCTTCGCAGTGTATATCACTTTTTTCCGATTCGATGGATCCTGCCTGTTGTTCCTGGGGGGTCCTGGCGTTTCTGTGGGCCAGCTTTACTTGCCG
Organism: Lampris incognitus; assembly: GCF_029633865.1. Lineage (NCBI taxonomy): Eukaryota > Metazoa > Chordata > Actinopteri > Lampriformes > Lampridae > Lampris > Lampris incognitus. The sequence goes on from NC_079211.1 coordinate 128,946,296, forward strand.
GTGGAGGCTGCTCTTCCCAGACGGACGCGTCCGCCAAGGTGGCGTGGATTACAGGAACCTTCACCCGCTGGATAGTGCATCAGCGTTGGACAAAGAGGAGCTTACTGTCCGTCTGGCTCTCATTAGTGCTAGATCGCTAGCTAATAAGACATTCCTGCTAAATGACTTCTTTACCTCTTTGGAAATTGGATTTTATGTTTCTGACAGAGACCTGGCTTCACGCTGGTGAGTTCACCCGATTTTCTGAGCTTCTTCCCCCTGACTGTTTGTTTATTCATCAGCTCGCCTTGGACCACTGGCAAAGGTGGAGGTCTAGCTTCTGTATTTAAATCCAGCTTCCACTGCCGACAGACTCCATCTGACAGCTTCTCCAGCCTCGAGCTGCAGCTTTTTGAAATAAAATGTAATTGTCCTGTGTTGCGCGCAGTGGTGTACCGTCCACCAAAATTCAATAAGGACTTCATTCAGGAATTCATAGACTTTGTGGCGGGGACTATAGTGAACTACGACAGTTTCTTAATTGTCGGTGATTTTAATATCCATGTCTCTTGTGAATCCAGACCCCTGGTCAAAGACTTTTTAAATCTTATTGACTCTTTTAATCTCACTCAGTTGGTAACTGGCCCGACGCATGAGAAGGATCACACTCTGGACCTTGTGTTGGCCTTTGGATTAAGTGTATGCATCAGTGAAATATGTGATACACGTGTTATTTGTTGTGACTCTGTCTTGATCTCAGGTTAAATCGCATGCCCCGGCACGCCCCCTGCGCACATCTAACCCTTTGACGGCGTCTCAGTTTTCTGTTGCTTTTAAAGACTCTATGCTTCACGCCCCGGACGACTCTTGTAATCTCAGTGCTGATGGCATTACCACTCTTTTTAACTCTACCTGCACTGACATACTGGACTTGGTTGCTCCTGTTGCAACCAAACACCCTAAACCAGTGACAGAGCCATGGCTCAGTGACACAACCCGCAGTCTAAGACGCACATGTAGACGTGCTGAGAGAAAGTGGAAGAAAGACAAACTTCATGTCTTCTTAGGAATTCTAAGAGACTGCTTATCAGAGTACCAGAGAGCTGTTAAATCAGCAAAAACACAGTTTCGATCAAACCTTGTGTCCAACAATTGTCATAGGCCTCAGGTTATTTTTAATACTATTAACTGTCTTACAAATCCACGTGATTCAATCAGTGCCATCAGACAATCAGAGTCTGTTGAGTCCTTTAAATCCAAACTTAAAATTCATCTTTTTGCCTTAGCTTACAATTAGTTGCCTTTAAGTTGAGTGCTTCACTTCCATCATAATGACATGTTTATCTTTTAAAAATGGGTAAGTACACTTTGTTTGTGCGGGAATTTACAAACCTGAGCGTGATGATGAATAAAGGAGGATTCATTGTTGCTGCCTTGAAAAGTTGTGAGTGCCACTGCCACTTCACTACCATCACATCTCAGCGGGCTGCTATCAGTACCAAAGACATGGGGAGGAGGGGGGGATTTTTTGTTGTTGTTGTTAATAACATACTTTTACATATTGTGGGAGGGGAATGACATGAATGCTGGCACATACAGGGAGTATATGTCCATTATGATATATATTTATCTAGTAGTGGATGTCCTCTTCCCCACATTGAGGGGGACTTGTCCCCCCCCCCCGGTTCCGACACCCTTGATAGTCACAACACAGTAGACTAACTGGGTGATAAGACTCACACATCAACAAATCTTTATTGTTTTTGAGCAATAATGAGATAGAGGCGTGTGAGGTTGGGGGAAGAGCTTTTTTAAACAGTTTTGACTTCAACAGTAGTAATTTGATGGCAAATTTGTTAAAAAAAATTCTATCGGATACCCATCTGGGCCTGTTGCCTTTCCGGACTCAATTTTTTTAATTGTAATAACAATCTCTGTTAAAGTTGTCATATTTCTGTCCAATTCAGATTTGTCTGATTCATCCAAGGAGGGCATTTTCAATTAACTAAAAAAGTACTCTATTAATTATTTGTTACTCGCTTCTGAGGTATACAAGTTTTCATTGAAATACTTAAACTGAGCCTTAAAGTCCCTTTGGTCCATAACAATATTACCTTTCCCATCTTTTATGTCAATGCTATTTCTTGGCGGAGGTTATAGAGCATTTCATTCACTTACCCACGCCCAGATTCTGCTGGAAAAGCTATGAACTGACAGAAGTCTGGTTGCAACTAACTGCACAAGGTACTTTTTAGCATCCATTGAGAAGTTGCACTGCATTGTATATGCGATGAAGGCCTGTGTAATGAAAAACAGGATGAATCACGGTGGTGGTTATAGATTACTCAGAAGCAAGTTTGAAAGGGAGAAGACATCAATATTGGGAGGTTGTAGACACATATATAGATAGCTTTGTAAGTTTTTGTTGAAAATGGTTACGGATGATAGTAAAATTATTGTTCAGAAATTTGAATAAATTCTTTGTTGTCAAATCTTTTTCAAAATTTGGGTGGAAAATCCATCCAAAAGAAATGAGAAATAATCAATTATATTACTATTTTTTAGGTGGACTATAGTATGGAAAACAATTTCAAATAAGAAAACAATATGTGTGGTTTAAAATTAACCTTGACAACCTTTTTTTTTTAATTGACACTACACCTACGCAATCCTACAGATCCAGACACATGGAATTGAAAGATTAACCTTACTCGAAACTCATCATTAACATGATTCATTTTATTTGAGCAGTTAGTGTGTGCAAGAGATGATAATGGCCACTGATGACGATAACCACCACGATAAAAATAATTGTTTCGCTATAATGAACAGTTACATGCCGCTTACAAAGCACAATAAACATGCAATTATGGAAAAAAAAATCTAGGATGAGAGAAGGTTCCTAATAATATACTACTATTAGTCATTCTGCAACCTTTATGAACTGGGTACCAATGATAGAAATTAAATATAGTTCTGATTTAAATAACGATTGACAAAGAATTGGTATCATGTTTTCACGTGAAAAAAAAAATCATATTCTTTTCATTTACTCACCCATGTTTCACTCAGCATTTACACTATTTGGCTGTACAACTTTATCACCCGCAGCACTCGGTACAGAGAATATCAAGTCCAGGCAAGAGTTGGGAAAGTGGTTTGTACGTAACATGTCTGATGATTTGAGGCTTTGAGTTCTGATTAAATAGACAAGAAATCACAAGCTGCTACGAAAACACTCGTAAATTTGATGTTAGAATGATATTTTGAGGGAGGAATTTCCAGCACTGTCTGTTTATACAGCAGAGAAAGTCCCCCAAGGCCTTTTAGTCATGTGTGTGAGTGCTCACACAAATACGTGGTAACACACACACGCATGCACGCATGCAGACACACACACACAAACGCGCGCACGCGAACATAATATTTTGGGGAAAAAAATGTCTAACATTTGCCAACTTTTTTTTAGCTGTGACTGTCTCTAAATACGACTGAGCATTCCTGGCCAGTCGGCAGACTTATGAGGTGGTGGACCATCCTCCTGGTCATAACAATGTGCTTTGTCTCTCCCCCGCTGTTCTCTTTGTGGGGGAAAGAGACAGACAGCTAAGCCATGATTAGAGTTTGATAGCTTTAAGGCCACACAATTGATTCCCACAACAGAAAATATTACTATTAACTGCTATGTGTCCTGTTGAGAAGTGCTTGAGCAACTCAGCGATAACCCTCACCCTCCGCGCTGTGCTCACTTATGGTAAGCCTCTCCGGATGAGAGATGAAACGCCTGCAAAACCAAGCAACAGAAAAGACACACGCACATAGAGTGAAGTAGGTTTATGAGGAAAAAAAGCCCCAGACAGTACCAATTGGTGGAACATATGGCTAAAACTACAACTGATATGACAATGCTAGAGTCTGTGAAGAAGTCCACATTTTGAGTCATATTTTGCTGCAAACCAACGTCAAGAGGCAAGAGTTGGTTAAAGAGTCCAAGAGTTGGTCGTTCATTCCTTGGCTGCAGATTCACAGACGTTATGATTACAGATATGACAGAGGGATTTTATTGAGTGACTATATCAAAAACCAGTACATTCTGAGACTTGTAAATCCACACTTGGCTCTCTTTCGTGGACAACACAAGAGCGGATCATTTCAGCCTGGGCGTTCTGACCACTCTTAAGGAATGGCACTTATAAAAAAAAAAGGGGGAGCCAGTTGCATTTCTGGTAATATAATGCATACCTTGTGCTGGCGAGCCATTATTAGCTGGGTTACAGTACAAATAGAGGAATGCCTGTGTGAGCCATGGACAGAGGGGATAATCTGAAGAATGAGTGTGGAGAAAAGGCCGGCTCGTATTTCACTGCCCTGAATGGGAGATTGAACTGTTATTTGTCCAAGCCTGCAGGGCGCATAATGAACGACATCATGTTTCTGTTAGGGCTGCAGGATCAGGTAATACATCAGCTGTGTCAGCTAAAACATTGGAGACTTCTCGAGGGGAAAAAGCAGTAGGTGGGTAAGAACAGGACTCTTCTGATTTCGATGTGCTTCTGGATGAATTTCGTATTCCCCTCTGAGAGCAGCACAAGCCAGCTCTGTATCGGTACCACCCAGTGTCTGAACACAGAAGATATTCAGTCCGCTTTCTGCCGGCCATAGACAGATAATGGAGAATATGTTATGCAGAGGAACCACAACATTCAAGCATTCCCTCTTCCCTGTGCCTTATCTCCACTTCTCTCCTTCAACATCTGTCATGGGTCTAAAATTCTTTCACTCTTCTGTTTTTTTGTCCTTTTCTTTATAGTTCTTCTAAAAAATGACATTGTCACTATTGTCTTTCTATATTAATTGGCCATTAGAAAACACTGGCATTCTACAGGGATTCGGTGATATGCATTGCCAACAGGAACCATACCGTTCGATCGGTACACGATGGAAAACTCTCTGGTGGAGGAGAAACAGAAAAAACATCGAAGAGGCCTAACTACTTAATGGATTTGTGAGATACATCATAATTAAATCCATTGGAATATGCATTAGTATTTGCACAAAGAGAAAACTAGCTCTTACTTTATTTAATTTTATCAAGCAACAATTTAACTACCATATTGCAATGCAATAATTAAAAAAATTTGCACATATAAAATCTGCCCTCAATGTAGCTTCAGCTGGCTTATAAAAATAATAAAAGCTTCTTTTCTAACCAGTAAAGATTGCCAGTTAATGGATTTTAGTTCATTAAGCCTGATAATTGGCTGTATATGTACTATATATACAATCTAAAATAGATATAGCCTTTGGATGAATCAATCTGATGGATCAATTTCAGTCATGATTTGGAGAATAAATACATGCAAGGTGTAACTACTGACTAGTATCAAAACTGGCAGCAAATCTGAGAGCCATTTGACAACAGTGGGTGGTACTTATGGAATGTTATAGACTACATTTGCATGGTGGTGTATTGGTCAACATTTAAAGCAGCTGCCAGTAGAAAAGCATCGGTGTGGTAATAGTACAGCCCCACTGGCTAATTAGATGCACACGTTTCACAGCAGAACATTAAAATACCTCTTTTGCATGCTTTGGTGCATGTGCACAGACTTCATTTTTTAACTGTGCTCATGAATGGATACGTTGTTAAGACCAAGTATGTTTTTCTCAATAAGGCAATATATAATGAGGCAGCCACTTCAGGCCACTGACAAGTAACAGTGGTGATCATATTGATTACAATGATGAGGGCAGGCTTGGAAGAGTTTTGGACTAATAACAAATGAAAAACTAAGGACCTGTAGCTAACCCTGCCTTCACATGCTAACAGAAATATCAGAAATACAAGTTGTTGATTCAAAAGTTGCATATAAACATCCCTTCAAATTGTATTTGTTTTGGGAGCTTCTGAAATCATTTTGATATACGGCTTTCTGAGTTGTGGCAAGAGGGGGGAGAAAAGCTTCAGTGATTGTTTTTTTTTCCTTGAAAGAATATTATCTCACCATTCAAATAACCGATTTGCTTGCACGTAATCCAAAGGTTGCCACCAGTAAAAGCCCTATTTATATTCATTACTCAATTAACATTACAATTTACAATTTCATTTAGCAAATGCTTTTATCCAAAGCAACATACATCTGAGAGCTGACACAACACAAGAAAGGATCTATGCAGGGGAGAACAACACGAGTAAGTGCCACAAAGCTAGGTTCGAGACCGATAAGATTTAGGTGCCAACAGACAGTGCACAGAGCCAATGCAATAGAATGCATAGAGGCAGATTAGCATCCGGTGAGCATTACTCACGGGATGCATTTTATTTCCTCTTTATTTTTATTGTGTTGCAAAAGATTGATAATGCTGTCAAAAATGAGTTTTATAAGACACGTGAGCAAAACCTTCTGTATCCCCTACATCCCTTATGTTCCCCACTTAGAAGCACATGGGCAGCAAACTAGAAAAGACGATTAAATGATAGAAGGGCTTGACATAAATGACTTCGTATAGACGATCTGACAATTGGGAAATAAGAGCCACCAACGACCACACGGTGGCAGCATAATACACATGCAGCTTGGTCCCTTAGCAGAGTATTACACCATCGCCCCCCCCCCCCCATCCCTGGTGTTCCAGCACCACTTTCTTACTCATGTGACTGCGTGTGGCCTTAGTTCGGTTGTGCCCCAGGCCGGCCCTGATACAGCCTTAGTTCTCCCTTTCGTATTTCCACACAAGTAAATGAATTTAGGAATGACAGTCTTCTGAAAATATTGGCCCAAACAGTATTGTTTGTTTTATGTTGCTTGGGCTAGTATTTAGGCATGGTCTGCCACATATTACAACACAGCTGTGCCCTGGTCGTTTATGTGAAAAACAATTCATGGTACTTCTTTTGTTTGTTTAATATTGCCATATTTTTTTAAAACGTAACAGATCTGGTGCACTCTGAAGTTTCCTTTTTGGTAGATGCCATTAAGTTGGTGAGCCAAGCAGTGTAAACGTTATAAAATTATCCCGAAATATTACTTGATCTTAGTCTGGTCTCAGGACACTACCCTCTCCTGGGCTCAGTTCAGGAAGAGGCAAGACACTGTTGGGCATCTACACCGATATTTGATCCTTTGCTTGAAGTCACTTGATGTTCTTGATTCACGATTCCATCCGTGCTGGAATTGCAAGACAGAAACACGTGGCTCTCTGGCTCCCCTCCATTGCTGTGGGCATAGCTGGCGCACGCCTGGCGCACCCCTGCCAACCCCCATAGCCCTTCCAAGTCTTCCCTTGGAGGTGTGAGCCATGTGTGTTCACAGAATGCTTAATTTTATTTCCTGACCATGATCTTTTTCTTTCTTTTTTTTTTTACGTCGGTTTTACAATCCTGATTCCTTGCGTGTGGTTTTGGGATGGAATGGCAGTGGTTGGGGTTGAAATGCTATCAAATGAGGTGTGGAGGGGTGAGACCTGGTATATTTCCTCCCCTAAATAAGTTCTTCCTCCGTCTCCCTCCCTCTCTTCCGTTCATCTGAGGAGAAATGCTTTACCGGTTACCCCACAAAACTGCACCCAGATTTCAATAACTAACCCTGCAAGCAATTGTTTCGTTTTCATGTCGAGGGATGGGCTAATGACCGGCACATAATAAGATCTTGTCCCAGGCACTTTCACATGAGAGGGTTTTATACTGATGATCATTTGATTTATGCCCAAAATTCCGTTTAATGTTAAATCAGTAGGCTATTTCACTTAATATTAAAACCATAGACAAGTCCAGTGGTGTCCAACCATATGCCATGGAGGGCCAAGTATTGCAGGGTTCCATTCCAACCCAATGCTACACAGGAGTTGGTTGTACAAAGGTTAGACTGGTCTATAGGCTATAGAGTTATACCAGTCTTAGTTTTTGCTCCCACACTAGTCTAATGTGAATTAGATAGTTGCACACAAATAAATACTGACTAATTTGAAGGCTAAAAAGTTAGCCACCCTACCACCAGGCTAGCTCAGAACTAAGAGCCGTTTCCGTGGTAACAATCACCGACACCTGCTGACAACTGACAAAAAAACAGACCATAGATAGCTCAGGCAGCCCAGTATCACGCCAAAGCTTGTAATACATCCGCCGGTCCAACGTGTCAGTGTCACGGTTTGTCTCGCTATAAGAGCGCAGCTCCGTATGCCTGTATTTGCGCTGGTTCTCGATTTGGGGGGCCAGGCTCCATGGAGTTGTGGGGTGTAACATTACTGTTAAAGTTTAGTTTTGTTTGGCCGTATGTTACTTTCTTATTCACTGGTTCTTTTGACATTTTTGCAGAAGCATGTGTTCGCAATATTGATAGTGTAGAGGAGCCGGAGGATTTGTAAGGAGACTCACCACTCTAGTTGCAGTCGAACACCCGAGCGCCGATACCACGTAGTAGTATTTAGTAGCCTCATCTGTTATTTTGCGGATAGCAAACTGCGCTTCCGCCTGGGCGAACCATGTTGCCGATGACTCCCAGAACTCTGGCAATTTGAGAGAAACCGCGTTGATTTCGTCAACCATGTTCGTTCGAAAGATTGTCTCTGATAACTACCAAGAGACAAACGTCGGGGTCACCAGTGTAGAGGAGCTCAAGCAGGAGTCGTGACAACTTTCTCTTTCGGCTACACAACGTGCACCATTTATTCCTTCCACCATTACAACAAAAAACCCGCGCAGCGGAAATGTACCACTGTAAACCCGAACCGAGAAAACAGCAGCTGTAAACAAACGTTCATACCAGCTCATAAAGGCGAATTATGTATCCCCATAACCACAACAATAGTGTAACCGGTTATTTTCTTGCCCGGTGCGGGATTCGATACGGATGTACGGCACCACAAGGCGACATCACTAACCGCTCGGCTAAAGGGTCAGACCCGTTAGCTAGGGGCTAACGTGTCTTATTAGTAGTTTACAATAGCTAGCAGAGCTGACGTTAGCTAAGTTAACGGCTCAAACAGACAAACAACGTAAACACACATCATCAACCAGTCGGTTGCTATGTAGGCTACAATGCATTTGATTTGTGTCGCAATGTACCCTTTGACTGGATTAAAATGTGAATATTCTTCCTGATTTATGTCTGCGTGCTTTATTTGACCTAATGTTAGAAGACTAGACTAATACTTTATGTCTATCTCTGCGCAGATGAAGTGGATTATTAAACCGTTATAAAGAATCGTACTGACTACCGAACTTCTGCTGGAGGGAAAAAATGCAGGCTCCGTTTATTCGGTCGTTTTGGGAGAAGAAGAAAATGAACGGCGTCTCAGTGACGTAATCAATCCGCGCATGCAAGCGCAACACCGCCCACTTGTGGACAAAGTCGTAAACAAAATAATAGTACACAGTAACACAGTCATACAAATACACTTGTGTCATATCGCAACACTCCCACTTATGAATCATGAGCTTACTGTATACCTTTTCATATTTATAGAACAAATGAAAAGAAACTTGGTATAACCCATACCACTCACATTTCACACACCAAGCATTGCCTTAGCAAATGTCTTCAGTTTTACCTTGGATGCGGGCTTCGTCATTACATCCGCAACCATTTCGTCTGTAGGGCAATACACCACTGACATCCTTTCCTGTGACTCCTTGGAGAACACACAATAGTCTGATTGGTTTTGTGTAAAACCATCACCTGTCAAACACTCGTGTAACAAACAGTAAGTTCCAATTGCGGCCAGACTGCTTGAGGCCGTAGATTGACTTCTCTAGTTTACACACTAGTTTTTCTCCCTTCTCAATATAACCCTCAGGTTGTTCTATGTATATGTCATAGTCTATGGGGGCATGAAGATAGGCCGTCTTTACATCCATCTGGTGTAAAATCAAGTCATATTGAGCCGCCTTCTTTAGAAGCACTGGTGAATGTTTTATTATAATATAATGTACGCCCTTACTTATTGTGTTCATAGTAATGGATATAACTCCTGTGCCCAGTAGAGGGCAATAATATTATTTGTCCTCCAGAGGGCAATGTTTACACTAGGCAGTGCATCAGGATGTGATGTCACTGCCACTTCTTCTGTTGGTAGCCTACCAGTTCCGGTAGACTTGTTGATTTAAGATCATGCGACAACATGGTCGCATGGTGAGCCTGATGGAAAATAAATATGCCAAAGGCTAAAGATACTACTAGTGTCAAGTTGTATCAATCTCCACCGCTACGCCGATACATCTGACAGGTTATGGGCCCAGTCATGCCAGTTTAGAGCAAGGAAAGGTAACAGAAAAACGAACTTTTGTCTGTTAGCCAAGTGAAGCTACTAGCTAGGCTAAAAGGGCTTCTGAAGACGGCGCCGAGAGACTCCCGCTGAAAATGCAGTGAAAAGCGCGCAACGAGAGTTTCTACAAGCCGCAGTTCAACGTTTGGAGATTGAACTTGGAAAAGAAAGTGATAATGGCGGCTGCAGCAGGAACGGTCTCCTTGTTACAGCAGCAGTTAATGAGGCCCGTGTTCGACGGAGCAGAGGATAAGTACGATCTGTGGGAGACAAGATTTCTTAGCCGGTTACACATTCTGAAATTAAAAGACACTATTTTACAAGCACCAGCCGACGGTGCCGATGCTAACGCTATAGCTACAGATGTAGCAAGAAATGCAGACTGTTATGCACAATTAGTAAATTCACTTGATGATAAGAGTCTGTCATTAATAAGACACGATGCTGCTGAAGATGGCCGCAAAGCTCTAAAAATATTAAGAGAGCACTATACAGGTAAAAGCAAGCCAAGGATTCTGAATCTGTACACATCCTTGACCACTATAAGTATGGAAGGAACTGAGACTGTTACAGATTACATAATAAGGGCAGAGAATATTATAACAGCTCTCCGCGATGCAGGAGAGAATATAAGTGATGGGCTACTTGTAGCCACCATCTTGAATGGACTGCCTGACTCATTCAGACCACTGGCTGTCCATGTAACACAAAATGAGGACAATGTCACATTCCAAGACTTTAAGAGAAGATTGAGGGTGTATGAAGAGTCCGAAAAGATGAGGACGTCTGGATCTGCGGACACTGTGATGAAGACTAACACTAAGCAAAGCAAACAAGGCACCAAGACACAAAGAAAAGATGGGGAAGCCACTCTGACGTGTTACCGATGTGGTGTTAAAGGACATGTCAGGACCAAGTGCACCCAGAAAGTGTGGTGCAGTCACTGCAGGAGCAACTCGCACGCTGACTCAGTGTGCAGGAAGAAGGGAAAAGGAGACGGAGCCCGAAAGGTTGCAGAGGACGAAGAGGAGGAGAGCAGGAACGACAGGGACTTCCTCTTCATGACGACGAGCAACGACAGGCCACCAGCCAATGTGAAAAAGAAAGGGATCATGGTGGACGCTGGGGCGACATCTCACATTGTGACTGATATTGCCATGTTCGAGAGCTTCGATAACACTTTCCAGCCCGACGCCCATTCAATCGAGCTGGCAGATGGAACTAAGTGCACGGGGACAGCGCAACGCAGAGGGACGGCGCTGATCTCTCTACTAGACAGCGATGGACGAGAACAAACCGCACAGCTACAGGACGCATTGTATATGCCGACGTACCCGCACGACATCTTTTCAGTGGCAAGAGCAACCAATGCAGGGGCGACAGTGACTTTTAAGAGAGGGGACAGTCACATGCTCACCAAGAAGGGTACCAGGTTTGATTTCCATGAAAGTGGTAATTTGTTCTACCTACCCACTGTTGTGAAAAATGTTGATACTTGCAGTGTGTGCCATGACATGCAAACATGGCATGAGATTTTAGGGCATTGCAACTACGAGGATGTAAGCAAACTAATGGGTGTGGTAAGAGGTATGGAAATACGAGGTAGTGCTGTTAGACCAGCACAGATGTGTGAGATATGTACTAAAGGAAAGTTCACACAAACACGGAATAGAGAGGCAGATAAAAAGGCTACAGAGCCTCTTCAGCTAGTCCATACGGATCTTGCTGGTCCCATGAGAACCCCAAGTCTAGAAGGTCACAAGTATGCACAGTCTTTTACAGACGATTATTCGGGTGCGATGACCGTATATTTTCTCAAATCCAAAAGTGATGCCTTACAGGCCACAGAGAGGTACTTAGCAGACTCCGCCCCCTTTGGAAAGGTCAAAATAATTCGCTCAGATAATGGGAGCGAATTCACCAGTAAAGAGTTCAGAGCACTGCTAACCAAAAATGGCATAAAACATGAAACATCCGCACCCTATTCACCTCACCAGAACGGTACAGCGGAGAGAGGTTGGCGAACCCTCTTTGAGATGGGTAGGTGTATGCTGCTAGACAGCAAGTTACCAGATACACTGTGGAGTCATGCTGTGCAGACCGCAGCACACGTAAGAAATAGGTGCTATAGTAAACGCACCCAGCAAACACCATATGAGATGCTTACAGGCAAGAAACCAGACATGTCCAGACTTCAGAAATTCGGGTCTGTGTGTTTTACATACACACAAGAGAAAGGGAAGATGGACTCCAGATGTAAAGAGGGTGTTTTCGTGGGCTACGATAAGAATAGTCCTGCTTATCTTGTATATTTTCCTGACACACAGAAGGTATCACGACACAGGTTGGTGAAGTTCAACAATAGGACCCCTAAAGAGAAAGAAACACAGACACAGGGACCACACAGTGAATGTCAGGACAGGGAGGTAGAACCCATGGTCTATGACAATGAGATAAATGATGATGAAAATGCATCAGGTCAAAGTGTTGGTGGTGATGTTTCTGAGGTCGAGAGTGAACAGCCAAGCAGTGGGGGAGTTAGAAGGAACCCACCTAGAAATAGGAGAATGCCAGCGCATTTACAGGAATACGACACTGATACAACAGACACACTGGTAATTTGTGTAGATGCTTGTTACAGAGCTGTTTGTGACATACCACAAACTTTTCAGGAAGCTATCAGGTCAACAAAGTCAAAACAGTGGAAAAATGCTATGGATGACGAAATGCAGTCACTGAAAGAGAATGAGACTTAAAATCACCCAGTTGCCACCAGGCAAAAAGCCAGTGGGGGGCAGGTGGGTGTATTCCCTAAAGAGTGACGCTAATGGGTCAGAAAAATGTAAGGCTAGATATGTAGCTAAGGGCTACAGCCAAAAGGAAGGTATTGACTACGAAGAAACCTTCTCGCCGACAGCTGACATGACTACTGTTAGAGTTGTCATGCAGAAAGCAGTGCAGGACGATTTAGTTTTACATCAGATGGATGTAAAAACTGCATACCTGCATGCAAAAATAGATAAAGAGATATACCTAGAACAACCAGAAGGTTATGAGGAGGTATCAAAAACCGGAGAACGACTAGTATGCAAACTACAGAAGTCCCTTTATGGACTTAAACAGTCCGGCAGGAACTGGTATGCTCTGTTACATGCATACCTCACAGAAAATGGTTTCAAACAAAATCCTGCTGATAACTGTCAATACACAAGGGAAAAGGAAAATGAAAAAGTAATCATTATTGTATGGGTTGATGATCTAATCATTGCCGCTAACAATGAGGATGTTGTGAAAACTGTAAAAATGATGCTCACCGCTAGGTTCAAAATGAAAGACCTGGGGAAACTCAATCATTTTCTAGGGATTGATTTTCACCAGTCAGGGAGCCAAGTCACTATGTCACAAGAGAGGTATGTGAATAAAATCCTCTCCAGGTTTGGGATGCAAGACTGTAAGTCTAGAGAGACCCCATGCGAGGCAAAACTAGAATACACAGAGGATGCAGAAAAAATGGAAGATCCAAGGTTGTATCGAGAGACAGTTGGGAGTTTGATTTATTTGGCTACTTGCACTAGGCCAGATTTAAGTTTTGTGGTCAGCAAACTTTCCCAACATTTCTCTGATCCAACTGAGGAGCACTGGAACACAGTAAAGCACGTGTTCAGGTATCTCAAGGGTACAAGTCACCGTGGTTTATGTTTTAAAAGGGATTACAAAAGTCAGCTAGGGCTTATAATCCACAGTGATGCTGACTGGGCCTCAGAGGTCTCTGATAGACGTAGCACCACGGGATATTGTGTCAGCCTAAGTGAGAGAAGCTCTCTCATTTCTTGGAAGAGTAGGAAACAACCGACAGTTGCACTATCTACCTGCGAGGCAGAATACATGGCCTTAGCGTTAGCTATTCAGGAGTGTATGTATTTACATCAGCTACTCAAGGGTATGGATAAATACAAATATGCACAAACTAAGGTTTATGATGACAACCAAGGAGCAATTGCTTTAGCAAGAAATCCAGTTAATCGCCAAAGATGTAAACACATTGATATTAAATATCACTTCATACGAGAGACTGTTAGTAGTGGTAAGATATCTCTGGAATACTGTCCTACTGACAGCATGATCGCTGACTTGATGACCAAACCAGCCACAAAGCTACAACTTAAAAAGTTTGCTCAGCACTTGTTTGGTACTTGAACTGCTAAAACGCCATGTATGGTGTGACTCATTGTATTTTTGTTATTTTGGTAACTAATCCCCAAATAGCGGGAATATTTTTGGTTATTGTTTTCTACATTTCACTGTTATACCACAATAAGCTATGTGCGAGTGGGGGTGTTGAATGTTTTATTATAATATAATGTACGCCCTTACTTATTGTGTTCATAGTAATGGATATAACTCCTGTGCCCAGTAGAGGGCAATAATATTATTTGTCCTCCAGAGGGCAATGTTTACACTAGGCAGTGCATCAGGATGTGATGTCACTGCCACTTCTTCTGTTGGTAGCCTACCAGTTCCGGTAGACTTGTTGATTCAAGATCATGCGACAACATGGTCGCATGATGAGCCTGATGGAAAATAAATATGCCAAAGGCTAAAGATACTAATAGTGTCAAGTTGTATCAATCTCCACCGCTACGCCGATACATCTGACAAGCACTCGAACACTTGTTAGGTTGGCTGTTGGCGAAAATGTCTCCCCATAATCCACCCCAGCTCTCTGGCTATATCCCTTTGCTACAAATCTAGCCTTGTACTTGTCGTGTCCGTCTATATCT
Organism: Lampris incognitus; assembly: GCF_029633865.1. Lineage (NCBI taxonomy): Eukaryota > Metazoa > Chordata > Actinopteri > Lampriformes > Lampridae > Lampris > Lampris incognitus. Next base: position 128,961,319 of record NC_079211.1, read on the forward strand.
GTCTTTATCGCATACACCCACCTTCCTCCCACTGTTTTCTTGCCCTCTGGCAATTTCGTAAGGGTGAATGTTTTGTTGTCTCTTTGAGACTCCATTTCCTCGTCCATTGCCCTGGACCACTTTTCTGATTCTGGCGATTCCATGGCCTCTTTAAAGGTCAGAGGGACACCGCACACTGCCCTGTATGCATAATCTATAGTAGTGAGTGAGCTGTCATCACTGTCGCCCTGACTATAATCAATCAGGTATCTCGGAGGGTTGCGTTCCCTTTGGGGGTACCTCCCACTGGCTGAGGCTTGTGATGTCACCCTTGGGTGCTCCTCGTCATCATCCTCGGGTGCTGACTGTGTACCGTCAGTCTGTACATTTTTCTGTACTCTAGGCTGAGTTGCAGCTGTCTCAACAGACTTTCTCTCTCTTACCCAGTCTTCTGGGTACAGACCTGGTGTTTGAGTCTCATTTTCACTAGTTGCCTTGTGTATAAACTTAACTAGTCTGTGTTTCTGTACTTTCTCTTGGTCAGGGTAGTAGACTAGGTAGGCCGGGCTGTTCTTGTCGTGTCCTACAAAACGCCCCCTCTCACATCTAGAATCTAACTTTCCCTTGTCCTGCTGGTAAGCATAGCATTCTGTCCCGAAGTTTTGCATTCTAGCCATGTTGCACTTTTTTCCTGTCATTGCCGTGTATGGCGTAGTGCCTGTGTGCTTGTTGAAGCATCTGTTTCTGGTGTGGGATGCCTCCTGTACAGCATAATGCCAGAGGCTCTTTGGTAGACCACTATCTATTAGCATACACCTTGCCATCTCGAATAGTGTGCGTCCTTCTCTCTCTGCAACGCCATTTTGATGGGGAGAGTATGGGCAGGACATCTCATGTCTTATTTTGTTCCGTCTCAACAGGGTTTGAAACTCCTTGCCTGTAAACTCAGTTCCATTATCTGACCTTATGCATTTCACTGTCCCATAGGGAGCTACATCTGCCAGAAATTTCTCGGTCGCTTGCACTGTGTCACTCTTTGTTTTTAAGAAATAAACACACACAGCCCCTGTGCACACATCTGTAAATGATTGCATGTACCTGAAACCATTAATGGACTCGTTTGCCACAGGACCGGCTAAATCAGTGTTTACCAACTCCAGTGGTGTCTTGGCTTTGTCTGTAGATTTCCTGTTCCTGTTTTGGGTAAACTTCCCTTCTATGCATACTGCACACTCTTTGTCAGGTTTACACACTTTACCCTTTATATGCATACCATTAGTGATATCCTGTAGCTTTATGATATCGTCATAGTTGCAGTGGCCCATTATCTCATGCCAAGTTTCTATATCATGGCTCACATGGCACTTTTCAACAACACATTCAGTTTGCAAATAGTACATTTTCCCCTGTACAAAAATGTCAAACCTGGTACCATCCGGTGACATCAGGGCACCTCTGCCCTCTTCGAAGAACACACTGGCTCCGTGTGCTGTCGCAGACTTCACAGAGAAGAGCTCTTGGGGGTACGATGGAATATATAGTGCGTTCCGCAGTGTCACTCTACACCGTCGCCCCTCACTGTCGAGCAGACATACCGTAGCATCTCCCCTGCCCTGCACCACACCAAAGGTGCGCTTACCGTCCGCCGGCTCCATGCAGTGTTTCTCTGGCTCGAACGAGCTGTCAAAGCTCTTGAACTTCTTATCATTGACTATGTGGGAAGAAGCCCTACAGTCCACAATCATTCCTGGTTTGAACTGTTGCCGTTGTCCTGGTCCTGCTGAGCTGGTCTCTCCAGCCTGCACTCTGAAGATGTAGTTCTCTTCTTCCGCAGTATTCCCCGGTCCCTGACCTCGACCTGCTCCGTGACCACCGCCGCCGCCGCCACCTTGCTCGCGTGCACATCTGGCTCCATCAGCGCGGTCCTTCTTCTTGCACACTTTGTCCGTGTGACCCTTGATCCGGCAGAAGCTGCACCACACGCTGCGTGAACAGTCCGTTTTCCGATGGCCTTTGTCACCGCATCGCCAGCACACCGTTTGTTCATCATCTCCCTCACAGCGTTTCACTGGCTTTTTCTTAGGCGCTGCGTGGGCCTTCATCACCCTCTCGGACGTCTCGTCCGATGCTGTAGCATTAGCTACATCTTCTGGCGCCTCAAAGTTTCTCAATTTGGCCTTAAATTGTCCCAATGTCAACTCACTGTCGCCATGTGTTACCATTAGAGTGAATGGCTTATATCTCTCAGGTAACCCCCTCATCACCATGGCCATCATTAGTCCCTCACTCGGTGCTTCTCCCGCCCCTTTGAGAGCCGTAATGATTTGTTCAGCTCGGATAATGTATTCGGTGATCGTCTCATTATCAGCTTTCTTTAGCCCAGTCAATGTTACATACAGAGTGACAATCCGGGGTCTGCCCTTACCAATGTAATGTTCCCGCAACACCCGTAGACTCTCTCTACCGTTGTTCTTCGTTTCTCTGAAGATCAATCCCAAGCTTGTGTTGTCCAATAAAGGCGCCAATGCGCAGTATGCGTCCGCGTTCCGCTCCTTGTCTAGGGCCTGCTCTTCCGCTGTCAAAGGTCCCGCGGGCTCGGTAAGGATGGTGGTTTTCAGCCCCACACCATGCATGCAACAGAGCATTCGCTCTTCCCACAGTTCATACTCATCGGCCTGTCCGTTGAATGTGGGCCACCTGCTCTTCTTTCGCTCCATCTCCCTAGGTAGCGTTAGCTTAGCTTAGCGTTCCGTTAGCTTCCCGATAGCCTCTCTCGATGCTAACTAGCTTCACACTTGCTAACTTGCTACTCCGTGCTAACCTGCGCGCATCCCGCCATCCGAGGTTATCACACTTTGTGTGCTTCTTTTATCAAACTACTAAATAATCCAACGTTATCTGGGCCCATAACCTGTTAGAAGACTAGACTAATACTTTATGTCTATCTCTGCGCAGATGAAGTGGATTATTAAACCGTTATAAAGAATCGTACTGACTACCGAACTTCTGCTGGAGGGAAAAATGCAGGCTCCGTTTATTCGGTCGTTTTGGGAGAAGAAGAAAATGAACGGCGTCTCAGTGACGTAATCAATCCGCGCATGCAAGCGCAACACCGCCCACTTGTGGACAAAGTCGTAAACAAAATAATAGTACACAGTAACACATAGTCATACAAATACACTGGTGTCATATCGCAACACCTAAATTCTTAGAGTAGACGGGAATGATTGAAACGTTGTTTTACCATAAGTGTCACAATATAGGGGCATTGGCGGGGCTACAGGGATTCCTGATGTTGCATTGTTCATATTTATGTCACGGATGTCTAGCTACATACTTGTTTGGTATGTTAATATACTTTTGTAGAGTTAGACTGCAGGAGAAAACATTAGACGTCCAGTCGTACTTGGTGGGGCAGGAAGAGAACTTTATTGCACATGCGCAGAAGTCATACACACACACGGATACCCACAAGGACCAAAATAGCTGCTTATAGCGCAGTAAATAATACAGTGGCTGACTGGCTGTATATGTGAGACTGCACATTATGTTCAACACCTGACTTTAAAATTGCGGCGCCCCGTATTGTACATTGTATTGTAACGAATTTAGGGGGGTAGCCGGGAACCGCCACAGCCGGAACGCGAACCCGGGTCTCCCGCATCACGGGCGACAACGTTAACCAGTCGAGTAAAGAAAGGGTCCCCAACCACCGGGCAAGGAAGTAATATGATATACAATATTCAAATAAACGCTCGATCCAGCGGCTGGACCGTGTAACGCTACATGGCTTTTAATTTGAAACGGATAATTGAAGCGTGTACAATGATGTAATGTTATCGCTCATTCGCGTGGCATTCGACAGACCAATGGTAACGTCATAACTCAGAGACGCACTCAGTCAACTGGCAGCTAGTTAGCTGCCATGAGTACCGGTAAAAAACAAACATTGCTTGAGAGTTTCTTCAGAGGAGGTAGGGGAGATGAAAAGCCAAATGACGACGATAACGCAGAGAGACCGACACAGCAAAAAGAAAGAAAGAAAGGAAGAAAGAAAGCTTCCTTCAATCGGAAATACGACGTGTCTTACCAAAAAACGGCTTTATTGCGACCGGTGACTCGCATGCTCCGAGCCCCGTGTGTGTAATATGTGGAGACAAGCTGCCTAATGAGGCAACGAAGCCCTCAAAACTGCTTCGGCTTCTCTACAAATGCTGCTGCTCTGAGAGCGTCGTACTTAGTGGCTAGTCGTATTGCTAAGGCTACTTAGTGGCTAGTCGTATTGCTAAGGCTAAGCATCCTTTCACTATCGACGAAGAATTGCTTCTGCCTGCTGCCAAGGACATGTGCCGTGAACCTGTGGGGGGAAACTGCAGCTTACAAGGTGGCAAAGGTTCCTCTGTCAGCTACCACAGGAGAATTGATTAAATTGGTGAGTTACGATGTTGTTATATATATGTGTGTGTGTGTGTGTGTGTGTGTGTGTGTGTGTGTGTGTGTGTGTGTGTGTTAATGCGAGGAAAATGCTGTGTGTTTAATATCCAAACGTTACTTTAAATGTTATGATATTGTAGCGAATTGGGGGGGGGGGGGCAGGCCGGGAACCGTCGCAACAGCCGGGACGCCATTGGTGTCAGAAGTGGGACGGCGAGACCGTGAAATACGGCGAATTCGGGGGGGGGCAGCCGGGGAACCGTCGCCACAGCCGGGACGCGAACCCCTATCTCCCGCAGCGCGGGCGACATCGTTAACCAGTCGACTAAAGGATCTGATCCGTTAACAAAAGGCTAACGTGTATACTTATTCGTGTAAGTTACACTACTATTGATTTATAAGCCTAACCTATAGTCCGGTCGTTATTAACCCACCTCTGCCCCTTCCCCGGTCCGCCAGAGTATTGTCAATATTAAACTAGTCAGCGGTGCAAAAAAGGTTGGGGACCCCTGGACTAAAGGGTACGACCCGTTAGCCAAGGGCTAGCGAGTCTATTTATCCGTGCACGTTACAGTATCATGTGTCTTTTTATGTGAGCTACGTACCTTACCAAAGAAAAATGTCCATTACTATCTGTATTCTTCTACTTTCGGCTTGTTCCTTGTTTCCCAGGGGTCGCCACAGCGGATTTGATAGTGTCGCGGTTTTTCTATAGCCCGGATAACTATGGATGGAGGCGGGGACTTTTAGGTGCGACAAACCGGGCTTCACCACCGTTAGCTAGATAGCTGCGCCAATGCTAGGGCTGGCCTGCTAGTTAGCTAGTTAGCCGTGTGCTAATGGGTTAGCAAGCTCACCTTGGGACCAGGGCTGGTGATGGAACAGGGCGGCTGAGCTCTAGGCGGGGCGGGAGATGGATGGCTGCTCTCCGGGGTGCGTGTCTCTCTCTCTCTCCGTACTCTGGCTCCGGCGTGACCGGGTGAATGTCTCTCTCAGTCTCTCTGGGGAAGCTCACGGGGGTAGTCAGCTAGCTACAGGTACCGAGGCAGTCTGCTGCTAACACTACCACTGCTAGCCACCGTATCTGCTGTCTAGCCCAGGATACGCTAGGTTTCCCTGCTCTATCCCACGCTAAGGTGACAGTCTACGATATGGTTGCTAAACAGTTCTGGCCTTTGTCTCCCCCGCGGTGTCTAATATAGTTGCGTCTGTGACAGCGCGAGCTAACCTGTGATTGGTCCTCTAGCTGCACGTGCCCAGTGCAACAGTCCAAGTACATCCCCAGGCATTTCCCACTACACTGCCCCCCTCCAGCACTGTTGAGTCCCTTCAACATAAATGAACAACAGACTACAAAGATCAGTCTTATTAATCTAACACGATAAACGGGACAGAACACCCGCGAAATGAACTAGGCCCGGAACAAAGGGCGTCAAACAAATGTGGGTGGTCGCTATCCATACTGGACTCTTGTGACTAGCCTAGTAACCCCCAAGTCAACTAGTCACGTCCGTCAAAGTTAGTCTAGGAGCCAGGCGGGCCTCCGGACTGGCCGGCCCCGTCTGGTGGTGTACGGGAGATGGGACTCAGCGGCGTCGGCTTCGTCTCCTTCTGGGTCAGGGGCGTTGGACTGCCCGCCCGGAGCACAGGCTGCTGTCCCACGACGTTGGGTGATTGTCGACTCGCCTGAAGAGTAGCTGGCAGCAGTGTGTTGGAGCGGCTGGAACCGAGCCGGGGAGCCTGGTGTGCTGGGTCCTCCATCGTCGTTTGCGTGGAACAGGTCCTCCAGCCGGAGATCAAGGTCTTCATTGATCTCCTCCTGCTCTGTCACTCCTTCGTACTCCTCTGTTCTCTGCGCCCCCGGCTCCTCCATGTCAGCAGCGGGAGGACCTCCTTCAGGTGTTTCCTGCGGCCCTATGGCTGGTGCTGGAGCAGACAACAGAGCATGGCGCCTGTCATCTGTGCCCCAGATCTTCACCAGGCAGTCATCTGAGCCCGTGAAAATGCGTCGCCCGGTGCGGTCGAAGGTGACACAGTAGACAGAGGAGAGATGTCCCAGAATCCTCTTGTGCATCTTCATGTGCTGGTAGACAGCTGTAGGCAGTAGCTGGCGTAGACGGTAGGAGCCATTGAGCCGACGCCCATTGCTCGTCTCCACGATATTGGGTGGACTCCCATAGATAATAGGAGGCTCTGGGGGTCGTCCACAGTGCAGAGCAGCCAGCGCTGAGCCCTTCCGCACAACATGCTTGCAGCTCTTGTTGGTACGCAGGAGGTTCTGCCTGCCGGCTCCCAGGATGCTGTGGAGACCAGGCATGCTGGCAGGAACCTCTTTCTCCAGCAGTGGACATACTCGAGAACACACTTGGAGTAGGTGGTCTGGGCTGATGTGCCTGTGCAACTTCACCTTGTTAATGTTGTCGATGCCACTGGCCAGGGTCTTGAGCTCGGGGGTGCTCAAGCTGTCTCCTACCGGCGGAGGACTTGGAGAGCTATCGCGACGCCGCTCGTCTTCCCATGCTACTCGCCGGACTCTCCCCCCTCCTTCAACCCCTCGCCCCAGCGTCGCTCCAAAGTCATACTCGCGTGCCTCAACCTTCCTGATTGCTTCAGCTAGTGTTTTGGGTTCTGCCCCCAGGACTTCATATGCGATGTTTTGGTTCTTCAGCCCGCGCAGAAAGGCTTCTGCAGCGTAGGCCTCCTGCAGTGTAACACCAACCCGCGGGTATGCCAGTGTGACAAGTCCCCTCACTTCCTCGCCAAACGCATAGAGGGTCATCTCTCTGGCCTGCTTAACCTCGCTGAGTTTACGGCGCGCAGTTCCCCCAGGCAGCTCTTTACCGTAGCGGCGGCGTAACTGGGTGATGAGCGCGTGGTAGTCATCTTTTATCGGAGCCGGCTGCGCGATGACAAAAGACATGGCGTTGTCCCTCAGTCGGAGATACAAGGCGTCCAAACGGGTCTCGTCGGTCCAGCCCCTCTTTCTCGCCATCCGTTCGAATGGTCCAACGAAACTATCCCAGTCGCCCTTACCATCAAAAGTGGCGAGGAGCTTGATGTCATTTTCGTGTCCTCGGTCGGGACCTTGTGAGCTTCGGTTGCCGCTCCGACTTTGAAGGTCTCCTGTCTGGCTCTGTTGACCTCTAGAGGAACCTGCCTGCCCTCCAACGCTGTCATCCAGCAGGTTTCGGCCGCCGTTGCTGTCCAGGGACATTTGGCCACCCTGCATCCCGTCGGGGGGTGGTACTGCAGTCGCTCCATTTTTTCCACCATGACCGATCGGAGTGCTGGTAAGTGGTGCGGGCTCACTGGGTCCATTTCCTGTATAGCGCAGGGCTGCTGGGGCCGCTTTGCTGCTCGGCCTGGCTGGCGTCTCCTCATTGCGCCGGTCGCTCAAGTTAGCCACTGCGCCCATAGCTGCTGGCAACAGGTGATCAGCGCCATCTCGCTGTCTGGCCCCTGGGTTCTCCCGGGCCGGGGTGAACTGCGAGAGTAGGCCCATGTCTTGCACCGTTCTGCTAGTTCGTTCTCCGAGCACAGCCCCTGCCGACCCTACACAACTATCGCTTTGAGGGCCACCAGGAGAAACCCCCTGCTTCACCACTTGAGCGATGGGCGACAAACCGGGAGGCTCACCCCGGATATCCGAACGATGACGGGCCCAATCGGCGCGCTGAATGGGAGGTGTGGGGGGACGAAATCGCTTAGCCACCGCCTCCGCTAGTCCATCGATATGCGCTGTGAGGGCCTCCATCTGCATCTCTATCTGGCGTTGCATCTTAACCTGGGCCTGGCGTTCCACGTTTTCCATCTGGCGTTGCATCTGAACCTGGGCCTGGTTCATGGTTTCCATCTGCGCCAGGAGGAGCTTCATCCAGGCGTGCTCTCCGGGGTCTTCGGTCCCCACACCAGCACCATCCAGACTCAACTCAGACTGTTCTTCTACATCTCCCTTGTCCTGTGACATTTTCACTTTTCCACTGATTTACTTGACTGCTGAAGAAATTACAGTGCTTCACAAAACGGCTGACTCACTCAGTTGCTAGCTGGGTTAGCTCACAGTGTGCAGGCTGAATTATGCCGCCATGTGACCGGGGCAGGATCCTCCGGTGTTGAGATTATGGCGAATCCCAACCTTTTATCCCACTTCTGACACCACTTGTCGCGGTTTTTCTATAGCCCGGATAACTATGGATGGAGGCGGGGACTTTTAGGTGCGACAAACCGGGCTTCACCACCGTTAGCTAGATAGCTGCGCCAATGCTAGGGCTGGCCTGCTAGTTAGCTAGTTAGCCGTGTGCTAATGGGTTAGCAAGCTCACCTTGGGACCAGGGCTGGTGATGGAACAGGGCGGCTGAGCTCTAGGCGGGGCGGGAGATGGATGGCTGCTCTCCGGGGTGCGTGTCTCTCTCTCTCTCCGTACTCTGGCTCCGGCGTGACCGGGTGAATGTCTCTCTCAGTCTCTCTGGGGAAGCTCACGGGGGTAGTCAGCTAGCTACAGGTACCGAGGCAGTCTGCTGCTAACACTACCACTGCTAGCCACCGTATCTGCTGTCTAGCCCAGGATACGCTAGGTTTCCCTGCTCTATCCCACGCTAAGGTGACAGTCTACGATATGGTTGCTAAACAGTTCTGGCCTTTGTCTCCCCCGCGGTGTCTAATATAGTTGCGTCTGTGACAGCGCGAGCTAACCTGTGATTGGTCCTCTAGCTGCACGTGCCCAGTGCAACAGTCCAAGTACATCCCCAGGCATTTCCCACTACACTAGTTTCCATCGGTACCTGTGAGGGCACAGCACCGATGGCGGTTTTGTCAATCCGCATAATGATTTGGCAAATGGGCATTACTATCTGTATTAATGGACAATATAAATATTTTTTTTAATCTTGAATGGTAAATTATTTCTTTTTTCATTGATTTTTATTTTTTATTGTTATTTTAATTCACTAAATGAAAACAAAAACATCACACAAATCGATTTGAAATACTTGAAACATTTAGAAAAAAATATTTGTAACAAAACGATTGATTTTAGATTTAGATTGCGAAACAACTGAAAATGAGTGTGTCTGGAAAGTTAAATCTAATACTTTATTGTGTCATTACATTTTTAACATTGTGCATTTTCCCAAACAGGAAAGTGTAGCAGGCGAGTATTGGTTTAGTGTAGAGGTAAGCATTAGGTAGGTTTAGGGTTATATAGGTTATATTAAAAAATAACTCAGATACTAGCTAATTCTGGCGCTATATATATATATATATATATATATATATATATATATATATATATATATATATATATATATATATATATATATAGCCTTAATGTGAAAATTAAGGCAATTCAATTACTTTTAAGGAGTAACATTTGTAAAATTAAGAGCAGGATAAGCAGTTTGGATAATGGATGGATGAATTAAACCATTTTAAGAATTTTTAAGGACCCCGAAAATATTTGCTGTCATTAATATCAGCCACAGATTTCCAGCGCCTATATAAAAGTAGAATGGAATTATTTAGTTGTAATTCCGACATTTGCCACTAGATATCACTGCTCCCCAATATTTAAATCACGTTTGCTGTAACGCATGCACAATGATATACTGTATACCCCATCCAAGTAATAATTTCTGATCGCATTTGACACTGCGTTGTGCAAAAACAAGATATACAGTTGCAAGACATGAAATACAAAGGATAACAACCTTTAAAAAAGACGTCTCTCAGTGACTGCTTAATCTGGTCTAATCTCCAGAGTAATGGTTTATTCATCGTTATGTTTCAGGGCAGGTGGATGTGCTGCAGAGTACCCTGGGTCCTAAGTGTCTGAGTGATTGATGGTATATTTAACTGTGGAGCATCGATCTGTTGATGCTTGTAGATGTGGTGATTTCCCTTCTGTATGCTCCCCAGAAAAAAAGCCCAGGGCTTTACTAACAACGACACTTGTTAACCGTTCTGTTAGGTATTATCAGTGCTTTCAGGATCACGTTTGAAAATTATGTCTATTGCAAAAACAAAAAAAAGAAGAATATGGACGGTTATCTCAGCAATGACAACAGCAATCGGCTGTAAAACTATGCAAAAGACAAGTAAACAAACAATCCGTGTGGTCAGTTTGTAATCAGACTTCATCAGTTGTTAATTCCTTTTCTGCTATCACCGTTACATTAAAACAGAGCAAAATTAAGGGGACTTGATAAAAAATAAAGACAAAATACAAAGAATTAAAAGAGAAGTACATGTCTTTTATCAATCACTACTGGGCTGGATGGCGTATTGTCAGGCAACACAGTCCATTTGCAGATTTTGGTGCATTTTGAGCTTCTAAACCTGAGTGATGTATCTGAGCCACACCAGAAACTGCCAGACGCCCAGGTCTTTTCTGGCTCATCGCAACTCGTCCTCTGATAAAGCCTTTATCAGTGGAAGACAAGGTGCCCATTGTTGATGAGGTACGGGCATCCCTCTGTCAAGGCTGAGAGCCAGGGATTTTCCCTTTCTGCCTCAGTTGTTTTTCCTATTGAGGTTATGATGAGGTTAGACAAGGATTTGCAGTCAGGTTTTCCGGCATTGTTCTCGTTTTATTCTCCCCTCTCGCAGGCAGAGAGGTACTAAGCTGTAATCCTTATCTTTTTTTATTATTATTATTTTTGTTTCGCTATGTTTGTCTGGCTGGCAAGGTGAGGATAAGAGCAAGGTAGCAACAGACTGAAGATCATTTCAAGTGAATGCACAATCCCTTCTTCCGCTGTCGACAACACTGCCACGACACAACTTCAACCAGCTGCATTAACGAAGCCACAACCACTAACAGCACACCACCATACTTACAAAGACCGCGTGTGTGTTTTGTTACGATTTTATTCTTTATACACTTTTTTATTTAATTTCACAAAGGAAATCTCATTCTTTTGTGGAAACTTAGTGTCAGCTAGCAAGAAGAGGGGTTTAAAGTAATTCTGTCAGGTTCAGGGCCTCGAGAAAGTTGGAGCATTGCTGGACACAAACACACACCATTTGTTTTGTTGATTTATATTTGTTTTATGCGATTATCCAGAGCTGCATACAATACTGTAACTGTCAAACAAGCTTCTGTCTTTCTTACCTTTTCTCACCTCTGTCTTCCCTCTTTAATTCCTCCATCATCATGTGATACATATCTTACCTGCCTACCATGACACCTAATACTACTACTACTACTACTACTACTTTCGGCTGCTCCTGTTAGGGGTCGCCACAGCAGATCATCCATTTCCATTTCTTCCTGCCCTCTGCATCCTCCTCTGTCACACCAGCCACCTGCATGTCCTCTCTCACCACATCCATAAACCTCCTCTTTGGCCCTCTTTTCCTCTCCCCTGAGAGCTCCATCTTCAGCATCCTTCTCCCAATATACCCAGTATCTGTCCTCCACACATGTCCAAGCCATCTCAATCATACATACATATACATATCATACATGTGATAGATATCTTACCTGCCTACCATCACACCAAAAGGTCAAAATCACAAGTTGACAGTCACGCAAAAGCACAATAAGTATGCATGCTACATAGACTGTAATTGTCTAAACTCTCTGTCACTCATTTCCCACGTGGAAAATCAAACATCACATTAATGGTTTCGGATGAACCCTTCAAGTGTTTGCAAAAGGCCATTCTGCCCATTTTGAGCTTGTAGCATTGGTGATATACTGTTTTCGCATGGCAGAATCTTAAGTATATTCTGATGCATGTCTCTCCAGCAGGCCATTGCCGCTCAATAGCACGCTCCCAATTTCACAGGGGCTTGACCACTGACTAGCAGCACGGGATACCAGATGAAAATAGAACTGAGAAGTTTTTATTGACTACGGCACTTGTTCAGATGAAAACATCATAGTCTGCTTCTCCGAAAAGTTCAACTTCAAACTGGCTGTACAGGCATTAAAAAAGAAGAAAAACGTTAAGCAGCTTGAGCAGAGAAAAAAAGGAATAGCAAAATGGCCGCTCTGACAGATAGCTGTAAACCAGTGGAGCATGGATGACCTTTGCGTGATAAGGCATGACAGAACTAACCAGTATGGATCAGGTAAAGCTCGTGCTGGCTCCTTGCACATTGCATGATTCCGGCGATGGGCCTGGCATGAAACATGCCTGTAGGTGTCTAACCTAATCTCTGGAGCGTGAACCTTGAAGCTGAGCTTACACTACCCTAAATAACCAGCATGCAATGGGTCTGCATGCACACAAGCGCTCAAAATATGCATATGTATGTGGGCTAGAAAACCTGTGAGCATATGGGAAAAATGTATTTAAGTTAGTATACTATATGTGTGTACCGACACATATACAGATGTGACATCACCTGTATTTTTTTGTTACCTACAAAGGTAACAAAAAAATATTAAGTTCACACCCAGATTCACTTCTAAAGAGCGAGCAGGTGGAGATTGAGGGTTAGGAGAGGATATTCAGACCAGGGGCTAAAGTCAGTTACGCTGCGTCTGTTTGAAAAGATAGCATGATGGATGGGCTTTTGCAAACAGAGCCCACAGCCACCGACACAAGTCCGTATACTGCTGGTGGGAGCAGATCTAGCAGATATTTCCTAATCAATCACTCCGCCGGACATGGGGCCTGCTGCTTCTGTGGCAGAACTTTCACAAATACTGTGGAGGCTGCAATTAAGACAAGCCAGAGACAATGCAGGAATCGCTTACCAGAGGGCGGTTGACCCGGCGAGGCCACAATTTCAGTCTGCTTCATTGATTATTCCATCAGCCAATCGGAGAAGACAAATGTGTATTGAAATTCAAGCTGGGGTGGATATGGGCTTTGTCTGATTTGAGGGGTGGCTCTGAAAAAAAGGATGTGCAAAGGTTCACATCGGTATACATTTCACCACAACATATGATGATAATGAAATATATTGAAGATACTTCATTATAAACAGGTGTCTTAATGACAAGTAAAACCATTGCAAAGTTGTACGTTTGTTACATTTGAATATAATGTACATGGCTTAAACTAGTAAAACAATTGTTAAGTGATGGGTCCTTTTTCAGAGGAGCAGCTACTTTTGATAAAATCTTAGATATAACCGTGTTCCCTCCGGCTTGGTCGGGTGTCCCTACAGACACAACTGACCGTGTCTGCGGGTGGGAAGCCGGATGTGGGTATGTGTCCTGGTCGCTGCGCTAGTGCCTCCTCTGGTCGGTCGGGGTGCCTGTTCGGGGGGGAGGGGGAACTGGGGGGAATAGCGTGATCCTCCCATGCGCTATGTCCCCCTGGCGAAACTCCTCACTGTCAGGTGAAAAGAAGCGGCTGGCGACTCCACATGTATCAGAGGAGGCATGTGGTAGTCTGCAGCCCTCCCTGGGTTGGCAGAGGGGGTGGTTAAGTACAATTGGGGAGAAAAAGGGGGGGGGGAATCTTAGATATAGCAACCTAAAGAGGGATCGCTATGATTCATGGTGTTTTGTTTGTTTGTTTTTTTGGTCCTTCTTTTCATGAACTACTTCAGTTCAAATGCCTTGAAAGATCCAGGTAGAGATGACAGATGCCATGTCAGGTAAACACATTTAGGCAGCACAGGGTTGAAATATCTTTTTTTTAGGATTGTTTAAGCAAGACAGTTAAAAGCCAGTCTTCTTATGTCTGTCCACATTACTGCTGCAGTATGTATACGGCATCTATACGTCTGTGTATGAATGTGTGTGTATTTCAAGACTGCTGCTGTGCATCTGCCACAACCGTTGTTTACTGCACAAGATATAGGATTTGACAGCAAAGGTGTATTGTGAGTGTGTAAGTACGCATTGGTGTGTGTGCCTGTTAATTTTATGAATCGCCTATTTATGATGTGTTTGCATGTGTATTTGTTTGCATGCAAACAGCTGCACCACGGCCAGGTGACCCCCTGGAGCAGTGCAAATGCTGAAAATATGCCTGGTATGTTTACAGCGATGTTCACGAGTCAGTGAACACATGTGCGAAAATAAGGTCCATGAGGGTGCTGCATTTTTTTGGTTCTCAAACACGGTGCTGAGAAAGGCACTGAAATCCGACAAATCTGTATAGGCAGAGATGGGCTTTGACCCACAAAACGCGTCTAATGAGAATAAATACAGATTTTTATTTTAGGGTTAGACATCAAAGGCAGTTACACCCTCCATTACCCAATGTGAATGCTATACTCGATAATTCCCTTGATGAGTTTTCGAAATTCATGCAAAGGCTTTACAAGGTCACACTAAGGCAGAGAGATACTAGTGTTCGGCCCTTAAGAATAAGAATGAGAAATGAAGTAGGACAGGGGCTTACGGTGGTCAAAACAGATAACCCTATAGGGCGTTTGCCAAGACCCTTTCTCTGACATACACTATGGTGGTAGCATCGAGTCACAGTCCCCTGCAAAATTTGCCACCAGCTCCCTACATAGCATGCAGGCTGCTGTGTGCCATAATTGGAAGCTTCCAGACATGACCCCTGGGAGAAGAGGGGTGATGACAGGTTGCTGTTGGGGGATCTTTGACCAAGAGCTGTGTTCATGCTGCCAGTCTTGCCTGTGGGCAGGAAATGCAGCATGTTTGTGAGTGTGGGACAGAAGTGACTCGACTTCAGAGAGGAAGGGCCCACGTGACAACATGAGGTTTACAAGTCACATCCTCAGTCCTTCTGCTCGGCCCCTATCATTGTTTATCATCTGTTGGAATGGGAGGTGATGCAAAATGTGGCACGTATTGCATAAATCATTACCACCTAATGCCTGCCTGTTGGTGGCGCCACTGCAGAGAGTATGCATTGTTGCACGGGCCCTCTCTGCTTTATTTCATCAAAGCTTGTCTAGCTGTCTGCACGCTGTCTCATTATAGCAACGTTGGTGAGAACTACCCCAGCATGCTGCTGTGATGCGGCGGGCAATTCCAGTCAAGCACCTGACGAGAGGAGCAATGCAGCCCATGTTGTACAGTCTTCGTAATCCCGCTCTGCATGTAATCTCTGGCTGTACATTGTAATTCTGGTACTCCTGTCTACGCTGTGCATTACACAACTATTTCATGTCTGCCCGTCCAGGAAAAGGGATCCCTCCTCTGTTGCTCTTCCAGAGGTTTCTGCCATTATTTTTCTTGTGGAGTTTTTCCTCACGCGAGTCGAGGGTCTAAGGACAGGGGGTGTCATATATTGCACTGATTGCTTAGTCCTTTGGGACTAGTTTGTGATAAAAATAAACTTTTTTTATTATATATATATATATACACACACACATATACATACAAATACACAACAGCGTACATAACAAAGCAAGGTCAAGAAAAACAGGGAGAAAGGAAAGGGGGGGGGGTATTGAGAAGGGGCACTAGTCTGGGGACTCCACACAGGGACAGGTGTCGTCACCACCATCCGAGTGCAGAAATAACCAACTTTCAACTGACAGTTCAAATTCTATTACCGACTGACAACAGTCACACATAAATATCAATTCCATGTCATTTCAACACAAACATCATGTCCATGTTGTTTCAGCCTAGAATAAACATTATGTGGAGCAACAAACCTCCATAAGAATGTGTATCTAGATGAGATGCGGTGTGTTCAAGACTGACCTAATTGAAGTCCAAGGACCTTCAAATCCACTGTCCAATATTTGCAGAGTCGAGCTCAAATCCAGATATTCCTTGAGGCAGTTCTCCAAACTGAAACAGTGGATGAGTGTTGTCCTCTTCACGAGGAGACATGCTAGTTGCATCATTCGAGAACTGAGTCCATCTACCTTACTGCCCAGTAAACACTGTGGGGCAATCAGGATGCATCCATCCATCCATCCATTATCCAAGCCGCTTATCCTGCTCTCAGGGTCACAGGAATGCTGGAGCCTATCCCAGCAGTCATTGGGCGGCAGGCGGGGAAACACCCTGGGCAGGCCGCCAGTCCATCACAGAGCGCGCACACACACACACACACACACACACACACACACACACACACACACACGGACACGGACAATTTAGTATGGCCGATTCACCTGACCTACATGTCTTTGGACTGTGGGAGGAAACTGGAGCACCCAGAGGAAACCCACGCAGACACGGGGAAATCATGCAAACTCCACACAGAGGACGACCTCCAAGGTTGGACTATCCCAGGACTCGAACCCAAGACCTTCTTGCTGTGAGGCGACCGCACTAACCACTGCACCACCGTGCCGCCACACACCATGCTGCCACAATCAGGATATTTAAACATAAGCTAGAAGGTAAGAAATTGACATCAACCTAAAATCTTCTTACTGCTGGGCAGTGCCACAACCTAGTATTAGTGTACCTGTCCCACCACAGCCATGCCCACATAGATCCAAAACATTTCCATGCAATTTCTTAAATATTTGTGGAGTTATATATGACCTAAATAGACTGTTGTACTTGTAACTGGATAACTTTGTGCCGCGCATAATTTGATAAGTAATTTTAACATTGCAAAATCCTTTCCCATCCATCTGTGGTGAGAAAAACCTCTACATCTCTCTCCCACTGTGACTTTATGGTTGTTCAACAGATATCTGTGGTGCAGGATGATCACTTATGCAACTCAGAAACTGTTCCTTTACCACTGACCACCTCCAATAATTTCTTATCAACAGAATCTTTATGACCGCTGTGATATATATATATGTATGTATGTGTGTGTATAGTACATACATACACACATACATATAGTTATATACACATATATATACAGTTATATAGTTATATATAGTTATTAAAATTCACAGTCAGACACAAGAACAGTGTGATGAACTGATGGGTAAAATGTATTTTAACTTTGCTTGGTTTGGAGATACGATGAAATAAAAAGAAATGTGTTCATCCTCAGTAGTACTTACATGCAGATATATTTCTGTGCAGATTTATACATGATATATGATGTGATTTACACACACACACACACACACACACACACACGCACACACACACACACACGTCACCCTATACTTGAGAGGACCACTCATTGACTACATTAATTTCCTAGCACTTAACCCTAAGCTTAACCATCATAACTACATGCCTAGCCTTAACCCTTACCCTAACCTTAACCTGATCCTAATTCTGACCTGGACCCTAAACCCAAGTCCTGACCCTAAAATACACCCTCTTCCTCATGGGGACCCATAAAATGTCCCCACAAGGCAGGCAGTTTGAGGTTTTTATATCCTCATGGGTACATATTCCGCTATATAGATAAGTCGTTCAATTTGTGTTGCCATTTCAGTTCATTGAAATGAACAATAGTTCCATCAACTATCAACTGACTCAGTGTAATATTATTTTGCTGACAATAGGTTTCTCATCTAAACTGGGACAGGCCAGAAGCACTGAAACCTATGTGAAAGTCTTTAGCTACCTCACATGAATGGCGGATCAAGGGATTATCAATATTTTTATTACATTTTGGGTAATACCAGAGGAAGGCTAGAGAAATATACTTATGATTTTTTTTTGTTCCACCCACCTCCAACTGTCTTCTGCACAATGTCTTGTGCATGTATGCCCATGATAGTGCATATCGGCTATTACAGGACAGACAATACCAATAAACTTGAGGTATACCTCAGCCAGGCATGTTTGTAGAGATGGGACGTTTTTTCTCAGACTTGTTCTAGGTTTTCTGTCCTTCCACCAAAACATAGTGAATAATTCATTTATTTCCTTAAAACCACTGCTGTGCAAATGTGAGGGGAGTTGCAGAGATGAGGAGAGATAATCTCGGGATTATGTTCATTTTCACTACTTTTGCTCTGCCCACAATGACAAAGCATCGTTATCTAACGCTGAAGATCTTGTTTTGTAGTTTTCAAAAGCTTTTAAGGTTTTTTATACAAACACACTTGACTTGACTAGCGCCCATCAAGCCATCTACATCTGTTCATTCTAGCTGTCCATTAACTGTTTGCATATGTCTGGAATCAACCAGAATCAACTCAACACAGAGGGTGAATGAGGGAGACACAAATGAGGACACAGAGAGAGAGAGAGAGAGAGAGCGAGAGCGAGAGCGAGGGAGAGAGAGAGAGAGAGAGAGTGTGACTTGCAGCGTTTGTCCAGGAAGTGGTCAGTGGTCAGGATTCACTCTCTGTATAGAGGAGAAGTGGTGCACTAATCTACTGCATGAAAATAATCTGCACAGTCCTGCATGTCTGAATTGGTAGATGTGCACCGCTTGGGTCAAGGGCACGGTTCCCCACAGGCACATCCCATAATAAAAATTGCGCTCAATCATGTAAGTGGCTTTTAGTACCGAGGGATCCAGTTGCCTTAGTGGAGAAGTGTTATAATAACCCCAGACACTTCAGCTGACTCTTCCTTAGCGATGCTCCGGCCAGGTTACACAATATGCTGTTAAAACAGGGACCCCGCTGACAAATGGCTCCATCTCGTTTTGAACAGGGAGGGGAAGGTGTGATTAAATGTGTCATGTCCATGCGCCTTAAGCATCCTGTAGTTTTACCCCGATGTGTGAGTCATTCCAGTGATGTGTGGTTATTTTAAGTGAAGGAAAGGGATTTTTAGCAGTGACGTAATACATGATATTTTGTGTGTGTGTGTGTGTGTGTGTGTGTGTGTGTGTGTGTGTGTGTGTGTGTGTGTGTGTGTGTGTGTGTGAACCTTGCTGGCTTACTGTCGTACTCCTGTTCCTGCACCAGAGGAACTCATATTTCACCTGTCAAGGTCTGTCATCTCTGCCACTGTCAAGCAAGTCCCCCGAGCCCGTCCTCTGTGGCTGGGCCCCGTCGCTCCTTTTGGCAGACGTGCCTCGGCATGTGAGCTCGCACACGCCTGTGCACAGGAGTGTGTGAGCGTCTGCGCGATGCGTTCTTACTTATTGAGTATTTTGTACGAGCCGCAGGGAAAACCTTGTGTTCTTTCAAGCCGCTTTGCTGGCGTTTAAAGCAATATGTTGGCATTTTACTGTGCAGAGATTCACCCAGCTTACCCCCACACGACACGAAGATATCTAAATTTTGACCATAAAAAAAATGAAGATTTTAAATTCTATGCGCATAATGTGGGACTGTTGATGCCAATGGGGGTGTTGGCAATAGACGTTGTAGTCGGCTCAGAATGTGATATAATGCGTAGTGTCATGTCCTCCAGCTACATGGCTAGATTTAAGTACACTAGGAGCATGTATTATTGGGGATGTCTTCTCAAGATGAGTCAAACGGAGCAAAATGACAGGTCCCCAATCTTGCTCACACACACACACACACACACACACACACACACACACAAACGCATGCACACAGACACACACGCCACAGAAACAATGGCTTTCTTATCTGTTCACACACACACGCTATGTTATCAGAAGAAAAGCAGAGAATTAGCTACTAAGTTTCTAGCCGACTCTCGGGGTCACATTGTGTTGTGTAATGGCTAGCGTTGGAATGGGTGACGGTGGCATTAGCTCCCATTGTGTGGCAGTTTAAGCAAAAACGATGGGAGCCAGAACAGCCTGCCAACCTCCACCGCCGACAGCCGTGCGTGCTGCGGGGGGACATGGGAGCCTGTGACACACAGCAAACGGGGCCAGTTCAGAAAGCTTAATTGTACCTGCCTGCTCTGTCGGGAGTTCGTAGTAACCTCATTCAAGTGCAAACATATAAACAGTTTGGAGTCCGTTACCTATTGAGATGGGATTTCTACTTCTTTCTTTAGGGAACCAAGGGAGTCCGCTCTGTTTAACCAGGGGCAAGTATTTCACCCGTTAATCCACAACCTCGTGGAAAGCGGTTTTGCTCACGGCTGCTGAAATGTCTGGCCGATAACCCACTTGATTTAATGTTGGGGTAAGTTGTTTGTCATTTGCACATATGTGTTGTTGCTCTGTGTAGTACTTTTTGGAAAACAAGTCACTTGGCTGAAATGTGACCTGGTTATCAGTAATCGCTCACCACTCACCCGTAGCACATTATGAATAACACTACCCTGCAATGCAACGCAATTTACTAATGAACATATATGTAGAGAGAGAGAGAGAGAGAGAGAGAGAGAGAGAGAGAGAATTGAATTGAGCTGAATATATATTGAATATATATATTGAATTGAATATATATAGAGAGAGAGAGAGGGAGAGAGAGAGAGAGAGAGAGAGCATCTAGGGCTGAGAGTCATGGGAAAGCATTTTGTAGGTCACTTTAAAGTGTAATCAAAAAGCAAACCTGAGGCACCACCTGAGGCAACATGGTGGCCCTGTGATTACACACATTCCCAAAAGCAGAGAGACACGGGGTTGATATCTGACACAGCCGGCGTGTCCATCACCTGTCAGGTGCCCTGTACTGATGCAATGGTGTAAAACCACACCTGCCTGCTAACGTTAAGACACTCCACATAGCAACAGCTGAATGCCAAATACTCTGAATATGATCCTATGGTGTACAGTATCACCGAAGCGAACAAGGCTCTTCCTAGTGCGCACAAAGCTCATATTTATATTTTAACAATCAGCACAATGAGAATAATGTCAGAGGCAGTTAGAAGACATTTGCCTCCCTATACATTTTCAGAATTGCAAATCTTTTCTGACCTGATATTGTGACCTACTTCAAGATACCGGCGGTGGAGATTATTTGCAAATTGCATAGCTGACCCTATTTTTTGCAAAACATTGCCCTGCAGCCACAGGCACTGAAGTTCACAACACACTGGGACGGTGCTTGGGCTAAATACAGAATTTTAAATGCAACTTCAAATAATAAATACTGCATGTGCCAATTCATTTTAATTACTCTTATTTTATTTTTTTTAATTTATCCATCTATTTTTCTGCGCAGTATTGTACACGGAAGGGTGCATCCGCATCGGGGTTTTTAGCAGGACCTGTGCTCCACTATACCTGCAATGAGTCACCTTTCAGATCAGTACTCCACTGGTGTTTTTGCAAGGTTGAAATCGTGTCAAAGTCTTATAACTAGTGGGCTACTACTGCCAGCGAGCCAATAGGGTAGAAGTGGGGCGGAGAACAGCAGACGATTGTACTACAGTATGCTGCTGCCAACAGCTGTGGAAGCGTCCTTTGCCTAATAGCTACACGCGTTGCTGAGCTCATCTGGTCAATGGATTATACAGTTTCCCTGCAAGTGCAACATCAGCTGACGTTGTTCTCGACACACTTGTACCAGGGCTACAGTTTGGAGTTACAGGTATTTAGCATTGATTGCTACTTCGCCCCCCCCCCCAGTGCACCAAACTACGACTGTCAATCGGACTGTATCTCTCTCTCTAACAGCTACGAGATGTGCATGCAAAGTGAATATTACTTTGATGGGCTCCACGTTGCGCTGCTGCAGCGGTGCTGAGCGGCGTCGCCGGGCTTCGCGTGTTGATTTGTCTCCGATGCGAGATTTGACGCTGCGTGCCGCGAAACTAATGGAAGTGGACGGAGCGTTTTGGAAAGTGCGGCGGCGTCCTCGCCGCGCGCCGCTCTCGTGTTTACGCAGCGTGCACAAAGCCCCGCTACGGAGTTGGAGGATCAATAGGGAATTTGCAGGTTATCTACTGGCCATTCTGCTGTGAATGAGTTTTAATGACTGTTAAGGTAAACGATTGTGTCAGCATCATTAGCAGTTTACCCCCTACACCCCCCCACCCCCTCCTCAAATAACCCCCCGTGCTCTGCAACAAGGTGTACTATTGCAGGAGGGACGCCCTGGCTGTATGTGTATATATATATGTATATATATGTTTTTTTACAAGGTGACATTTGGACATTTGAGGTGTTTGAATTAAAACTCACGTCACCAGCCGTTAAGCTGGCTGCGAATCTTTGACTGCTGTGATTTCGGCAGCAACACAACCGTCTTAAATATGACCCCATCGATGTTTCTACACGTTACAGCTCACGTAGCCGGTGCAAATCACCTATGCATTACATTAATCCATTTGTGCCCCATATGGTGCAACAGCATATGGTGCACAAACGGAGTTACTTGATGTAATGCATGTAATGATGCAGTTCCCCATTCATTTTGAGCACGAAAATCAACTTACAGACTCCAAACTTGCTTGAGACAGGAAATCCGTCACAGTGCACATCTCTAGCCACCTTCATCTTGGATCAGAGCAATGTTAAAATGCTGTTGAAAGTGGCAGAAAATAGTAGAAACAAGAAAAGATAGCATTACAGACAACATTCACCCTCTCCACGAGGAAGAATTATCTCCCCAAACGTCTGAAGTAAACGAAAAATAGAGGTCAGGAAATTTCTGGAAATAAATAAACAAATAAATAAAATCCAAACATTGGGGTAAATAAAATGGGCTGCACCTTGCAAAAACACCTGTCTGGTCCGCGATGAAGAGAAACGGGTGTAGAATGATGAAATCTAGCCTTTTCTATCTTCCCGTCTTTGTCTTTCTTTGAACGCCAACTTTTTCAAAAACACGTTCAGAGACTGTAAAATACGAGAGTATTAGTTTTGTTTTGAGGTGTTTTTTTGTCCAGGCTGTGTGGATATTTTTCATTGTGAGGTACTGCATCTCTAGTTTCTCCAAAATGATACAAAATCTGTAAATGACCCCCCCCCCAACAGTTTGCTGCTTTTAGTGATTCATTTCTCATTTCATGATGACATTAGACGACAGCGTCTCAGGAGGCAGAGCAGGTCATCTGGGAACTGGAGGGTTGCCAGTTCGATCCTTGGCTAGTAGAATTATTGAGGTGTCCCTGAGCAAGACACCTAACCCCTAACTACTCCTGATGAGCTGGTTGTTACCTTGCATGGTTGACACGCCATCAGTGTGTGTGTGTGTGTGTGTGTGTGTGTGTGTGTATTTGGGGGGGTGGGGTGGATGTGATGTATTCATTCATTGTAAAGCTCTTTGAGTTCCTGTTGCAGTTAGAAAAGCACTATATAAAATGTTGTTACATTTACCATCACACAGTCTTTAAGACCTTTGCTTAAGATGTCCACTTGAGGGAAATTATCACAAAGGGTCAATATATATATATATATATATATATATATATATATATATATATATATTGACATAGTTGTTACCTTGCAGATCAGGCCCATTATCCTGTAGAAGAAGTGTCACATTTTCATGCAGTGCAGCAAATTTAAGGAAAAACAAGGCTCGGCTTTCCCTACAGAACTGTTGAAATGCATATTCAAGCTGCAGATATGGCTTGGCTCCTATTTAGCTCTGCAGCCTCGGGCATGATGAGGTAAAAAGAGACGTAGCTAATTCTCAGCTAGGCTTTTTAAGCTGTGTCTCCATCTCTCTCAGTGGAGAACTTGCATCCTACCATCAGCTGGTCTGTGTGCAAACCACAAGGTGGCTCCGTCTCAGCACCACCCCCCCCCCCAAGTTTCATTCTTTAAGACATTTTTCATTTTTTTCCTGTCCCCAAATGCCACAGGCTGCAAATGCCTCTGGAGAGCAATGTGCTAACTCATGCACTTGCAGTACTTCTTAACTGTTTTTTATTTTATTTTTCATTTATCAGCTGGCTTTATAGTATAGTGTTGTTTCACACAGATCTTGCATAACATTATACATGAGGTTTTCCAGTGCCAGGTTATAAAACAGAAACAGGCTATGAAACGCCTCCATAATTAAACTCCAATATTGAGCCTTTCTATGTACTTTAATGCCTGCTGAGATGCTCTAGTTATCACATCTATTTTAGAAAGGCTTGAAGTGGTAAATACATGTGCACTCTTCCTCTACTGGTGGTAAATTGTGATATCTATAAATAAAATTCTTTGAAGCTCATCGCTTTAGTTTCATCAGCAGCAAATGTTTGCTTTTGTAAACTGAAAACTGACTGAAAACTGTCTCTCTTGCGCAGCATCCATTTTCATTTGTCTCCTGAAATATCCCTCCATCAAAGCTCAACTCAGACCATCTAAAGAATTGATAAATGGCTTACTGTAAGTAACACACGAGCGCCATAGTAACAATGGCACCCATTCAGATATTTTCCAAACGCTGTAAGAAGTTCTTCAGCACAGCACAGGTCAAAGGTCACGTTGCTCTCTTGCAGCAGTTTGACAGATGAACTTTTGAACATCATGAGCAACGTGAATAGGATTAACCCTTTGCTTAACACTGGAATTATTCAGGCATCATTTTCATCCCTAAATTAATTTCTACTTTTATTGTTGTCTTATTCACTAACAGAAAAATACAGCTCACTACGGTGTAAAATGACTGTCTGTTAAGGGATAGCTGATATCTGACATAATGGGCTCTGAAATTAACATGACAGGTGGGCGTCTGGGTAGCATAGTGGTCTATTCCGTTGCCTACCAACACGGGGATCGCCAGTTCGAATCCCCATGTAACCTCCAGCTTGGTCGGGTGTCCCTACAGACACAATTGGCCGTGTCTGTGGGTGGGTAGCCAGATGTGGGTATATGTCCTGGTCGCTGCGCTAGCTCCTCCTCTGGTCAGTCAGGGCGCCTGCTCAGGGGGGAGGGGGAACTGGGGAGAATAGCGTGATCCTCCCACGCGCTACGTCCCCCTGACGAAACTCCTCACTGTCAGGTGAAAAGAAGCGGCTGGCGACTCCACCATGTATCAAAAAAGACGTGGTGGTCTGCAGCCCTCCCCGGATCGACAGAGGGGGTGGAGCAGTGATCGGGATGGCTCGGAAGAGTGAGGTAATTGGCTGGATACATTTGGGGAGAAAAAGGGGGGAAAAATCCACACAAAAAAATAAATATAAATAACATGACAAGCTGAATTATATATTTATGTCAGAGGTAGCGACTTATGAGACTAATGCAAGAATGATTTCTTCTACAAAAAGGATGTAGAGCGCATTTTTTATATGGAGCACAAACATTTTTATCACAGCTCGCATTACGACAGCTAGGTTTTTGTTTTTTTATTTATTGTTTATTTTGACTTAAAAAAAGAGGGAAAAAATGCACCGATCTTTTGTCTTTTATCCAGGTCTATGTCTTTTCACATAATGACAGACGGTCTACCTCTCTTCATTTCACTGCATGTTTTACTTTGTATTTCTGTGCATGTGACAAAGTACTTGAACATGCCAAATACACTCACCGGCCACTTTATTAGGCACAACTGTCCAACTGCTCGTTAACGCAAATTTCTAATCAGCCAATCACATGGCAGCAACTCAATGCATTTAGGCATGTAGACATGGTCAAGACAATCTGCTGCAGTTCAAACCGAGCATCAGAATGGGGAAGAAAGGTGATTTAAGTGACTTTGAACGTGGCATGGTTGTTGGTGCCAGACGGGCTGGTCTGAGTATTTCAGAAACTGCTGATCTACTGGGATTTTCACGCACAACCATCTCTAGGGTTTACAGAGAATGGTCCGAAAAAGAGAAAATATCCAGTGAGCGGCAGTTCTGTGGGCGAAAATGCCTTGTTGATGCCAGAGGTCAGAGGAGAATGGCCAGACTGGTTCAAGCTGATAGAAAGGCGACAGTAACTCAAATAACCACTCATTACAACCGAGGTATGCAGAAGAGCATCTCTGAATGCACAACACGTCGAACCTTGAGGCAGATGGGCTACAGCAGCAGAAGACCACACCGGGTGCCACTCCTGTCAGCTAAGAACAGGAAACTGAGGCTACAATTCGCACAGGCTCACCAAAATTGGACAATAGAAGATTGGAAAAACGTTGCCTGGTCTGATGAGTCTCGATTTCTGCTGCGACATTCGGATGGTAGGGTCAGAATTTGGCGTCAGCAACATGTTAGCATGGATCCATCCTGCCTTGTATCAACGGTTCAGGCTGGTGGTGGTGGTGTAATGGTGTGGGGGATATTTTCTTGGCACACTTTGGGCCCCTTAGTACCAATTGAGCATCGTGTCAACGCCACAGCCTACCTGAGTATTGTTGCTGACCATGTCCATCCCTTTATGACCACAGTGTTCCCATCTTCTGATGGCTACTTCCAGCAGGATAACGCGCCATGTCATAAAGCTCAAATCATCTCAGACTGGTTTCTTGAACATAACAATGAGATCACTGTACTCAAATGGCCTCCACAGTCACCAGATCTCAATCCAATAGAGCACCTTTGGGATGTGGTGGACCGGGAGATTCGCATCATGGATGTGCAGCCAACAAATCTGCAGCAACTGCGTGATGCTATCATGTCAGTATGGACCAAACTCTCTGAGGAATGTTTCCAGTACCTTGTTGAGTCTATGCCACGAAGGATTAAGGCAGTTCTGAAGGCAAAAGGGGGTCCAACCCGGTACTAGCAAGGTGTACCTAATAAAGTGGCCAGTGAGTGTATATCTCAACGTTGTGTGCATTGACTTGCTGCTGCTGCCATCTACTACTACCACTTTTGGCTGTTCCCTGCATCTTCCTCTGTCACGCCAGCCACCTGCATGTCCTCCCTCACCACATCCATAAACCTCCTCTTTGCCCTTCCTGTTTGCTTTTCCTCTTTTCTGGCAGCTCCCTCTTCAGCATCTTTCTTCTAATATACCCAGCATCTCATCCATCACCTCAACCATCTCAATCTCGCCTCTCTTGCTTTGTCTCCAAACCATACAACCTGGGCTGTCCCTCTAATGTAATCATTCCTAATCCTGTCCTTCTTCGTCACTCCCGGTGAAAATCTTAGCATCTTCAACTCTGCCACCTCCAGCTCTGCCTTCTGTCTTTTTGTCAGTGCCACTGTCTCCAAACCATATAACATAGCTGGTCTCACTACCACGTTTAAAACGTGGTAGTGAGACCCTTCCCTTTAACTCTTGTTGGTACCCTTCTATTGCAAATCACTCCTGACTAGCTGCCGCTACTAGCTGCCTCTGCCATGAGAGTCCTAAGCCTTACTCTGACTAAATAACTAATCGCTCAGTTTGGAGTACTTATAGTGACTGAGACCAAAGGAGTGTGTGTGGAGAAAAAACATTTCATTTTGATGTTTTAACCTGGTGTAATAATGATGATAATAATAACAATGCATTTTATTTATAGAGTACTCAGAGACACTTTACATATGTAAAATTGAACATAAATGCAACACTCCAAAAACAGGTAACACACAACAACAATCATACATTAAAAGCAATTCTGAAGAGGCGAGTTTTGATCAATGATGTGAATGTGGACAGATGAGTGCAGTCTCTGATGTGTCGGGGGGGGGGGGTCCAGAGGAAGGGGACAGCTATGAAGAAGGCTCTGTTGCCCAGGTCCGGTGCTTGGTCCTGTGTGGTGGAGACAGGAGGTGGTAAATACAGTAATGCAGCAGGACTGGAGGTAGTCTGAGCCCTTCACAACAAACAACAACAGAAAAACTCAGGATGAAATTTGTCCCCTGGATAGAAAACATGCTTGTCTGAATCCTCCAGGTTGAGATGTGCTCACAATGGAAAGAAAAATCCTCTGTGAGTCGACCTGTATCATAATTTTATCGTCAAACTGGCTCAGCATTTGCCCTAAATGTCTCCACTGGCTTATCGCCAAGCTTAGTATACCGTATTACTCAGGTGTAGGCATTCTGCCCAGTCTGCATGCTAATGTTTCCACTCAGCAGAAATGTGGACAGTGGTCAGGTCACACAACATGGGAGTTGGCCAGTTAGCAACAAGCACAAGGTAACTACAGATTACATTGACCCTAAATGCGTGGCGCTGCAATTTGTCTTGAACTTGCCTCCAGAACAATAGAGGCTTGGCGGATATCAAGTTCAAGGGTGTAACCTGAGTGCAACCTCGGTTGTCTGGCTTTGCTAATATGACCTCCAAGGAGGGATGCTGAAGCATCTCACTGGCCTTTTAGAGCTCCAGATGTACAAAATACTGCTGATAATGTGTTGGCTAGCTGCGTCCATGGACCTTGTAGCTCACACAGGGGAAGAAGAGAGGAGTCGGGACAGCTACAGAGAACAGCTACAGTATAGCTGTTAAGACATCATTAGTGTGTGTGTGTGTGTGTGTGTGTGTGTGTGTGTGTGTGTGTGTGTGTGTGTGTGTGTATGTGTGTGTATTCTTGTTCAGCTACATTTGTGAGGACTGTGAGGACCAGTTTGAGTTTCTAACCATAACATCAAGGATATGTGGAAATTGGGAGGACATTTAGCCAGTCCTTCCTTCTTTAAGTATATCTATTTTAGGGTTAGGACCTTGGGTTGAGGGTTAAGGTTAGGATTAGGTTAAGGTTTGGGTAAGGGTTATGGTTAGGCATGTAGTTATGATGGTTAGGGTTAAGGGCTAGGGGATGAATATAGTCAATGACAGTCCTCACAAGTATAGCAAACAAGTGTGTGTGTGTGTGTGTGTGTGTATCACCTAACAGAAAGTAATGGCACTTTCACTTTGATTGCTTATCTGGTGTAAATACAGAGCACCCTTGGGCCATGCTGATCTTGACTTCGATTTATAATTTTCACTACAATTTAAACAAAATCCAAAACCATGAAGGATTATCAGGGATTATGTAAAATGACACACTTTTAGACAAGTTAGGAGTTAAATTTTGATGCAGATGTATTTACATTTTTACATTCAACCAGAGAGTGCAGAGCAAGCCATTTGTGCCGTGGTGTCCCCGGAACGAGCACAGATTCGGTGTCTTGTTCGGAGACACTTTAACATAACAGTGATGGACAGATTGACTATGCCAGGGATCACTCCTGCTGTCATTGGGTCACTGGACCGCCTCTCCACCCGGGACACCCTGGCACTCCAGAGACTAACCAGGCGTTAGACTAGACCATACATCTGACCTCCTGTGAGACTGGCGTGGAGAACTGAGAGAGTCGTCTGCTCACTGCAGCAGACAGCAGACCAGAGCCCCGTTTGAAAGTTAGCCAATGAAAGAAAAAGTGATTACCTATTCAGACATTCAATCTTTTGCAGCATGAGTTTTAGTTACATTTATCGTAACTGGGAAAAGAGGGTAATTGCAAGCCTGGATTAATGAGTTTTTAATTAGCACACAATGATAATACAGAATAAATATTGTGTTGTGCAGCATATTGGCTTTGTCACTTCAGTTCTGGAAGGTGTTGAACACGACATCTTGTGTTGTAAATGGTGTAATGATGTGGACGATGATGATGAATCCAGATTATGCTGACGATAGAACAATGATGAAATGATTTATTCCCCCTGCTTTTGTAAAAATAGGGATATGACATTATTATAGGTTTGATTTATATAGGGATGTCTGTTCTGCAGAATTGAATGTGAACTTTTCTGCTGGAGCATTTCATCACCGTGGCCTCAGGTCTAGAAGTCTGCTGCATAGGCCTATTGTCTCCCCTTCAGGGTTGAATAATTTTCAATTGTCTAGAGATATAGCTCATGTTGCCAAGTCAACCTGGTCTCTCTTTCCTCTCCATTTCTGTCTGCCTGTTTCTGGCTCTCTCACTTTCTCCCTCCCGTTGTCTCGGCAAACAATCGCAGCTCTGCAGTCTTCAGATCGGCTGTGACACGCTCGCTCCGGCGCACTATCACACTGAAAGTACCACGTTGATAGCTTAGGATGCCTCGGAAGCCATCCGAAATTCAGGACGATGATTCAAGACAGTCAGGTGAACATTGTTTTTCATGACGTACCATGTCAGCAACAGGTTATAGGGGAATGTATGAATATGGCCGTTGCACCTCGGCGCTGACGATGCCTGCTGTGTTTGGTGGTTTAAACTCGTTTCTTTTACTTGAAGCCAGGCTTCAAGTTTTCAAAGTCTTTTCCTTGTCTTTGATTTTCACATGAAGTTTATATCTGTATATCTGATGGGGCTTAGTGGAGAAATGTGGAGGGTAATACTTAATCTGGAAGACTATCTGAAGGGCACCAGGATTTATGAATTAGTGGCTTGCTGTGTTTAAGCTACAAAGTTTGAGTCATTTAGTATTGACTTTACAGTAATACTAATCATAGTAATATACCTGCTCCTGGTGGTTTATAGCCATGACTTCAGTCATCCTCCATCCTATTCTTCTGTTCATGTGCAGTGTTGCTCTACTTAATTGCCATTTTTACGGAATACAGTTAAATATTGCATAAGGAATGAATAGCAAAGTTACAATTTGTGTCAAGGTAATAGACTATATTTAATTCAATTCAATTCAATGTATTGTCATTAAAAACAATGTGCAGGCACATGTTAAAAATTAAATAAGGGCTTCAGCTTCGCCAAACAGTGCAAAACAGACATAGACAAACACAGCAAACACAGTATAAGATATACACAGATGAAGACCAAAAGCTAAAAATAAGTTAAGAAAGTGCACGAGTACAAAATATTTAAAAATATCCATAGACATTCAGTGGGTAGCCAGGTTCAGGTGGGCAACAGCTTGGGGAAAGAAGTCGTTTTCGAGCAAGGTAATGCGGGCTCTGAGGTTGCTGTAGCACCTCCCAGAGCGCAGGGGGGGAGAACAGTCCATAGTTGGGGTGGGTGGGATCTCTGCTGATGCTCAGACTCCTCCAGTGTTTGTGATTAATGTCTTTTATGGCTGGGAGCTGGGTACTGGTGATATGCTGGGCTGCCTTGATGACCCGCTGCAGAGCTTTCTGGTCTACTGAGGTGCAGTTGCCGTACCGCACTGAGGTGCAGCTAGTCAGGATGCTCTCTATGGTGCAGTGGTAGAAGTTGGTGAGAATTTTGGGGGATAGACGGGCACTGCTCAGGCTCCTCGGAAAATGCAGGCATTGTTGGGCCTTTTTCACAAGGGCCTGGGTGTTTAATGTCCAGGAAAGTTCCTTGCTGATGTGGACTCCAAGGAATTTAAAGCTGGAAACACGCTCCACTTCCACCCCATCGATGTGTATGGGGGAGTGGCTGCAGCTTCTAGACCTCCTGAAGTTCACAATCAGCTCCTTCGTCTTCTGCACATTGAGAACAAGATTGTTGGTAGTGCACCATGATGTGTGGTGCTGAATCTCGTCCCTGTAGGCCGTCTCATCGTTGTTGGTGATACAGCCAATGACTGTGATGTCATCTGCAAACTGCACTATTACATTAGAAGAGTGAGTTGGCAAGCTGTTGTGGGTAAAGAGGGAGAAAGAGAGGGGGCTCAGAACACAGCCTTGAGGAGCCCCTGTGCTGAGGGTCAGGGTGGAGGAGGTGTGGTCACCTAACCTAACAGACTAAGGTCTGTAGGTCAGGAAGCATATATGGTCATAATTCTCCATTAAAGCTGAAATATTTGATCCCCCCCCCCCCCAATCCATCCCTCCCCCTGGCAGTGAGATCTACAGACAGGGTGTAGCAGCCATTGTAGCAGCCATTGTGGCTGGTGTGCCTTCAGTAAGCAGTTCTTACCCTTGTTCCAATGGATCCTGGGACAAAAGCTAACACAGACAGGCTAATGTACTGTAACAGACGAAATCAAACTAGATGGGAACACTATCACACTGTAATATTGATTATGGAAATGGTAGATTAGCTGCTGTCCAACAGAAGCAACCCACATCATCATCACATTTCATATGTTAGTTAGTATTATGTAAATTATGTATCCTGAATTTCAACTTTAAATATGATCAGATATTATTGGTAAAGTCTATTTACATTCTTAGAGATAGCACATGCAATAAACAACATTTCCATTATTTTTTTTTCAATGAAGCAAAGACTTTATCTGTATGCGATAAAGCATGTTTACATAAATCTATCAAGAGCTGAGTATTCAGGGTTAGTCTTTCTAATAACCTAAGACATGAACCCTAAAATAAACCTTGCGTTCTCTGCATCATCTATTTGAATGTCCCTTAGATTGCTAGTGTTCAGCAGGGGTGTTTTACACTGAGTGTGATATATATATATATATATGGTTGTGTTTGTGGTTGTTTAACCACACTGGCAGCTGATGAGTGTGTGACACACGAAACAGGCTTGTACTGCAATGTATTGAAGTTTTTTCCTACATCTATCTTAATATATATATATATATATATATATATATATAAACTTCATTAAAAGAAACACTCAACGGTAGGGAAAAGCTCAACAAATAAGGAGCAAAATAATTCAGTGATTCAAGTAAATACTTTAATAGACAGTGCAAGCCTGTTTCATGCCATAAGCAATCATCCTTATGACTGCTTATGGCATGAAACAGGCTTGCACTGTCTATTAAAGTATTTACTTGAATCCCTAGATTTTATATATATATATATATATATATATATATATATATATATATATATATATATATATATATATTTAATATGATCATAGTAAAAGGTTGCTCCATGCATCATCTGCCCTCTCATCCCAGATTTCACTTCTTACCATAATATTGATTTGCTGCCATCAAATTCCTGCTCAGTGCACAGTGAATGATGATTCGTCCAGTTGGTTTGCAGCCTGTCTGTAATAGTCAGTCTGCGCAAAGTAACCCCCAAAAAACTTATAATGACAGTAGTTTTGGTCATTCCTACTCCATGCTGTTCCTTCCAATTTTGTGTTTATCATCTGTTATCCTCTGAAAACACATTTTCTGTTTTGTTCAAAACAGAATGCCATGAATATTTTACAGCTGCATATCTAAAAACATCTCCCTGCTGAAATTTTGTTTATGTTTTTTTCTTCTCCATGCCATGCTGTGTGAGTATGGCACATTAGCAATTCACACCAGTACACATAACCTTTTCAGAAAAAAAAGAAAGAGATGAAACAGTGACTTTAGGTGACTAATAATTTTACTTCTATTAATTCATTCTTGTTAACAACAATTATTATGTAAGAGTTGTCAGTAATTGGCAACGAAAAGGTTAAATAATTTTGTATCAGACATTGATCTTTGGCTTTGGCTCTGCTTATAAAAAACAAAACAAAATCCAAAGCTGATTAATTCACACATAGATTATGTAAATTCTGCATGAGGAGGATAGTGGAATAATTCATTAGTTATGTCCTTTAAACATGTGTGTGTTCACATTAAATATATATTTAGTTTAATCTAATACTGTTATCAACCCTGTGGTCATCTGTAAACTTGATTAATTTCTCAAGTTAAAAATTTGCTATAGGAAAAGCCCATAAAAAAAAAAAGACTTTCACTCCCAAGTCAAAAGTAGAAGCTTTATCCAACGTGTTGTATGAATTATGCACAAGTTTAATACTTAAAATGAACTCCCCTGGGCATGAATTATGGAGGCTCCTCTACCACCTAAAATCAGTATCAGCTAAGTGAGAGAGGAGTTCTTGACACCTTTACGAAGATTTGGGTGGCAAAGGGGAGTTTTTAAATTCTCATGTTTAATCAATTACCATATTTTCTGGACTACAAGTCACACGGTCGCACTCGACAAAAACACACATTGTTGTGAGGGGAAAAAAGCATATGTACTCTGGCTTTGCCAGATGACAGAAGCTGAGTAGGTGTGGGCTTGGTCTGTATTTAGATGGGAGACCTCTCGGTCTCTGGTCACTAAACAACAAAAAACCCATGCCCCAGTGACGGGGACATTGTTCTGTGGGAGATGCTGTCCTGGCTCACTGTGGTCATTAAAAATCACATGGCACTTGTCACAAAGAGTACCGGGGGTATACCCTGGTGTCCTGGCAAAATTCTCAACCTGGCTATCTCCATCTGGCCACCTAATCATCCCCCTGAGTAATGTGCGCAATGATTTTCTCCACCTCAAGCTGATGTGTGGTGAGCATTCTTGCTCTAAATGGCTGCCGTGCATCACCCAGGTGAGTGCTACACATTGGTGGTGGTTGAGGCGAGTTTCCCCCCTTTGATATGAAGTGCTTTGGGTGTCTAGATAATGCGCTATATAAATGTAATCCATTATTATATATAGGTTGCTTCGTTGTATAAATAGCGTTTATATAGTGGTATAGAGCCCTGCGTGGGACTGTTTCCTTAATTCTGCTCCTGCTGGATGTCTGACCATTACCATCCACCCCCGCTATGTGTGTGTCCACTCTTGCCCACACCCACAAACAATCTGACCATTCACGTCTGCACAATGGTGTTTCATTGATTTTGTGTCTTCTCCCTTCCCGCAGTTAAAACACATTATTTTACTGTGTAGTATTAATAAAGAGATGCATATCTGTCAGTAATAACGTAGCGAAATTGTGCTTTAGTGTATAATTACATTCATACGAGTGCCATTTTTAAAGTTATTCTAGTGCAATAAGTACACCTATTCCACGGCAAAGTTATATTGTATTTACTTATTATTTTAGAACATGTGTTGTTAGCTGTGGTTGTTTTATTTTGCTGAGGATGTGTTGTTTTGTTTCCCTGTGTCTATTAACGCACTGATCAGCGTTGTATTCTGTAAAATGACAAGAAAGACTTTCTATTCTATTCTATTCTATTCTATTCTATTCTATGTCATCAAAGCCTTTCTAGGGGACGGAGTCATACGGCCGAATGTCTCTGCAGCAAAGTGCGACACATTTCTCAGTAGTATCTTGTTTAATCAATCAAGTTGCAAGTGTTTTATCTTTGAAGGAGAGCTTAGTCTTTCCGCTTGACATCTTCCGCTTCCGGCGTGGGAAGCTGGCAGTGCGAATTCACATTTGTGGCAGCCTCACTCAGTACCGTTGATGCAGTGTCTTTGTCCACGTCTGTGTCTAAGTTAGTCTTCGTTTGTTGGCTAGGAGAGCTGGCGCTGGATCGGCCGAGAGAGCTTGTTCTGCTCCGCTGTGGGCCCAGGGACCGCGGCCTTGCCCGGAGCTGCACCCAAGGAGGTAACGCTGAGGGTGATCTGACAGGATGCGGAAGCGGGGCAGGCTAAGCTAACTGCTAGCTCACGCAGACTGACAGTTCTGATAACACTGGTGGCGGCCTCACCTGACGTTGACTTGTGTTTTTGACGTCGTCCTGTGGAGTGCGGGGAGGTGGATCAAGGGTGTCTGGCTGGGAGAGCTGGTCCTGGATCGGCTGGGAGGGCTTGGTCTGCTTCGTCTGGTTGCCACAGGGACCACGGCCCCTGCCTGGAGCTGCGCACGAGGAGGAAACACGGAGGGAGGTCTGACAGGACGCGTAATCAGGGCAGGCTAGGCTAACCGCTAGCCCATGCAGACCAGCGGTTCCGACAGTCATCCTGGTTGGCATTTGTTCCCTTGGCTAGTGATTTTTTTTTTTTGGTTTGGTTTGGATATATGTGTTAGTTTGAATATGTGTGTTCTTGTAGTTCTTTTTTTTTCTTCCAATTTCCTCCCTTTCTCTCCCCAATTGTATCCGGCCAATCACCCTGCTCTTGTTGAACCGGTTCTTATAGTTCTTAAATGTGTTTTTGTCTGTATGTTGCACTGATGTGGGCTGGGGGAAATGGCATTTTTTTCACTTCATGTGTGCAAGTACATGAGGTGAAATGACAAAGTGTCCCTGATTCCTAATTCCTTCCTGGCTCCTGATACTTTGACTGGGGAGAATGGACCAGGTGTGTTGTCTTAACCCTGAGGTGCCAGATTTGTGCCTGTTGTAGATGAATACTTTAGCACCTTTGTTGCAACTAACAAAGTCCAGTTCATTTTCATCTTTGTCAGTCACAACTGAGAAATTTTTCCAAATGTCTGACTTGCCTTGCTTTTCTTTTGTATTTTAATGACCTGCTTTGATCTTCTTTTTAACTTAATTTATTGACTCCATCCTTCTGATTAGCGCTAACTAAATCCCGGGAAGTTTAGGACTTGGGACTTGAGAGCCAAGACTTGAGACTTACTCTCACGACTTAGAAAACAACAAGTTAGTCCTGCCTATGGCCGTAGTACAGAATTTGACACAAGCACGATTTTGCCCATTATGATCAGATTCAGCCCCATTGAGAGCACTGGCAAATAAAAATGCAGCGGCAGACCTTTCCTCAAGCCAAAGGGCTACCGAGAGGACAGGTCTGTGTGACCCCACCAAATGTCATCACAGCCCCCCCCAACCCCCCATCCCTGCCCTCCTCCTTCACAGCTCAACAACTTCCCTAACGAATTACAAGCAACCTTCTGTAGCCTGAGCATCTGCTCGGCGCTCAGCAATTTGACCCCTCTTTCATCTGTACCACTCCCCTCCCACTGTTTCACCTCCACTTGCCTCTGGCTGCCAGTTACATGCAGCTTGCCTCGGCTAATTTGCTGGCAGCCACTCGGTTTCAAATGCAGGAAGTAAACAGCATGCGGACTCGGTGTGTGTGAGGTACGCATCACCGCAATAAGCCTGTTATGCTGCGCCAAGAGTGGTGGTGTTAATATTGTTCACAAGGGTCGCTCTGATCAGATTGATGATTGAATTGTGTAGCGAAACCCCCTGTCGGTTTATGATTGCAATGCCTCCCCCTTATCTAATTACATGGATTACGTGGATGAAAATTAATATTTTTCACAGTAGCATTTCATTTAGAGCATACTCAACCCCCTGCAATAATAGCTGTGTGTTTTACAATAAAATCCATTAGGTTAATCAATTGTTTGCCATGGAAGAGGAATTGAGATACTGTAAACTCTTTCCGCAGTGGTTGCTCTTCCTACACATGATGCCACACAAAGCTGGAACGAACCTCCAAAAGATATAAGACAAGACCCAACACTCACCACTTTTAAAACAAGGCTGAAAGCTTTTATATTCCCCATTACCTTTAACTGAATCTCCAGCCCACAGATACTTGCACTTGGACCTTTTATCGCATTGCACTTCAATCATAATTTATCTTTTAGTAAAAACAACAAATTCTTGTTGCTTTAGACTCTTTTAAGTGTCATTTTTTTTTATCTCATTCTATCTCTTATCTGATGTCTTTTTATGCTTATTTGTAAAGCACTTTGAATTACCTTTGTCTATGAAGTGTGCTATATAAATAAACTTGCCTTACCTTGATTTACCTTCCTTCAGCTGGACTTGGCACTCAGTTGTTGTTCTTACCTTTGGCCCTGCTGTTAAGTGATATGATTGATGATGGACACGAACAGGGGCAATGTCGGGGCTTACTGATCAGGAATTAGAAAAAAAGAAAATCCACTGTAGAGGAAAAGGTTAAGAAGAAATGCCCTCCACTGTATTTTTCATGTTCATATTTTAAATTGCATTTTATATATATATATTATATATATACTATATATATATATATGGCCTGTCCGGGGTGTCTCCCCACCTGCTGCCCAATGACTGCTGAGATAGGCTCTAGCATCCCCGTGATCTGAGAGCAGGATAAGTGGTTTATATGTATCATATTTTTCACATTTCTGTAATGTTGGAAACAATCAAGCTTACAGTGTG
The DNA here is from genome assembly GCF_029633865.1 of Lampris incognitus. Taxonomy (NCBI): domain Eukaryota; kingdom Metazoa; phylum Chordata; class Actinopteri; order Lampriformes; family Lampridae; genus Lampris; species Lampris incognitus. The sequence goes on from NC_079211.1 coordinate 128,998,911, forward strand.
TTTGCTTTTTGTTCTATGTTTTGCAATATTCATCATCATCATCATCATTTTCTGATGCTTATCCGGGACCAGGTCTTGGTGGTAGCAGGCTGAGGAGGCCAGCCCAGATGTTCCTTCCCCCAGCCACATCCACCAGCTCCTCCTGGGGGATCCCAAAGGTATTCCCAGAGCAGCCAGGATATATAATCCCCCCAGTGTGTCCTGTGTCTCTCCCGGGGTCTCCTCCCAGTTGGTCGTGCTCAGAACACCTCCACAGGGAGGCACCCAGGAGGCATCCTAACTGGATGTCTGAACCACCTCAACTGGCTCCTTTCTCTCATCCACTCCTGGTGCCTTGCCAATGCAGAGTTTCCTAACTACCTCAGTCGCCTCTGCCAGAGAGATGGGAGATGACCCCCCTGAATCCTCCGGCCTTGCCTCCTCAATGGGAGGCATATTAGTCAGGTTTAGGAGCTCCTCCACCATCCAACCACATCCTCAGTCAAGGTCAGAACCTCCCCGTCGCTGCTGAGAACAGCCTGGTTATGGGTCTGCCTGCCCCTACTGAGTCGCTTGACGGTTTGCCAGAACCTCTTTGAGGCCAACCAAAAGTCCTTCTCCGTGGCCTCACTTAACTCCTCCCATACCCGAGCTTTTGCTTCCATGACAGCATTGGTGTAGCCCTTTTGGCTTGCCAGTACCTCTCAGTCAATTCCGGAGTCCCCCGAGCTAGCCAAGGCTGGAAGTCCTCCTTCTTTTGCCTAATGGCCTCCCTCACCAATGGCATCCACCACGGGGACCTTGAGTTGCCACCACGACATGCACCGACAACCATCTGACTACAACTTAAAGCTGCCACTTCAATAATGGAGGCTTTGAACAGGGTCCATTCCAGCTTCACACTCCCAACCTCCCTCGAGATTATGAAGAAGCTCATCCGGAGATGTGTGTTGAAGACCTTCCAGACAGGGTCCTCAGGCAGACGTTCCCAGTTCACCCTCACCACACGCTTGGGTTTACAAGATCTGTCTGGCAGCCTCCCATGCCATCTGGTCCAACTCACCACCTGGTGGTGATCAGTTGACAGTTCTGTCCCTGTCTTCACCTGAGTGTCCAGAACATACGGCTGCAGGTCTGATGGCATGACTACAAGGTCGATCATCGACCATTGGCCTAAGGAGCTCTGGTATGAAATACACTTATGACCTGCCTTATGCTTGAACATGGTGTTCGTTATGGACAATCCATGACTTGCATAAAAGTCCACAACAAAGCACCACTCAGGTTCAGATCAGGGAGGCCGTTCCTCCCAGTCATCCCTTTCCAAGTTTCCCCATCAAGTCAAGTCAAAGTCAAAGTGTTTATTGTCATGTGCACAGTTAAAAACAAGTTTTCCTATACAATGAAATTCCTCCTATGCATTCCACTCTGAATGTCATCATCAAAACGAAAATAGAATATAAAATAAAGAAAAAAATATAAATTAATATTAGCAGAGATAAAAAGGGAAAATAAATAAACGGTCCAAAGAATACTATGTACAATATACAATGCATGGTGGCAATATATTGTATCTGTTCAAAAACTGTATCTGTCCAAGATCTGTATTTGTGCAAAATTCCATGTACAGACAGTATATAAACAGACATAAAATTCTTTATACAGACGGTGGGTAAATGTCTTGAATGTGCAGTGAGTTGTGTGTGTGCATCTGTGTGTGTATGCATGTGTAGGTGCATGTGTGTGGATGAGGGGGTGAGCGAACTACCTGTTTGGTGAGGAGGGTTAGGATGGGGGCCTGGGGCAATAGATTGGATTTGTTGATCAGTCTGATGGCCTGAGGATAAAAGCTATCCCTCAGCCTAGAGATTATGCGTTTCACACTTCTGAACCCCCTGCAAGAGGGCATAAGTGTGAAAAACCTGTATTGGGGGTGGGTGGAGTCTTTGATGATGCTGCAGGCTCTTCTATGCACTCTCTGGTGGTAGATGTCCTACAGAGATGGTAGGGGTAAACTGACGATCTTTTCAGCAATCTTTACCACTCTTTGCAGGCGTTTGCGGTCCATGGCGGTGCTGTTCCCATACCACACAGTGATGCAGCTGGTCAGGATACTCTCTATCATGCAACTTTAGAAGCTGCTGAGAATATTCAGTGACATATCCAATTTCCTAAGTGTTCTTAGAAAGTACAGCTGCTGTTGTACTTTCTTGACCAGCTGGGTGATATTACATGACTAAGTGAGGTCATCACTGATATGAACGCCCAGGATTTTAAGACTGCTGACTCTCTCCCCTTCAGACTCACATATTGTCAGTGGTTGATGAGGTCTCCTCTCCTTCTTCATGTCCACTTTCATCTCCTTGGCATTATGTTGAGAGGGAGGTTGTTGCTGTCACAACATGTCAACAGACTTGCCATCTCTCTCCTGTATGCTGTTTCATCACCCCAGTAATCAGACCAATGATTGTGGTGTCATCAGCAAATCATTGCCAAGTAGAACTACAGAGTCGCCAGATGGTGCCTTCACTAGGACACTTCCCAGTGCTTCTAGGAAAGCTGAGTACTCCGAGCTGCCATTTGGCATGTACACCATCACGACAATCCTCTGATTGTTGTGATGGTGTATTTCCCCCCTGCAACTAGAAGTCACAGTGAGGCGACCCTCTCGTTCGTGGGGACAAACTCCAACACAGCAGTGTTCAGTTGGGCACTAACAAGTAAACTCCACACCCACCCGCCGCCTCTCACTTGGCAAATATAGAAAAGAGAGAGTCCAGCCCCCATCCAGGAGTTGGTTCCCGCGCCAAGGCTGTGCGTAGAAGTGGGCCCAACTACATCTAATCGGTATTGCTCAACCTCCCATACAAGCTCCGGCTCCTTCCCCTTCAGAGAGATGACATTCCACGTACCAGAAACCAGTTTCTGCACCATAAGTCCAGTCCACCAGGGCCTCCATCCCAACCCGCCACCCGTTTGGCATCGCACATGGCCCCTACACTTCCTCTTGCAGGTGGTGGGCCCACGAGAAGACAGCCCCATGTAGCTCACTTGGGCTGAGCTGCTTGGCAATATTACAGAATAAAAATGAGTTGCATCATTTCAGCAGATATGTGCAGCATTTAACTTTTAAAAGCTGCATTTGAAAAGAAATTCTACATTCTAGTAATGATTAGGGTGATTTTAGAGGGGGAAAATAAGATAAATGTACAAGAAGTCATTAAATAAGACTAAATTATATTATATATCAGATGGGTGAGAGTAGTTTTAATTTTCCCCTCGAGTAGCCACAAAAAGTGGACCTTTCCAGATGTTTTTCTACCAAGCAACAAGAGTTTTACATGGGACCAATTTACCTTTCATTGCATCCTTTTGCAATATGACTATTGCACATGTAGTATATTGCAATGTCGATTCTGAAACGATATATTGTACGGCCCTAATCACAAGTCTTTACAATTTGCGCAAGGGTGAGAATGCCGCAGTGACCTGAAAACGGAGCTGCACAAACTATTCCAGATTGTCAAGAATGATGACGTATAATAAAGAGTTGTTGTGGACAAAACACTTAAAAAGATGAGCAGGAAAGCTTTTCCAGACCGCTGCGGTTACAGTCACCACTGCCTCTGCCTCTAAACACATTTTAGGGTGATCCATGATTCATAGCTGGTATCTTTGCACCCTCTTCAATGCTGGTTCAGGGCCTGAAGATGAGGTGAGCTGGAAGAGCTCTTAAACCCCTTCATTAATGTTGTTTGTCCTGTGGAATTTAACCACCATGCAAGTCCAAGAAATGCCGCTGCTCTCAACTGATTACAAGACTGAAGAGATGAGCATATCTGATTTATTTATTCTCCTGTTTCACGGATGGCATGTGTCCTGACACGTTGGTCTTCACCCTCACTCTCTCAGTATTAACCCCACCCCCACCCCCCTGTTGGTTACCACAGTCCACTGATGAAATGGCTCAGCTGTTGTAACCACGGTCAAGGTCACATTATTCATGGGGATGATGATATTAAATGCCAAAGGTGAAAAATAGGGTTAGGGTGGGTGGAAAAAAAAAGAAAAATCGCAATATGACGATTTTAATATTGCAGCATTTCCACAGAATCATAAAGTCACATTACATTACATTTAATCATTTGGCAGACACTTGAATCCAAATACACTTACAAGAGAGTCAGCAATTACTGAAAGAAATTCAAATGGCAACTGGTATCATAGAGCACTACATGGTAATCATATCATAGCTGTTCTTTATAAAGTAGTGGTAGTAGTACATTTGCTACCTCGTAATCATCATAGTCATACTATATCAAATAGTAGTAGTAACATATTTGCCATATCATCGTAGTATTATATGAAGTAGTAGTAGTTGTACACTTTCTACATAGTAGCTCTACATGGTAGTACCTATAGTATATTTGCTACATAGTAATCATATCACAGTAGTAAAGTATGAAGAAATAGTAGAAGTAAATTTGCTACATACTCATCATATAATAGCAGTTCTATGTAAAGTAGTGGTAGTAGTACATTTTATACATAGTAATCATATCATATCAGCTCTAAATGAAGTAGTACTTGTAAATTGTAAATTAGTAGTACTTGTAAACTTGTAAATTTGCTACACTGTAATTATATCGTCATAGTGCTATATGAAGTAGCGGTAGTGGTATATTTCCTCCATTGTCATCATATGATAGTAGTTCTATATTAAGCAGTATTGTAGTATATTTGTATTTTTATTGTATATCTATATTTATATTTGTGGGGGGAGGGGGCAGGCAGATCTGATAGTGAGGGGAATACTGTTCCACAGTCTAGGGGCTGCAACCGTAAAGGCGCAGTCACCCCTGAGCTTAAGTTTAGATTGCGGGACAGCCAGGAGTCCCAGGTCAGCTAGCAGTAGTAATAGTAGCTTTATCATATGGTTATCATATCATAGTATCTTTACATGTTGTACATTTGCTACAAAGTAATCATATCATAGTAGTTTTATATGAAATAGTCTTCTTCTTTTACCACTTTTGGTTGCTTCTGTTAGGGGTCACCACAGCGGATCATCCGTTTCCATCTCTTCCTGTTTCCTGTATCTTCCTCTGTCATGACAGCCACCTGCATGTCCTCCCTCACCACATCCATAAACCTCCTCTTTGGCATTCCTCTTTCCCTCCTTTCTGGCAGCTCCATCTTCAGCATCTTTCTCCCAATATACCCAGCATCTCCTCCATCTCCTCAACCATCTCAGTCTCGCCTCTCTTGCTTTGTCTGCAAACCATCAAACCTGGGCTGTCCCTTTAATAGACTTGTTCTAATCCTGTCCTTTGTCACTCCCAATGAAAATCTTAGCATCTTCAACTCTGCCACTTCCAGCTCTGCCTACTGTCTTTTCATCAGTCCCACTGTGTAAGCCTTCTGTTTCACTCTTGCTGGTACCCTTCTGTTGCAAATCACTCCTGACACTCTTCTCCATCCACTGCATCCTGCCTGCCCACTCTTCTTCACCTCTCTTCTGCACTCCCCATTACTTTGAAAAGTTGACCCCAAATATTTAACCTCATCCACCTTTGTCACCTCTACTCCTTGCATCCTCACTCTTTTGTTTGGCAGTACGGTAGCACTGTTGCCTCACAGCAAGAAGCTCCCGGATTCGAATCCCAGGCCATCCCAGGTCCTTTCTGTGTGGGGTTTGCATGTTCTCCACATTTCTGTGTGGGTTTCCTTTGGATGCTGTGGTTTCCTGCCACCATCAAAAAGACATGCATGTTAGGGTTGATACTCCTGCTTGTGCTGCTGACCAAGACAATAGAAAGAAGAATTGGAGTTGGTCCCCGGGCGCTGCAGCTGCCCTCTGCTCCTATACAATAGGATGGGTTAAATGCAGAGAACAAATTTCATTGTAACCACACAACTATACAATGACAAAATAAATTGATTTTCTTTTTACTTTCTTTCCCACCATTCCACTGTCCTCTCTCTCATTCACGCATAGGTATTCCGTCTTGCTCCTACTGACTTTCATTCCTCTTCTCTCCAGTGCATACCTCCACCTCTCCAGGCTCTCCTCAACCTGCACCCTACTCTCGCTACAGATCACAACTAACTAACACTAACTAACACACACACACACTAACACCACACACACACACACTACTACTACTACTACTTTCGGCTGCTCCCGTTAGGGGTCGCCACAGCGGATCATCCGTTTCCATTTCATCCTGTCTTCTGCGTCTTCCTCTGTCACACCAGCCACCTGCATGTCTTCCCTCACCACATCCATAAACCTCCTCTTTGGCCTTCCTCTTCTCCTCTTCCCTGGCAGCTCCATATTCAGCATCCTTCTCCCAATATACTCAGCATCTCTCCTCCACACATGTCCAAGCCATCTCAATCTTGCCTCTCTTGCTTTGTCTCCAAACTGTCCAAATTGAGCGGTCCATCTAATATAATAATTCCTAATCCTGTCCTTCTTCGTTACTCCCAGTGAAAATTTTAGCATCTTCAACTCTGCCACCTCCAGCTCTGCCTCCTGTCTTTTCGTCAGTGCCACTGTCTCCAAACCATATAACATAGCTGGTCTCACAACCATCTTGTAAACTTTCCCTTTAACTCTTGCTGGTACCCTTCTGTTGCAAATCACTGCTGACACACTTCTCCACCCACTCCACCCTGCCTGCACTCTCTTTTTCACCTCTCTACTGCACTCCCCGTTACTTTGGACAGTTGACCCCAAGTATTTAAACTCAAATGCCTTTATCACCTCCACTCCTTGCAGCCTGACCATTCCACTGTCCTCTCTCTCATTCACGCATAGGTATTCCGTCTTGCTCCTACTGACTTTCATTCCTCTTCTCTCCAGTGCATACCTCCACCTCTCCAGGCTCTCCTCAACCTGCACCCTACTCTCGCTACAGATCACAATGTCATCCGTGAACATCATCGTCCATGGAGACTCCTGCCTGATCTTGTCCGTCAACCTGTCCATCACCATTGCAAACAAGAAAGGGCTCAGAGCGGATCCTTGATGTAATCCCACCTCCACCTTGAACCCATCTGTCATTCCAACTGCACACCTCACCATTGTCACACTTCCCTCATACATATCCTGCACCACTCCTACATACTTCTCTGCAACTCCTGACTTCCTCATACAATACCACACCTCCTCTCTCGGCACTCTGTCATAAGCTTTCTCTAAATCTACAAGGACACAATGTTACTCTTTCTGGCGTTCTCTATACTTCTCAATCAACATTCTCAAAGCAAACATCGCATCTGTGGTGCTCTTTCGGGGCATGAAACCATACTGCTGCTCGCTGATCATCACCTCTCCTCTTAATGTAGCTTCTATTACTCTTTCCCAAATCTTCATGCTGTGGCTGATCAACTTTATACCTCTGTAGTTGTTACAGTTCTGCACATCGCCCTTATTCTTGAAAATCGGTACCAGTATGCTTCTTCTCCACTCCTCAGGCATCCTCTCACTTTCCAGGATTGTGTTAAACAATCTAGTTAAAAACTCCACTGCCATCTCTCCTAAACATCTAATTTCCTAATTGATAGTCACTGCAAAGTGCCAAAGGAGACTATTTAAACATGAAGGTGGGCCGTGAAGAGAAAAGTTTTTAGGCCTTTCTTGAAAGAAGTAAAGGCATCAGTAGCTCAGCGGAGACCCAATGAAGCACAATGAACAGACGCTGTGAGGGGGCTGATGTATGATTTCTACATCTCTGGATGTCTGCATATGAGTTGTTTGAATGTTTTACTTGAGGAAACATACTCGTGTTTTTGTGACACATGGGGTGTAAAGTTAATGCACGTCTTTGTACAATTTCTTTAGATTATTGCAGTTTTCACATCTACTGCAGTTGTGAGGGGATGGAGCCTTAAAAACATGTAAAATATTGTAATATTGAATTGAGAGGTACCTGCCGATTCCCAGCCCAAGTGAAAAGAGGAAGGAACAGAATGGGATACAATGGAAGAGGACAAGCCTAGATTTCATTATTTTGCTTTTTAATTGATATATTGACACTTTGCCATATCCAAACTAAAAAGAGAATATGAAAACATGCTCCAGGACCAAGAAATCTTCATTTCTTAAAACATTATCTGGAGATGCTAATGAGATATGCTGAATATATTCAACTTACAACATGTAGTATGCACTGCTTGTGCAGTCCAATTTGCTAGTTAACTATTTATTGACCTCTATTGAAGCCAGGCAAAACTTTTGTGGATGTTGTAAACGTTGCATCCAGATGAACTGATTCAACCCTCTTTGATTTTGTGGACCAGTTTTCCCCAAATACACATACAATATACAGCAGGCGTGCGGGAAGATGTTTTAAGTAGGGGGGGCGGGGCTGCCAACTAAAACGAAAAGTATTGTGGCGAGCCGGTGTGAGAATGAGTTGAGAGGCAGAGATCTCTTGCTAACCGCAAGTGCCGTGCCCATGCACCGCACAACCTCGGGAGTGCTCTTTTATTCTCATCGGCCAGAACGGACCAGAACTCATAACAATGTAACAAGTCCCCCCCCCCGCATATGTCAAGTGGCGACATCAGTCCTAATCACGGTTCTACAGTCAGTCAGTAAACGGTCCCCTACTTAGTCCGAGTCGAACCCCCAAAACAACAACGCAAGAATAACATTAACATGATGAACACCACATCATTAACACACAATTTTAAATCTAACATTAACAGTCCCATCAGCCATTGCGCTCTCCCAGGGCAGAACCGCCGACAGTCAGAGTGACCGCCTCCCCCAGTCGCAACAGTGTGATGTCATTATTTGTTTGTGAGTGTACATTCCACACAGCCCTAGCCCACTGTTTAAAATAAAGGTATGCTTTATTTATTTATCCATTTATTTATTTATTGCATTTGTATGTTAGCAAAAGGTGGCATACTGTTGGGTCTAAGATGTTACACAGCCACCTACCACTATGGGGGGGTGCACCTACCACTAGGGGGCGCTGCATTCCCCCAGCCCCCCCTTCCCGCGCTAATGATATACAGTGAAAAATACCCGCATTGCTATTTCAACACCATATTTGCTGAGTAAGGTGGCATGGTGGTGCAGTGGTTAGAGCGGTCGCCTCACAGCAAGAAAGCTCGAGCCCTGGGGTAGTCCAACCTTGGGGGTCATCCTGGGTCATCCCCTGTGTGGAGTTTGCATGTTCTCCCCATGTCTGCGTGGGTTTCCTCCAGGTGCTCAGGTTTCCTCCCGCAGTCCAAAGGCATGCAGGTCAGTTGAATCGGCCATACTAAATTGTCCCTAGGTATGAATTTGTGTGTATGTCGGCCCTGTGCGATGGCCTGGCGGCCTGTCCAGGGTGTCTCCCCGCCTGCCGCCGTATGACTGCTGGTATAGGCTCCAGCATCCCCGCAACCCTGAGAGCAGGGTAAGCGTTTGGATAATGGATGGCTGGATGGATTTGCTGAGTAGCCAAACTGCCAGTGCAATCAATCTGAAGGATTTTATGCTCAGACTTATTTTCTTTTCTTTTTCTTTTTTTTTTTTTTTAGATTTAATTTGTCTCAACTGAGCTTCAAACTCAATTTTTTTTTTCCGATTCAGACTCCTTCTTTCTGCAGTGGTTGGATGTAGTTTTGGTTTTCTACCCACGCGACCTCTGCCCCCATCTTTCAAGCTGTTCCTAATGAAGACGTGCCAGAGTAAATGAGGACGAGTCGAGCATGACTGCTCCCAAATATGAAATGTGAGTCTCTAATGGAAAGTGGACTGAATAAGTAATAGAAAGCAGAGATGGCACAGGACCCGCTGATGGAAAGGATATGAAAGCCTCTCACAGGTGTCTCTCCTTGAATCGTGTTGCCTCCAGAGACACTTCAGCTATAACCTTTTAATCATTCATTACTGTACATTCTGGGTTTTTTTTTTCCTAGGAAATCTTCTATCAGCATGTTTTGTAGTTGTTATTTATTTATCATTATCAAAAACTAATTCTGACTTCACGGCAGAAGTTTTAGTGCGATATTGATGCTCCGTTGATATTAAAGTTTTATGACTCCAGCTGCCAAACCTGCTTAGCATCTGTTACTGATCTTAGCGGTGGGTGTTATGAAATATTAATTGCACACCATACCAAATTATGAAATGAAGTAATTGTTTAGTAGCTCACTTACCCTATTCAACAGTAACTCATACATAAACAGCACCTACATCTATATTCTTTTTAGACATTTTTTTCACCTTGCACCAGTTGTATAGTTAAAGGACTTTATAGTTCATATTTTGTTGTCTAATTTATGTTGTACTTAAAACCACCTACACTTTGATCAATATTCCCCAGCTAGGTCATAATTCTTGCTTATATGTTTCGTAACAGTACAAGACTAAGTATATGTGAATACTGCATAGAGAAACACTAACTTTGGATTATTTTGTGTGAAATTGTAGATAGATACGATTGCATGAGACAATTGAATATCTTGGCTCATAATCTTAGGTAATCGTTGATTTTCTATTATATAATGTCTTCTGCCCAATGCATTATAAGGGAATGTCCAGTCAAATCTCTTTTATGCCCAAACGTTCTTGGCTAACAAAACTCTGTCTGTTTTCTGACATACCCCCACAAACCAGGGCTTATTGACATTAAAAGAAATTATACTGGGAATGTTTGAACGTTGCAATTGCAATGTCAAATGTGAATCAGGTGGACTCTTTTTCCACATAATTTTCTTTTTTACAAACACTCACAGAATGCAAAGAAGTCTGGATATATTTAAATCGAGGTCTTGAATTGACACTTGGGAGTTGCACAGTTGAATTGAAATGAAAGATTTTCTCTTACTTATAACTTGATTTCCAGGTCAAGGATTCCGCTCGGAACCAGAGTACCTTATTTAGGAAGAATATATGAAAGGTGTGTACTGTAATATATCATTGCATCCTCCCTTTTTTGAATTTGCAGGGGGTCATTATTGTGCATTGTGATTCCAGTTGATTGTACATCCCTACAACATGGCGCATCCACCTGAGTGAGCATGTCCATGTCTTTCTCTGTCTCGTCCGTAGATGAAGTCGACAGAAGTGGATCAAGGGCTTTTCACAGACAGCTACTGCAAAGTCTGCAGTGCTCAACTTATTTCTGAGTCTCAGAGGGTTGCCCATTACGAGGTAAGAGTACCATCTATGCTACCCTACATGACTTTGCCTTGACTTAATGTTGCTAACAAAGTATTTGTGTCACCATGCATTTTCCACTGTCAGTCTGTCAGTAAACACACCCCCCCCCCATTACTCTTAATGTTGCATTCTAGAGGAGTGCATCAGAAATAAATGACTGCAGCGGACATAACCTCTGACTTTTTTTCCGAAGTGTTATGTGTTTAGTTTTATTATTGAAAGCACTGGGGACATTTTTGCATTGAAAAAAGTCCATATGGACTGAAATGTTTGTGCTTGGCACCTTTTCACCTTTTGCACTTTTTCCACAAGCCCTATGAAAAATATATAAGGAAGGGTCAAATATTTTCATAAGATTTCCTTCTTGCTTCTTTCCTGGAGTGTGGTCTTTCCTGTTGCCTTTTCAATACAGTTGCTCTTGAACCTGCACCCAGCCAAAGAAAGATCTTTTTTGGACTACAGTACCTAACCAAGAGAGCAGGTCACTCACTCACTCACTGCTTTTCTTTGACTCTTAATGACAACCATCTTGCCCATGTGTATTGCTCTTATGGATTTCTTTCAAAATGTAAAGCTGAAAACTGCGACTTTTCTCCATTAATAAGTCATTATCTTATCTGTTTTAAATGTGATGAAGATGTGGCGATTCTGTTCGACAGATACTCAATATTGCAGCATAACAGTGTTGTGATGTAGTTGGATGCAGGAGGCAGAGAGAAACAGACCTGTTGACACTGATTTTCTGGGACTACAAACATGGTGTAGCAGCCATTGTGGCTGGTGTGCCGTCAGCTCAGCAGTAAACAGTTCCCACCCTTGTAAACACGGATCCTGGGACCAAAGCTGACACACACAGTCTAATGTTTTACTAACTACATCAAAAAATACTGTACATTATTTTTTTTTCTTTTGGATCTTTCCCCCTTTTCTTCCCAATTGTACTTGGCCGATTACCCCATTATTCCGAGCCATCACAGTTGCTGATCCACCCCCTCTGCCGAGCCGGGGAGGGCTGCAGACTACCACATGCCTCCTCCGATATATGTGGAGTCGCCAGCCGCTTCTTTTCACCTGACAGCAAGGAGTTTCGCCAGGGGGATGTAGCGCATGGGAGGACCACTCTATTCCCCCCAGTTCCCCCTTCCCCCGAACAGGTGGTCCAATCAACCAGAGGAGGCGCTAGTGCAGTGACCAGGACACATACTCACATCTGGCTTCCACCCGCAGACATGGCCAATTGTGTCTGTAGAGATGCCCGACCAAGGTAGACGTAACACGGGGATTCGAACCAGCAATCCCCATGTTGGTAGGCAACGGAATAGACCACTATGCTACCCAGACACCCCTGTATAGTAATATTAATTGTCATGGCCACATCAGCATTACATTTCAATCAATCTTGTTTCCAACTTGTACTATGTTTACCACTGCACCAGTGTTCATCCTACCCGGGCCAAGCATTTCAACAGTGGTATACGGAGACTGAAGAGTGTCCAAAAGATGGTTAAGATGTCACTTAACATTATGAAACCCAACTCCATGTTCCAGATGGATAAAATTTTGATTCATTAACGGAGAAAAAAATCATGGATTTCAACTTTTAAAACAAAACTAAAACTTCAGCTGATGTTTCCATTTTCTTCAATATTTGGCTTCAGGACACATAGACCACACTAGCGCACACTAATATCTTCAAAAGACAGTGAGTGTTGCGCACATACACGTCTTTCCATCTCCACAGATGCTGCCCTTCACTCACTGTCACCCTGAATTAGATGGCCAGCGTGTCTGACTGCAGGGGTCCCGGGTGCTGGACAACTTCAGTAACAGGAGTTGAAGGGACTCATATCAGACTCTGCAGTGCACCAAGTTTTTTTTTTTTAAAAGAAGCTCTGAAAGAGAGCAGACTTTTTGTTGAATGTGAGTAAAACTGCTTTGGGTCAGTTTATCATTTTAATATGTTTTTATCTTGGCATTCTCCATAGAGGTCAGGGGCTGTTAAGATTAAAAGCAATTAAAACATAGTGAAGATTGATTTATCTCAGTTTATCGCCCTATGAAACGTTTTTAATTGAGCTGCTCTGCCACCACTGTGAGCCAATCTCTGCATTGTGCACATTGTTGTACGTCATGGGAGCCATCTAGTAATTTTTTAAAGTAATACTAAGTGACTGTGGGGCAGCAGCAGGATTTCTTTCTACTTCAGGGCATTGCTGAAGACAGGAAGCAGTTGTACCCTACTAAATCTAATATTTATTTTGTTATTGTGTGGTGAATGCCAAATGCAGCGCTCACTGTGTTGTCTCTTGGAGATGGGGTGCATCTTTAGTCTTTTTTGGCACACTTTGGGTCTAATGCATCGTGACATGTTTGGGTCATGGTGATGACAGCAGGGAGAGGGGAAAAAATGCAAATCTGACTTTCCCTCAGATTGAGGAGAAGTTTGTCAGAGATGAATCATTTAATTTCTGTTTAAGCAGTTAAAGATGGGTGCCTTTTGTACTGAGTTTGCATGTTCCTGTTAAAAACAGCTTTTTGTTTTCCACAAACGGCACTAAAGAAGACTAGCCTGAATGCGGGCCTATATTCAGTTTATTCGCTTGAACAGATCTGTCAAGACATTTAACTATTTGCTTGAAATCGGTTTGAAAGTTGGATAAAAACAGAAAACATGGCTTAAGATGGTATTCGCTTATACTGTAATAAATCTGCTAATACTGCGCCCCTGCTTGGTTGAACTCTGCCATATATAAGCAGACCAAAATCTAATCGGTCTAATCTATATTAGATTAGATTTGGGTTTGCCAAACAATCAAGGCCGGTGGAATTTGTTTTCAGTACAATATGTATGTAAAAAAACTCTGCAGCACAAAACATACATGGACAACAGCAGACACTCCACATATTATCTTGAAACAATACAGTGATACACAACATTTTACACACAACCACATACAATAGGTGAATGGTACATATGCATACTAAGTATGCCAGTCATGTGTGAGGAGGGGACTAAAGGGAGGAATTCAGAGTTCTGAAAGCTAGGGGGAGAAAAGCTGTTTTTGAAGCGTTTAGTCTTAGTGGACAGTGACCTGTAACACCTCCCTGAGGGAAGGAGCTGGAAGATGTGCTGAGCAGGATGTGAGGGGTCGGAGATGATCTTCTTTGCTCGCTTTACAGTCCGGTGAGTATGTAGAGATTCAACTGAAGGCAGTAGGTTGCCTATTATTTTGAATGCCTTGTTGAAAATCCGCTGTAGTTTTTTTTTCTGTTTGCCTGTCCATACCATACCGCAATAGAAGATGTGATGATGGACTCGATGATGGCAAAGTAGAACAGAATGAGAAATTGATGTTTGATCCGGTATTTTTTAAGCTGCCGAAGAAAGTAAAGTCGTTATCGAGCTTTTGCAGTCATGTGTTCAGTGTTAATTTTCTACTTCAGGTTATTGCTGAAGTATGTTCCAAGGAATTTAAAAGAGTCAGTAGTGGTGATTGGATCTCCATCTATTTGTATGGGTATTTTGGGATTCGGCATGCATCAGTAGTCCACAATGAGTTCTTGGATTTTGGCTGTATTAAGCAGGAGGTCACTGTTTGCACACCAAGTGACAGCTTGATCTACTTAATTGCAGTACTGGGTTCATCTTTGTTAGAGATGAGGCCTACAACAGTAGTGTTGTTTGTGTATTTTATTATTTTCACCAAACTGTCCATGGATGTAAAGTGGGTGGAGTAAAGTGAGAAGAGCTAGGGGGAGAGAACACAGCCCTGAGGAGCTCCTGTACTGAGGGTAAGAGGGTGTGAGGTTAGGTTATTAACCTTCACCCTCTGTGGTCTGTTCTACAGGAAGCTCTGAATCTAGTGGCATATGGCTAGGTCAATGTTCATATCCAAGAGTATGGTAAAGAGTTTGAGTGGGTTGATGGAGCTGAAGGCGGAACTAAAGTCTATGAACAGGATATGTGTGTGGGTGCTTGGTGATTCCAGGTGTCTCAGGGCATGGTAGAGTGCTATGCTGACTACATCCTCAACAAACCGGTTGGCTTGATAGGCAAATTGATATGGATCCATCACTGGGGAGGTGCAAGATTTCAAGTATGACAGAATGATGGGCTCAAATGCTTTCTTGGCCACAGATGTTAGGGCAACCGGTCTGTGCCCAGGTACTTAAGTTCAAACTCATCACACATATAGAAGTGTATGAATGTTACTGCCTCCAACCAACCACTTGCCGATTTTCTTATCTGTGCTAGTGTGCAGACCACCCACTGCCAAATGTCCTATTTCTGAACATTTTTCAGAGTCGGGACAGGGTGGAGCACAGCTAATACTTAAGGGTGCTGTCACTCTTTAAAACTAACAAAGCAGGGTGCTTTACAGCAGAATGTGCAAAACGTGAATGAAAAATATGGTTTAACAAAAATGTGTTGTTCTGAATAGACACAGAGACTCCCAGATATGTTAAAAAAAGGACACATCCTCACTTCGTGTGCTCCGCCCTTGTCATTCTAATTGCTTGCAGAGGGGAACCTTTGTCTTTAAGATCACCAGCAGGGAGATGAGGAGAGTACAAGACTGCAGCAACTGCTGCTGAAGTGCCTCTGAGCAATTTCCCAGCAGCTGCATCGGAGCAAATTCTGTATACATGCTTAGCTGTTAAAGGTTTTTTTTCAGGGAGTTGTTCCTTATCCGATGAGAGGGTCTAAGGACAGGATGTTGTGTTGCTGTTAAGCCCACTGAGTCAAATTTGTAATTTGTGATATTGGGCTATACAAATAAAATTGATTTGATTTGATTTGATTTAGCAAATCTTTGATCTTTGAATCCGTTTTTCAATCCACTCAGGAAGTTATAACACTCTTGTGAGTCTCTCCAGATCGGCACCGATTTTAACAAACTCCTCTACTAATGCAGTTATTGCTGATCGAATCAATAACTCTAATTTGAATAATGTACATTGTGGTTAATCAAAGCTTTGAATCCGCGAGTAAAGCTAAGGCCATTGTGGCGACCTCAGAAGTACTGTAATGGCGTTTTGTGGCATTGATCTTTTTAAATCTCCTCTTCAAACACATCAGAGACGCGGCTCAGATCAGAGGGGTCTCGGGTCCACAGTGGAAAGAGCAGGGTGGCTCCCTAGGTCATGTTAATTTCTGCATTAATTTCCGAGGACACGCTTCCTCGCACCGCATTGAGCGTGTTAATCAGATTCACTTCAGCGTTAATTTAATGACATCTCCATTTTGAAGGTTCCCTTTCAAGTTTCAAGGAAAGGTTGGGAGATTATAGGTGACTTTTGCCATGACAAAATTCTTCAGGTTCTGACGGCCACCATCCTTTTCAAAGGGGAGACTGCTCAGATGATTATGTGCCAGATAACATGGCCTAATGGTTCACTGATTTCAGATTTATCAAGTGGGAGTTTTATGGGAGATATGATTTGGTACAGGTGATGCCCCATATGTGTCTTGATATTAGCCGTGACGGTATTAGGTGTATAACCTTTGATGGTATCCGAATGGTGGCGCCAGTGTGTCTCAGTGGCATGAAGTATTAATGTGCCACAGAAGAATATCCTTTGCTCTTGCCAGGTTTACTTGTTCCATCCTTCTCTTTGGTATTTTATTGCTCCGGCCAGAATAATCTCATTTCCACTTCAGGGAGCTTGCCTGTCAGCTGGCATTTGTCAGCACTTCTGCTGACTTTTTACAAAATGGCAGCATTTTGCCTGTTACAATAGCCGTAGTATGTTTCTGATTTTTCAGAGCAAGTTGTACCAGATTTATATGTGTGTTTCTAGTGCACCAGCGTATTTTTTAGCTTTTTCTCCCTCTCTCTATGAAGAAATATTAATTGTGCTTTCATGGTCTTAGAGGTGGCAGCCACACTGAACAAGAACAGTTTTCAGATGCATTGGGAATGCTGCGGCATTATACATTGGCCTACTTCTCCTGTTCAAGCTTCTCTGTCTTTTTCCCTCTTTGTCTTGACATATTGGTTTCCTCTATCTTGGCTGCCCTGCAAATGAGTTTGCATATGAACATGGTACTTGTGATTGATTGTGTTGCTGACCACAAGGCATTGTGTCTTTGCAGCTGGTTTGCAAGGGATAAGAGAATAATCAGGTTGGAGAACATTTATTAAATGCACTGTGCCGCTCCACATATAACCTCCATATCTAAACACCAAATATTGTTGTACCTCACAGTACAGCACATTTTCCACACCGCAGTACCATGCCACTGTGTGCATCTATATAGCTGCACCTGAGTTCACTTCATTTGCATTAGATAATGTGGCATTGTTTTAAATACAACGTACAAAATGGAAATCCCCTCCAGGCTTTGCATTTGACATGTGGAAAGCATTTGTTGCTTAGAGTTAACAGAGTAATTATCTCCTTATCATTTGTTGTAAATATGGGTCAAAAAGCATATGACTCGTTTTGGCTCCTTTTTTCTGAACCAACACCCTTTTCTGGGCACCGATTTAGTAGCTGCATGTTTTTGTCATGCTGTCTTCCATTTTTGTCATCTTTTTCTCTCCCCCCCCCCCCTGACTCTCACTTTCTATTTCTCCCTCCTGAATCTGAGCCGCTTCCTCACCCTTGGCCTAGATGTTTTGCTTGCTCTATTCACCAATTCAGCCTACTGAGCAGGCTGTTTAATATTTATGGGAAAATTAGATTTGGAGCATGTGGGGGAGACCACAAGGCCTAATATCTGCATTTAGACATGACAATATCATCTGCTCTCAAGGATGCCTTCCCTGCCGTGTCTGCCATGATAGTCTTGTCCCAGTTTTCCACTTTCACTTTCCCTCGCTCACATGCCCTTTTATCAGTGCAACCCTTTCAGATCTGTGTGTGCATTCAGGGTGAATGTATATGGATGCCTATTAGTGCTACATTGATGGTACTTGCAGTATGTCTAAGCTAGAGAGCTAGCGAGCTCTCCTCCCATTGCACACTGAGGAGACAGTTGTAGATTACAATCGGTACCAGAGTCCAAAGTACTTTCTTTACAGAGTTTAATAAATGTAAAGACATTTGTATTGATGGCAGTGGTGTAGAGCAGAGATAATCCATCATGTGCTGTGTGTGCAAGCTCATCATTTTAACTACTCTTAGTTAAGACTGTCCAAGTTGAGACCGAGTCCAGGCCAAGTATGAGTCAGGTGCAAGAGCCAAGTTTATCAAATCCAAGACTTTAAGGTGGCAAGTCCAGCTCGAGATCAACAGGGCCAAAACATTTGTATAGACTGACACCAGAACAGTGTCCAGTCAAATTAAACAGCATGACTGTGAACTGCAGTAGACCGCCATCATAGCAAAAGTCAAATTTTCACTACACTGTAATATTTATTTAGACATACTTCACCCCACCAAGGATGGAATGTTTCAGATTCAAATTTTCCAATGTTTCCCAAACACAATTTAATCATTAAATAAATAAACCAATTAGATTAGATTGTACTTTATCAACCTCCCCAGGGGAAGGCTGATATTCATTTCAAAAATTAAAAAAAAGTATAAATGAAAGTCTTGTACTCTACTGGTGTTGAAAAATAATCCTTGTGAAAAATAATCCTTAGTCCACAATTTCTGAGACAAGTCTGAGTCACTATGCTGAGGAATCCGAGATGAGACCGAGACCTTCAAGATGCAGAGCATGGGCCGAGTCCATACTCCAATACTACAACCCTAATTTCAACCCAAAACTATACTACATCAGATGATTTCAGTTATTTGTCCTCCCCTGTGTGGTTGACGGTGTGGTAATCAGTGAAATTAGTTGGTGTAGCATTGGGTTGAATTGAAAATCGGTGTACAAATGGCCCTCCATGACACATGGCAGCATATCAATTGTGTAGAAACGTACAGGTAACTAGAGGAGTGCACTCAGTAGAGTGCACTCCTCTAGTTACCTGTACGTATCTCCCCTTCTGCGGTGTTTTGACTTGGTGACAAACCTTTTTTTCACCTACCGGGAGAGGGGAAATACATGCACACACGGACAGAAAAAACACTGTTTTTCCTGCCATCATAAGACCTTTTGCCCAGCACCAGTGTCAAGTCGACTGAAAAGGAACTATGGGGAAAAAAAGTTGTTACTATGCAGTGCTCAAGCTAAAAAAAATCTACCTTATAAAAGCATTTTGTCTGTCAGTCTGTGGATGTGCAGTCTCCTAAGACGGGACCGTCGTATGAAAGCGATCAAGTCTGACATGAAATGACAGAGATCCGGCTATCAAAATTTTAAAGCCTTATTAAAAGACTTCAAACGCGTTTAACCGTCGGTGTTTTCAGTCGCTGAAGCAACATGGAAGAGGCATTGGCTTTTATGTAAACCAAAGGTGGTGTACCGACATTAAGAATATGTCACAGTCATGCTCTCTTGAACATGAGACACTTACTATCAGATGCAGATCATTCTTTATCCGAAGGGAATTTGCATGTTTCATCCTGACTACTTTATACATCCCTCTTCAAGCCAGGGCTACGGCTGCCTCTCAGCAGCTATCCCCCATATTATGGTGATTGAAAATGTCCATCCAGACTCGGTAGTATTGGTATTTGGCAATTTCAACCATGATATCTTAAGGAGAGCATTGCCAAGGTATAGATAGCAGATTTTTACAGCTACCAGGGTGAGAAAATATTCGATCAGTGTTTCTGTGTTATTCCACGGGTGTTTCACACAGTACTGAGAGCTCCCCTTGAAGACTCGGACCAGAACACTGTTTTTCTCATTCCCAAGAAGCATTAGAGACTGAATGCCATCAAACCCTGCAGGAGGACTCTCAGACAATGGTCCCCTCAAGCGACGGATATGATGAGTGACTGTCTTACTACAACTGACTGGTCTCCATTGAGGGAGCCAAATGACAACCTGGACTCTTTCACTGAGGCGGTCACATCTTACATTAAGTTTGTTGAAGATGTATGTGCTCCATCCGAGTTTGTAACGGTTCACAATAATAATAAGCCATGGTTTAGTAGAGATATTAAAGTATTATGGAGAAGAAAAATGTAGCTTTCAAATCAGGTGACAAAAATCTTTATAAGATATCTAAGTATGAATTTGAAAAGGCAGTAAATAAAGCTAAAATAGAGTATAAAGACAAGCTAGAAAACAAGCTTAACTCTAAGAACAGCAGAGGAGGTGTCCGGGAACTATGGGGTAGTGTAGCGGTCTATTCCGTTGCCTACCGACAGGGGGATCGCTGGTTCAAATCCCTGTGTTACCTCCGGCTTGGTCGGGCATCCCTACAGACATAATTGCCCGTGTCTGTGGGTGGGAAGCTGGACAACGATATGTGTCCTGGTTGCTCCTCTAGTACCTCCTCTGGTCGGTTGGGGTGCCTGTTTGGGGGGGGGGACTGGGGGGAATAGCATGATCCTCCCACACCCTACGTCCCCCTGGCGAAATGCCTCACTGTCAGGTGAAAAGAAGCGGCTGGCGACTCCACATGTATTGGAGGAAGCATGTGGTAGTCTGCAGCCCTCCCCGGCTTGACAGAGGGGGTGGAGCAGTGACCGGGATGGCTCAGAAGAGGGGGGTAATTGGCTAGGTACAATTGGAGAAAAAAAGAGGGGGAAAGGCCAAAAAAAGAAAAAAGAACAGCAGAGGGCTATGGCAGGGATTTCAATTAATAACTAATTATAAAACATATCACATCACTCTAGGTACTGAACCTAACCTGCCTGATGAGTTGAGTAACTTTTATTGCAGGTTTGGTACAAAAGCAGACTCACAGCCCTGTTCTGTTAGTGTATCTGTGCACACAACTCCACCATTTTTAATCATGAAGCATGAGGTAAGAAACCTTCTGTGCAGGCAGAACAGTAGGAAGGCTGCTGGCCTTGATCTGGTATCATCTGCTACCCTGAAATACTGTGCATATGTTAACTGAGATTTTTAACTGGTCCTTTACACAACAGAAGATCCCAGTATGTTTTAAGTCAGCTCTGATTGGGCCTTTGCCTAAGAAACCCAACCCAAGCTATCTGAATGACTACAGACCCTTTGCATTGATATGTTATCATGAAAATCTTTGAACGCCTGTTACATAACCATCATCCCGGTGTTG
Source organism: Lampris incognitus (assembly GCF_029633865.1). Lineage (NCBI taxonomy): Eukaryota > Metazoa > Chordata > Actinopteri > Lampriformes > Lampridae > Lampris > Lampris incognitus. The sequence continues at coordinate 129,020,154 of NC_079211.1, forward strand.
TTCTACAGCCTCATCAGTATGCATATAGAGCAAACAGGTCTGTTGATGATGCAGTCTCATTGTGCCTGCACTCTATTTTTCAACACCTAAAGGCCTCTGGCACTTATGCAAGGGTTCTGGGTGTCGATTGCAGTTCAGCTTTTAATACGGTGCTCCCATCCCGGCTGTATAACAAACTCTTTCATATGGGAGCTGAACAGTCTCTCTGCCAATGGGTGCTTGACTTTTTGCCAGAGAGGATGCAGGTGGTCAAACTTAACTACACACTCTCTAAACCCTTAACTTAGCACTGGGTCCCCACAGGGGTGTGTACTGTCCCCAATCCTGTACTCATTGTACACAAATGACTGCATTTCCCACTCCCAGTCTGTTAGGATGTTTAAATTTGCTGATGACACCACAGTAGTGGGTTTGATCGCCAACAATGATGAAACTGCCAACAGAAGTGAGATTTCATCTCTGGAGAACTGGTGTAATGCAAACAACCTGAAACCAAGGAATTAGTAGTGGACTTTCACAGGAGCCGTGGGACCACCTACCCTTCGTCACTGAGGTTCATCAACTGGACAGCTACAAATTCCTGGGGGTGACAATCTCTCAAGAAAGCACTTTTCTTTTTAAGAGAACTGAGAAAATTTGGTATGTACAGGAATGGTATGGCGAAATGTCATAGAACAGCAGTGGAGAGCATCCTTACTCATGCAATAACTGTGTGGTTTGGCAACTTGTCAGCTGAGGACAGGAAACAGTTGGACAAAGTGGTATTATAATAATAATAATAAGAAGAAGAATAATAAAAATAATTACATTTATATAGCACTTTTCTAGACACCCAAAGCGCTTCACATTGAAGGGGGTAACTCACCTCAACCACCACCAATGTGTAGCACCCACCTGGGTGATGCAAGGCAGCCATTTTGGGTCAGAACGCTCACCACACATCAGCTTGAGGTAGAGAGAGAGAAATCATTGAGCCAATTACATGGGGGGATGATTAGGTGGCCAGACGGAGAGAGCCAGGTTGGGAATTTTGCCAGGACACCAGGGAACCCCTTACTCTTTGCGATAAGTGCCATGGGATCTTTAATGACCACAGTGAGTCAGGACCTCGGTTTAACGTCTCATCCGAAGGACGGCATCTCCTACAGCACAGTGTCCCCGTCACTGCACTGGGGCATTGATATTTGTTGTTTTTTATTAGGACCAGAGGGAAGACTGCCCCCCTAGTGGCCCACCAACACAACTTCCAGCAGCAACTCATTTCCCCGGGAGGTCTCCCATCCAAGTACGAGCCAAGCCCATACCTGCCTAGCTTCCGTCATCTGGCAGAGCCAGGGTACATGTTGATATGGCTACCGGCATCGCATCCAGAATTACCGGATGCGATTTCCCTATATAAGGAAGGCTTGACTACAAAAGAAGGGCCTTATGGTTCTAAAGGACCCCTCTCACCCTGCTAACAAACTTTTTAATTTCCTACCTACTCACAAAAGACTTAAAAGTATTAAGACCAGAACATCCAGATTCCAGAATAGCACATATCCTGAAGCTGTCCGTCTCCTTAACACCATTTTAAAATTAAAAATTAAATTAAAAATGTTTTAATTAAAAAATGTTTTTATTCTGCACTTATGGACTTGAAACGCTTCATCTAGTGGTCATTAGATGCTGCTGCTGATTGCTCTACATGTGCTAGTGTTTTATCCATGGTGTTCTTATGTAATAATAATAATAATAATAATAATAATAATAATAAATCAATCTTATATATATTGGAGAGGCGAAACATCTTCATGGATATATACCAAGTCCAGTTGCACTCGATTCAATCCCTTTGGATAACCATGAGCTGGATGAATGAGAACATTCACAGACATCTTATATAGAACTTTTCTAACACTCAAAGTCGCTTTACAATAAACAGGGAGAAACAAGACGACAGATAAACATAACATAGACATACAGGGGTGGATGAGAAGGGGGGGCTACGAGAGGGGGAAGCAGCAGCCACACACGCTGCCAGCAGTACTCTCCCACTTAAACAGATACAAAAGGGCAAGAAAAACAAAACCCACAACACTGTAGACGTTGATTTTCTGTAGGGGTTTACCCGAGGTATCCACTAGGCACTGGCACTATTTAACCCATAGCTGGGGGCTGGTTCGTGGGCATCAGGCAATATCCACACACCGGTGGGCCTACCTACCGCACGTCTAGGGGCCAGACCTCCTCCGAGTCCCTTGTAGTTCAGCCAGGGTCCAAGGTGTACCCAGTTACCGTGTGTCGCCACGAGGAGGCGCTACATAGGGTTTGCTGTTGGAGAGGCTATGTACTGGCAGGGAGAGACTTAACGCACTCAGCTCTCCTGTTCGCATTTCTGCTAGCCAGCGGTGAAGGTTGAGAGTGAAACGCGACCGGCACAGAACACTACACCAACACACTAGAGCAGGGGTGTCAAACTCCAGGCCTCGAGGGCCGCAGTGTCTGCAGGTATTTGTTGCAACCATGCACTACACCACCTGATTAAACTAGTGCCTTTCCCTCCTTGATCCAGGAGGTGAGGTAATTAGTGAAATCAGATGGTGTAGTGCACGGTTGCAACAAATACCTGCAGACACTGCGGCCCTCGAGGCCTGGAGTTTGACACCCCTGCTAGAGGCTTCACAACAACCCCACTTCTTACACAAGAATGTCAGACATATTGTACTGGAGCTTATTTTATTCAACCCATTTGTTTTATGCTTTCATGATCATTTTATTTATATTGTAACGTGCATGGATCAGCAGACACGTCGGTCTTTGTCTAACGGGTCGGACCTTTTAGTCGACTGGTTAACGTTGTCGCTTGCGGAGCGGGAGACACCGGTTCGCGGTCCCGGCTGTGGCGGTCCCGGGCTAACCCCCGAATTCGCTACAATATGCTTTATAAGTGAGTGGTTCTATATGTTTGCCTGTGTTTAAGTGAGCTCACTGAGACACATTCCAACCAATTCTGTTGATATGGCAATAAAGTGTTGAATCTTGAATATTCGTGATATAAAATGAAAGAAGGCGAATGGTTGCTCTGCTGATTGACTTTCTTTCATGAAACAACGGTAAGAAAACCTAGATCAGCCATGTGGCCACTGATATGATTTCCAGCGGTGACTGTAATCAATCCTACTCTTGAAATTGTATTTTTATAGTTTTAACATTGGAGACTATGGCACTTCCGCGTGGCGGCGGTATGAACAAGCCAATTATTTTTGGTTCATCCAGTATTCCTCCAGTTCTCCTCCAGTTCTCCTGTGCTGAAATCAGCAGTGGATGGTTTGCTGGCTTGTGAAATACGATCGGCTTCTCCTTTACTTTCAAGTCTCATTCCCAAATATGTGTTGGTTTTGACACTATCGTTGCCTGATGCGCATGGTTGACTCGAAAGCGACAGGAAATGTGAGTCACGCATGCGCATGGCTGACTCGGAGCAGGGAGCGATGGAAAGCAGCGTTAACGGGTCGAGCGAGCTAGGGAGTGAATGAGGGGAGGGAGCGATAGCGGGAACAAACTTTTTTTTCTGAAGGTTTTTAATCACCGCAACCACGAAAGGTTCTTCATCATACAGTCATAATGTCTGTGAATGTTCTCATTCATCCAGGTCATGGTTATCCAAAGGAGTTGAATCAAGTGCAGCTGGACTTGGTATATATCCGGGAAGACGTTTCGCCTCTTATCCAAGAGGCTTCCTCAGTTCGTGCCTTTCTGACTAGACCAAGCTAATGTAACCAGGTTAAATTTAATGTTTTTATTTTATTTTGTTTGAGTATGAAATATCACCGAATCCTGTCTGTGTGCTGTTATTTGTGTTTACTAAATTTTATTTTATGTCATTATTTACTTTTATGTATGTTTTACAACGACCGTCATATACGTGTACTGTCGCTCTAAGAGAGAGGTCTTGGGGGTACACGGAAGAGGGAACGCGGGAGAGGCCATTTTTTGTTTTGTGGAAGGAGTCTCAAGCAGCGATCGAGCCGAGCCACGCGTGTTTCTTACGGTAGGACAGTTTTTGCTGGTTGAGGAGAACGTAACCTTGAGTATCCCTGTAAGAAGATACTGCAAGCTGTGGGATGAAATACTTGTTTATCCTTTCTTACATCGGAGTCCCGTGGACGGTTTTTCCTTCTAATGCACGCGAGTGAAGTCCGGGCAGTGGTTGAACTTCGACCCCCACGTCCGTAAGAAACACCGCTCCCGCTGGAGGACTGGACGTTTGTCGAAGGGTTTGAAACCAAAATAAATGGCAAGGTGGGCCAAATAGAGTCCTGTGTGTCCCCCCCTCCTTCCTTGATCATGATGATGAGAGACTGAGGGCCCCCCACAACACCTGGGACCCCACCGAAAATAGAACACAACGCAGAGCTAATGATGAGAGTGACGGGCGTGCAGCAGGCTGACCAGCAAAGAACAGCATAGGACTGCCCCCGTTACATTGGTGCCGTGACTCTCCTGGATCCTGAGAGCGACATCAGTTGCTCGCCGCGGGAGGCTGCTGTCGTCATCAAGCCCCAGACGTCCTCAGGTATTTCTATAGACTGTACACTCATGTTACAGTGGACTGGAGTTGAGCTGTGTGGACACTGGACAGTCATAGCTGTGGTTACCATGGACTGGGCTTGTGAACAGGACATTTGTATATATTGAAGGAAGAAAAACACATGGAAAAAAAAAGGAAAAAAAGTTAATGTTGATGTGATTGAAGGACTCGTGTGAATAATCTATTGATGTAAACTACTAGATATGTGCATATGTGATTAATCTATTGGTGAATTTGTTGATTGTATGTGATTGTTTCAATATCTTATTGCTTTCTAGATTCAGTTATTTAAATGAATTGAGCTTTTCACTTTTTTATTTTATTTTTTATTTTATCTGAGTGTTAGAGGTAGGAACATGGCAGAGGGTGGTTCGTACGTAGGTGGGGGTAACATTGCTGATCAGGATCTTTTGGATTGCCAGTGTGCTATGGAGAGGGGGTACCAGTTAGATGTGGGTGGGGGTTTACGGCTAGGTGTAGGTAGGAGTTTCGGGCAGCTCTTAGAGGGCGGGGAACCAGACACCAGAGCACCAGGACCTAGAGACCCGACCACATTTGGCACTCCTCAGTTCACCTCCACACGCTACGTAGAACGGGCCAGGCCAGGTATCAGCGAAGGGGCTGTGCTGGGTAACAGCGAGCAGCCAGTGGGTGAGTTAGCCATGCTCATTACTCAGTTGGCAGAGAAGATAGGAGAGTCAATCACTGCTAAGCTGCAGGAAACACAAATGCTTAGAAACACACACACAGACAGTGCTAGGTCTGCTGAACAGCGTTCGGAGACAGTGCCTAGTGTTAGGGTAGTAATGCAGACAGACGCTAGGGAGCCCCCTATTTTCAGGGGCGATAGCTCTGATAAGTTTACAGTTCATGAGTGGGAGAGCCTTATGACTTTTTATTTGAGGAAGCGAGCCATTCCAGTTAGTGAGCAGTCACATGAGATTCTAGCTAAGCTTATGGGGAAAGCAGGGGACGTGGTGAGGATAAAGCTGCGCAACACATCTGTCGACCACATAGCGAACCCCCACATTATTTTTGATGTACTGAAGCAACACTTTAGTGACCTCACATACTCGAGCATGCCCCTGGCGGACTTTTACAGTACGCTGCCCAAGCCAGGTGAGGACGCTATGGAGTATTGGATTAGGCTTAATAAGACAGTGGAGGTGGCTGACGAATGCTTGAAGTGGCAGGGCCGTAGTATTGAAGAGCCAAGCCACGAGGTAAGCATGATGTTTAGCAAACACTGTCCAGATCAGTCTCTTGCCAATGTTTTTAAGTTCAAGTCCGCAGGGAAATGGTCTGCTAGCGAGATCCAAGAGAGGCTTGATAAGCACATGCTGGAGAGGAAGTCCCGTGTTGCTGCAGGTGGACAACGTGAAGCAGGCGCGGTAGAGCGTAGGTTCCATTCACAGGTTCATGTCCCTGTAGTCGACGTGGCTCCCGACTTGAACACGACCGTGCCAGTGGTGGCATCTCCCGTCCCGGCTCATGCGTCATCTACACCATTTTGTGCAAGGTGTCCTACACCGTCTCCCGCACCTGTCTTTGGCGGTGATGACTATATGAGGACTTTGGTGAGCTTGCTAGACCGTTTGGTCACAATGCAGACTCAGGTTCCAGTTAGCGCTGCAGTCCGGACACCGACGCGGACTCAACCGCCAGCTAGCGCCGCAGGGCGGGTGCCAGACGCACCGCAGCGGTTGTGCAGGGTTTGTAAGTCTCCGGATCACTCCACATTTTCCCACTGCAGCCGGGAGAACTGATGTATAAACTGTTTGTCTCCTGGTCATTGGAAGAGGGACTGTCCTCACCCTCAGCCGCCCAACCAGCTCCGTTCTCAGCCTGGTGGAAGAGCTGGTTGTCAGTCTCGTCCGTTAAACTACTAAACCCACACCTAGAGAGGGATGGTGTGGGTAATGTAGATGTATCCCTCACTGATGTCTCCGACTTGGCTAAATGGTATGATGACAAGTGTGCCAAAGCACCTCAGGGTTCGCGTATGGTCATTCAGGCGACACAGAGGATTCAGGCTTTCAGTGACTTGTTCTATGCTCCTGTTCTTGTCAACCAGAGTGTGCAGCTTAATGGCATGTTGGATACTGGCTCTATGTCGTGCAGTATCAGTGAAAATGCAGTAGAGAAGCTCCGCTCTGGGGGTGTTTTACCTGAGAAGCAGCAGCCTGAAGAGAACATTGTCTTGATTGGCTGTGGTGGTCTGGAGACTAGGCCTGATGGTTTTTATGACCTCAACATGCAGCTTTATGGTGTTTCCTTTGTCATACCCACTCTGGTCGTGCCCGGTCAGCATGATGATCTGATAGTCGGCACAAACGTCATTAAACATGTGGCCCATGTACTCAAGAGTGGTACTGAGTACTGGGACATCGCGTCCAGACAGGAACATCCGTCTAGTCCTGACGTTGAACAGTTCCTGTCCATGTTCACGAATGTGGAGCGCTGGAGGGGTGGTGCTGTTCCTGAGAAGATAGGTACTGTTAAGCTCACCCAGGCCGTGACACTCTTACCGAGGCACGAGCACTTAGTCTGGGGCAGACTTCCTGCTAAGGTGCCTATGTCAGCTGGAAGCACTGTTGTTGTGGAGCCGACAGACTCCAAGGCCATGCCACGCGGTGTCCTCGTAGGTCGACTTGTCACACCGCTCTGGGGTGATAGGTGGGTACCCATGACTGTTGTCAATCCATCTGACAAAGCCATCATGCTGAAAAGGAACTGCAAGTTGGCTGATGTGTTTCCATGCTTGGCGATTGAGGACTTTAATGTTTTCCAGGGACTGCAATCAGTTGCGGGGAGGCATGAGTCCAACGCCACAGGTAGTGCCTGTCCCCCTGTCCAGCCGGCTAGGAGTTTGTCAGAGCTCGGACTCAGTGACATTGACCTCAGCTCCTGTCAGGTTAGTGAGGCATGCAAGTCCCAGCTCACTCAGCTGCTCACCGAGTACCATGACATCTTCTCCAGGGACTCTCTGGACTGTGGCGAGGTCACAGGATACACACATCGCATCCATCTGGTGGATGAGCGCCCCTTTCGCTTGCCCTACAGGAGGGTTCCCCCAGCCCACTATCAGAAGTTGAGACAGGTTCTCACTGATAGTGAGGAGAAAGGGATTATCCGGAAGTCCTCGAGCGCATATGCTTCACCGCTGGTTATGGTGTGGAAGAAGGATGGCGGGCTTCGGATCTGCACTGATTTCAGATGGCTGAATGCTCGGACCTTGAAAGACGCTCATCCCTTGCCACACCAGTCAGACTGTCTCGCCGCGCTGGGTGGTAACTGCCTCTTTAGTACGATGGACCTCACCTCTGGCTTCTTCAACATCCCAATGCATGAAGATGACAAGAAATACACTGCTTTCACGACTCCCCTTGGGTTGCATGAATACAATCGCATGCCACAGGGCCTTTGTAATAGCCCTGCAGCCTTCATGAGAATGATGATTGGGATCTTTGGGGATCTGAACTTCACGAAGCTTTTGTGCTATCTTGATGATCTTCTTGTCTTCGCGCCGTCAGAGGTTGAGGCTCTGTCGAGGCTCCGCACTGTGTTTCAGAGGTTGAGGGAGAACAACTTGAAACTGGCTCCGAAAAAGTGTCATCTGCTGCAGAAGCGGGTGCGGTTTTTGGGCCACGTGGTTGATGGCGGAGGTGTGTCTGTCGATCCCTCCAAAGTAGAGGTCATCTCCAACATGACAGTGCAGGATCTCATGGAAGGTGATGGGTGCACGCCTTCTGTTCGTAGGATCAAATCTTTCCTTGGTATGGTATTTTACTACCAGCATTTCCTCCCGAACTGCTCCTCCGTGGCTAAGCCCCTGTTCGCCCTTACAGCTGGACAAAAGAGGAGGGGGAGGTCGGCTAAGGATGAGAAGCCCCATGGCAGCTTCCGTAAGCTTACCTCCGCAGACTGGACGGTGGAATGTGGGGAAGCATTTGATCTGTTGAAGACGATGTTACTGGAGTGTGTGGTGCTTGCCCATCCAGACTTTGAGGTGCCTTTGATTTTGTCGGTCGATGCGTCTTTGGACGGACTCGGCGCGGTGCTGTCTCAAGTGCCCCGAGGAGAGTCCAAGGCCAGACCTGTTGGTTTTGCAAGCAAGTCCCTCAGTGCCTCACAGCGGAAGTATCCAGCTCATAGACTGGAGTTCATGGCGCTGAAGTGGAGTGTTTGTGAAAAGTTCAGCCACTGGCTGAAGGGTCAAAGCTTCACCGTTTGGACAGATAATAATCCGCTGACTTATCTCCTAACGAAGCCGAAGCTTGACGCGTGTGAGATCCGCTGGGTGTCTAAGTTGGCGTCTTACACTTTCGATCTCAAACACCTGCAGGGAAGAAAAACGTGGTGGCGGATGCCTTGAGTCGCAACCCTTTTTCCAAGCCCGTCAGTCAGAGGCTACTTAGGGAGCCCTACCCGGCCCTTGTTCAGGAAGCCAACGGGGTTGAGGGGGACTCTGTGCAGGATGTTTTCAGACTCAGTTGCCAGTCCCAAACAGTGAGTAGTGCGCGATCTGGGTTTGCTTGTGATGCAGCTGAGGTCATGGCTTTTTGTCAAGCCAAATGTGACTGGCCTGATGCATCAGTATTCACAGCACTCAGTTTGGTCCAGCACGTTCAGCATCTGTCGGGTGGTCAGGATACACTGCCAATGTTATCCACCGAGGAGCTCAGGTTGAGTCAGGAGCAGGACCCCTGCATCTCCAAGGTGTTGCCCTTTGTCGCTGTTCGGAAGCGGCCATCGAGACGTGAGAGGCATGGTGCTGACCAGAAGGTCCTCAGGCTGTTGAAACAGTGGGAGAAGTTGGAAGTCAATGATGGTGTCTTGTACAGGGTGACAAAGGACCCAGTGTCCAAGCAGAGGAGGTCTCAGTATGTTTTACCTCTGAGTCTGAAAGACAAGGCATTGTCTGGCATCACGATCACGCTGGTCATCAGGGCCAGGACCGTACTCTCTCTCTTGCAAGGCAGCGTTTTTATTGGCCTGACATGGAGAGGGATATCAGAGCATATGTCAGATGCTGTCGGAGATGTGTGTTTGGGAAGACCCCAGAGCCAGCTGCTTGCGCACCCCTGGAGAGCATTAAAACCTCCGCACCGATGCAGCTTGTGTGTATGGATTTCTGGTCCGCTGAGGACAGTAAGCAGCGGTCAGTCGATGTCTTAGTGGTTACTGACCACTTCACTAAGCTTGCTCACGCGTTCCCCTGCACCAATCAGACAGCGAAGCAGGTCGCCAAGAAACTCTGGGATCATGTATTCTGTGTTTCCGGGTTTCCGGAGAGAATACATTCTGACCAGGGCACAAACTTTGAGAGCAACCTGATTGCAGAGCTTCTCAAGCTGGCGGGTGTAGCGAAGTCCCACACGACGGCCTACCATCCTATGGGTAATGGCAGGACAGAGCGTTTTAATCGCACGATGGGGAATATGCTCCGTTCCCTTCCGCTTCAGCAGAAGCAACAGTGGCCTCAGCAGATCCATTCTCTCACGCTCGCGTACAATGCCACTGTTCACGAGACCACGGGTTATGCGCCTTTCTTCCTGATGTATGGGCGTGTCCCAAGACTGCCGGTGGATGTTATGTTCAGGCAGGTTTTGCATGATCCTCACGTTGTTGACTATGACTCTTATGCTCAGTCTCTGCTTTCTTGTCTAAGGAGTGCAATGGAGATCGCTCAGAAGCACTCCACGGCTGAGCAGCATCATCAGGCGTGACAGTACAACAGACACGCCAAGGGCACTGTCCTGTCTGTCGGGGATCGTGTTTTGGTTGCGAACCAGAGTGAGCGAGGGAAGAGAAAGTTGGCTGACAAATGGGAGAACGGAGTGTACACGGTTGTCGGTGGCAACCCCAATATCCACGTCTACAAGATTCAGGATGCAGAAGGGCACACCAGGGTGGTGCACAGGAACCGTTTGTTGGAGGTCAACTTCTTGCCCCTTCCTGAGTTAGATCAGGGTGAGGAGTCCAGTACAACCAGTCAGTTGCTTGACTGCGCAGAGTCCGATGAGGAGGACAGTGCAGATGGCCTGACGGTCTCAGGGGATGCAGTGGGGCTAGCAGTCTCATCACTTGGAGACTCGCCTAGATCTGAGTGGGCAGAAGCGGAAGAGTTCATTCCATCTAGTCTGGTAGTCAGTCCTGTGGGGGCCACTGCTCAGACTCCACCCAACACACACGCACCACACAACACACATGCACCACACATAGAGGCATCACACTCACTCGATGTTGGTGTTATATCTCACACTGATTCGCACACAGAAGCACCACACTCACTCGATACAGATGTTGCAGCTCGCACTGTCTCACGCACACAAGTAGAGAGCGATGGTCGGGTTAGGACACGCACAGGGAGGGTGGTGAGGTCAGTGAACAGGTTAATAGAATCTATGGCTCAGATGCCATTTCTACGGAGTGTGAGGGTTTGAACTTTGATTGAGGTTGGAGTCATTCAAACTAGTTTAATGTGAGTTATTAGGTCTCTATCAGACAGGGTTGTTTTGGGCCAAGTGCATGGTGTGGCGTATCAGGCGTCACATTGATCTAGGGGAATACTGAGACTTGATCAACCTCATTATTTTCTGAACCTCGTAACCGAGGTAGCTCCTAAGTTGACTGGAGGACTAGGTCCTTCTTTTCACTTGTGCCAGTAGTCAGTGATGGGCTTTTCCTTTCCTCTTTCTCTTTTTATCCTGCTGTCAGGATGTTGGTGAATTTCAGGAGGGGTGAATGTAACCAGGTTAAATTTAATGTTTTTATTTTATTTTGTTTGAGTATGAAATATCACCAAATCCTGTCTGTGTGCTGTTATTTGTGTTTACTAAATTTTATTTTATGTCATTATTTACTTTTATGTATGTTTTACAACGACCGTCATATACGTGTACTGTCGCTCTAAGAGAGAGGTCTTGTGGGTACACGGAAGAGGGAACGCGGGAGAGGCCATTTTTTGTTTTGTGGAAGGAGTCTCAAGCAGCGATCGAGCCGAGCCACGCATGTTTCTTACGGTAGGACAGTTTTTGCTGGTTGAGGAGAACGTAACCTTGAGTATCCCTGTAAGAAGATACTGCAAGCTGTGGGATAAAATACTTGTTTATCCTTTCTTACATCGGAGTCCCGTGGACGGTTTCTCCTTCTAATGCACACGAGTGAAGTCCGGGCAGTGGTTGAACTTCGACCCCCACATCCGTAAGAAACACCGCTCCCGCTGGAGGACTGGACGTTTGTCGAAGGGTTTGAAACCAAAATAAATGGCAAGGTGGGCCAAATAGAGTCCTGTGTGTCCCCCCCTCCTTCCTTGATCATGATGATGATGATGAGAGACTGAGGGCCCCCCACAACACCTGGGACCCCACCGAAAATAGAACACAACGCAGAGCTAATGATGAGAGTGACGGGCGTGCAGCAGGCTGACCAGCAAAGAACAGCATAGGACTGCCCCCGTTACACTAATCTGACTGGCTGGTGATGAGACTCAGAATTTATCCTCTTTGGAGTCGTTGTCAGAGCTATAGATGTCCATGGCTCTTTGTGTTCCGATGTTTACCAATGCCTTCACGGATATATATCAAGTCCAGTTGCACTTGATTTAACTCCTTTGGACATACTGTAGTGAATTTGGGGGGCAGTCCGGGAATCGCCACAGCCGGGACGCGAACCCATGTCTCCCGCTCCGCAAGCGACAACGTTAATCAGTCGACTAAAGGGTCCGACCCGTTAGTCAAGGACCAACGTGTCTACTTATCCATGCATGTTACACTACATTCATAAGTTAACTGTAGTAGTCGTAGTAGTAGTAGTAGTATGCAAATTTAGCCGTGGACACACGCGCGCGCGACCAATGCATACTTCCCTCCTGGCTAGCTAACGCGTAGTGGAGATAATAACAACACAGTTCATTCTGATATATAAAATACGCCGTCAACAGGACAGTGTAATCTACTGGTTTAGAGAAATGCGGAATTTAGTCAACCTGTTATTTCCATTATAAGTATGTGTACATATTGAAACCTAATGTGTTTGTGCTAAATCGTCCAGTGTCTGTACAGTATTGGGTCTCATGTGAAGTAATGCAGATGCTCATCTGCAATAGGTTATTGGAAGGTTATTGGTCCCGGACGAATAGTCTACTCATATTCTTGGAAGCTTTACCAATATTAGCACAGGTCTTTAATTTCTACATGTTGCCCTTAAATGGCCTTCGCCATAACATGTTCCTAGAACATAGTATCCCTGCTGACAGAAAAATAAATAAACAAACAAACAAATAGATAAATCGCATCTTTGAAATTGCATAAAGGGTTTTAAAAAGTTCCAAGAGCCCATGGGTCACGAGGCGACTCGGTCAACTCATAAATTAACATGTCAACTTTCAGATCAGATGAGGAAAAACGGAGACATCAAAATCAAACCAATTTTCCTCCACAGAAGCACAAATTGAATGCTCAGCGGAGCTCATTTATAAACACAACTGTCACCCCGGCTAGTTGACCAAGCAAATACACCAGCAAACTTATGCACATAAGCGATTTCTATGAAATGCGACTTTTAATAAAATGCATACACAAACAGGAAAAGGGACTGACACTTGCTAAAGGGCAAATGTGCAATCACAGCAGCTTCTGTGCAGCCTGGCTCTGTCCCAGTTGCCGTCTGCCATGTGTTGATCGTGTTTGTTGGAGGAAGAGAGATATTTTCGCGACCCTCTCTTTTAATTACTTCTCATGCATCATTAGCCCAGTGATGTCCTCTAATGTGTACACTACCTCACATTCGCGATCTGAAAGCATATGAATACTGTAGGCTGCATGCATGAGAGTGAAGTGCACAGCATCCATCGATCATCTGCTGTCTCTTGTATAGACTCGAGGGTTAATGGGATAGAAATAGCAGCTCTTTTCTGCTGCTGAAAAGTAATCCGCAGCACTAGAATGAGACTCCAAAGACACTGAAATGAGTCATCACAGTGGCTTTTATGGAGGACTGAAGAGTATTTTGGGAGCATTGTTGCACTAGACCCGCAGTACAACCAGTGCTGAGTAAAAACAAAAAACAAAACACAAATATCAGGGAATTAATTTTGCCCTGTTTGTGCAGGTGACTCATGAAAATAAAATGGAAATTGACGAAGCCCGGCTCCTCGAGGAATCTGTCCCCTTCACTATACATGCTAATAACACGTGTAAGAAAACATGCAGGCCTCCAACTCACCAAGAAGAAGGAGCCTTCTGTGTAAGCAAATACATAGATGCTTTTCTATTTAGGCTATTCGAAGGTATAGTAGTAGCAGAATCCACAGAGACTCAGAGGCCCCTGAATGGTCCCCCCAAAACATCAGTCTCTAGTCAGCTCTTTAAAACGGCCGTGGTCGAACAGAGAGCTTTTGCCAACCCTTGTGCTCTCAAACGATGATCAAACAAGTTAGAAACAGCCTCAAATCATTCTGACAGGGAAGGGATTAGCTGATGAGGCGTGTTAAATTGAAACGGCGAGAGATGCGTATCCCTCTCATTTAGATTGAATTCGTTTTACAATTCCGGCATGACTCATCACATAACCCTGGGACTTTGGCAGGTCAGGGTGCTTCCAGTCCTGAAAGACACAAATTCAAAACAACATAAAGTGTTTTTTGGTTTTTTTCTAAGCTTCTGAATTTCGCCTTGAGTGGTATGGCAAAGCGTCTTTGTTGCGTGTTATGATATTTTTTTGCTGCTGTGAAATTGGGCACAATCTATAAATGCTGAAGTTAAAATGCACGCTGAACCCAAAAACACTCAGACAGAGAATTGCACTCATTAAAAGATTTTGTTTTTAATATTTTAAGTTTGGTTATGTGGGAATGTTTTGCCTTGCAGTGTGCAAGAAGAAAGCGACCCCGAGTTTGCCTTTTTCTTTGTGTGTGTGTGTGTGTGTGTGTGTGTGCGTGCGTGCGTGCGTGCGTGCGTGCGTGCGTGTGTGTGTGTGTAGATTAACTTTTAATAAAACACCCCCCCCCCAAATGCAATTATATCCATAAGCCAAGTCCACTGGTGGCCAGAACAAAGGCGTATAACACTGTGGGGAATGGGAATCAGATATGATTTGAAGAACTGGCAAAAAGCAAATCATAAAAGAAGAAAAAACTCCACCAGAAGAATCTCAAATAAGTTTACATTGTTGATCTTAAACACCACGGCTCCCTCAATAATTTGAAAAGGTTTTACTCAGTCTTTCATAACATAACATGGCCGGTGGTTTTGGAAATAATTCTGCAGATTTGCCTCACTGACACTCACCCACAACATATAAACAATAAAACCTATATTTCGATTAAGTAGCTAGCTTTCGTATTAGAATGTCATTGCAGGTTCGGCTCATGTCCGTAGCAATGCAGGTGATGCTCATAAATTACTGATACCAAACAGAAAATGAGACTGTGCAAATGCAACTGCTTGATTTAATTTCTCTTTAAGGGTGACATAATCAACATTTTCAGCTTGTCTCTGCACACTGCAAATTTTTTTGAAAAATTGTGGTTTTCAGGGTTGACATTGAGGCGGAAGATGAGGCTGCATTTCTAGATGCGGTGGCATGGAAATGCAACTGTGACTTTTCTTTTTGTGGCTCGCCTTTTTTTTATTATTATTTTGCCCGTCAGACTACTTCAAAATACTTATGAAATATGTTACACATACACATCACGAACAGGGTCAGGGCCAGTGTTAAAGCATTTTTTGACTCCCCGCAGAATCTGACTCCCCTTGGTGTGAAGAGGTTTAGGGGTTAGGGTTAGGGGGTTAAAGGGGGGGTGGGGGGGTCAGGGTTAGCCTAACCTAACCTAGCCTCATTCCAAGGGGAGTCAGATACTGCAGGGGAATCAACAAAATTCTATAACACCAGTAGTGCTGCAGGGAAGAAAATTTCAACTGAAAGAAGAGTTTCAGTCTTCAGTAACATGTTTGAATTAATTTGTTCCTGGAAAAACCACCCACAATCATGGACATCATTTGCACAGGCTGTTTGGCACTTATCTAAAGCAGCTGGGCAAAATACTTCCATAACACTGTCGAAAATCATGGGGGAACAGACAAGTTCTCTCACTGACACTCATATGCACTGACGGGCATATTACGGCACGTCATGGGGCTTTCAGACACAATGAGACAATGGCACCACTGCGCTCTGAAACCCATTATGTTCAATGGCTTGCACTGCACCGTGGCAGCTTTTTGCTATATTGAGCAAAGTGCGGGCACAGCGGCTGCTCCACGAGCTGCTCCGCAAGCTCGTGCGCTATGACAAATACCCGTGCTGCCAAGAGAAACAAGGTAGCCAGCCAGGCACGGAAGGCAAAATGGAGGAAAAGATGAAATCTTGTGTGTTAATTGCTCAAATGCATAACATCCCAAGGAAGCATTTCTTTAAATACCTGCAATTGATGAGTTTTATCTCTTCTATGCAAAACCAGTCATTGTATTCCTGCAATTTCACCCTTAGAAGAAATTATTACCAAAAATTGTAATAGTAATGGTTTGATCTGGCTTGCATCTGGCTCTAATGAGACCCCAGTATCCAAATGGACTGCAGATTTAAGATATTTGGAACATAGCCTGTGAGGAGGCTCAAATGCAAATAGCCAACACTAATTTAATGCTACTTCAATACAATTGATTGATGTGGACTTATGTAACCCCCGTCAAACTGAATAAATATAATAGTAATATACCTTACACTAGTCTTATGTAATGAGGCTCAAGGAACATTCATACATTGTATTTGGGAGTGTGATGAAATTAAGAAATTCTGGAAGGAGGTGATCAATAAAATCACGGTCATTTTGTCCGGTAATATTCCACAAATTAGTGGTATTGCTATGTACACCAAGATGGTGCTGTTCTATGGCGACATGGTGCTGCGCTACATGTCTGTTTGTTTTTTATGTTTTTCCAGATTGAACGTGTCGACTCTCAAATCAAATATGATAGGCTTGAATTGCTACATATTTGACAAATCATGAGTAACTTCCAACCAAAGATGGAATACTCCTCAAGTGACTTTGCTACCGGAGATGCGAAGTCAAGGGACAGCATTAGCAATGGCTACCAACATCTGTAGCACAGGAAGCAGGGGAGGAGAGCCATATTTCTAGTTCGAATTTGCCATTGTAAACGCCACACACTGCTTCCTAGTATAGTACTGTCCAGCGTTCACACCCTGGTTAACAAACAAGATGAGCTGAATAACCTCATATGCAGCAGACAGGACATTGCAAACTGCTCCATGCTGCTTTACAGAAACTTGGCTGAACCCAAACATCCCAGACTCCACACTACACAAATAAAGCTTTTCCCTGTACCAGGCCAACTGCACCAAGGACACAATAACAGAAGGGCCGACATGTGTGCTTTTACGGAGTTAGAGTCACTCACCATCAAGTGCAGACCCTTCTACCTGCCGCAGGAATTTTCCTCCATCATACTGATAGCTGTCTCCATTCCACTGCAAGCTAGGGTGTCAGCTCTTACCAGAAGTTAGCGAGCCACATTATGGATTTTGAAAACTTGCACCCAAATTCAGTGGTGCTGATGCTCGGTGACTTTAATCATGTCAACCTGAAAATTACTCTACCAAGTTTTAAACAACAGATCCATGTCACTTGCCACCAGGTATGACAAAGTGCTAGCTCAGTGTTACAGTGTCATTGCTGATGCATTTAATTCCATGGCTCGGGCACCCTGGCAGTCTGATCCTAACATGATTTTTCTAATCCCAAAGTATTGTCAAAAATTGAAACACACAAAACCAAGTACTTGGGTGGTGAAACAATGATCTCCCTAGGCTATGGGGAGGCTTAGTGACTGTTTAGATATTACACACTGGTCTGTCTTTAAGGAGTCATGCAATGCCATGACTTAGATGATTACACTAATACTATAATGTCTTACATCCATTTCTCAGAAACTGTGTGCATTCCATACAAGACAGTGACTGTATTTAGCAACAACAAGCCATGGCTCAGCAGAGAGGTTAAAATGTTACGTAGACAGAAAAACAATGCATTCAAGAGGGGCAAGAGAACACTACAAATCCACAAAATATGAATTTACGCGGGCAGTGAGGAAGGCTATAAGGCCAATTACAAACACAAGCTGGAGAACAAGCTCCAGGACAAGGACAGCAGAGGTGTGTGGCAGGGACTGCAGCAAATTATTAACTACAAGGCCAAACACTCAGCCTGTAATGATGACCCCAAGCTCCCTGATGAACTTAATGAATTTTACTGTCATTTTGACAAAACCTCAACCTGCCTACAGGGGAAGCCCCCCCCCCCCCTGCAAGTCCACCTTTTGTGACTGGCGAGCATGAGGTCCGGTGTCTGCTGCACAATCAGAACAGCAGGAAAGCTGCGGGCTGTGAGCTTGTGTCCTCAGCCACTTTAAAATGGTGTGCTGCTGAACTTGCTTCTGTTCTGACTTATATTTTGAATTAATTGTTCTATCAACCAGTGTAAAGTACCAGCATGCTTTAAATCTGCAGTAATAATTCCTGTACCTAAGAAGCCTATTATTAGCTGTTTAAATGACGACAGGCCCGTTGCCTTAACATCTTTGTAATGAAAGTGTTTGAGCGTATAGTATGTAAACATCCGTCCAGTGCTGTGCTAGATCTCAATCAGTTTGCGTACAGAGCCAATAGGTCAGTGGATGATGCTGTATCTCTCTGTCGCCACTCTATCTTGAAGCATGTAGAGGTGCATGCCACCTACTCTCAGGTACTGTTCATAGACTATAGCTCAGCTTTTAATACAATAATGCCTACAAGGCTATACAACAAACTTTCACAGCTAGGTTTCCATCAGTCTCTGTGTCTCTGGGTCTTGGTCTTCTCACTGGACAGAACACAGGTTGTCAAATTCAGCAATAGATTTTCAAACTCATTGACCATTAGCACAGTTGCCTCTCAGGGGTGTGTCCTCTCACCTCTGCTCTACTCATACACCAATGAATGTATTTCACACTCTGACACTGTAAAAATGAATAAGTTTGCTGATGATACAACACTGGCGGGACTGATATGCAATGATGAGACAGCTGCTGGTGTAGTAATTACAATCTGTAACTGAACATAAACAAAACTAAAGAAATTGTGGTTGACTTGCGTTAAAATCATGTAGAACTACTACCGCTGGCCATTACCAACCAGGTAGTAGAGAGAGTGGATCATTTCAAATTCCTTGGGACTACAATCTCCTCCTCCCTGAAATGGAAAGACATCTTCACCACCATCCAGAACAAAACTCACCAAAGACTATTCTTTCTAAGGCAGCTTAGGAAAGTTGGAGTGTCAAGGGTTGCAATGTTACAGCTCTACAGAGCTGTAATAGAAAGTGTGCTCACTTTCTCAATAAGTGTATGGTATGGCAATTCTACAGCCCACAAGAAAAAACTGCTGGCTGGACAAGAGTTGTGCGCACAACTTCAGAAATAATTGGCTGTGAAGTCACCACCATTTCTGATTTATATCACATCCGTATTCAATGGAAAGGTTTCAAAATTTTAAAGGACTGCCCATACCCAGCCAGCCCCCTATTCAATCATCCCCCTTTGGGTAAAAGACTCCGCAGTGTCAAGACCAGAACATCTCACTTCCACAATAGCACTTACCCTGCAGCAATCCACATCCTTAATGCTTCACTGATTGTGCAAGTATAGACTCCTATTTTACACATGCAGTTAAATTTGTCACTTTAACCAAATTATTGTAATATAATTGTAACAGCATGTTTCTGTGGACACTCTTGTATGTATTGTGTGATTATATGTTTACTGTTGTTATCTTTGTGCACACGTAAACAAATCCCAGATCAACTAACTGTAAAGTTGATATGGGAATAAATTATTGAATCTTGACTTACTAGACTCCAATATGATATTGCTATGCTTATCCAACAGATCTCAGTTTGAAACTCAAAGAATATAAATTTATTGATTTTGCTATACTGCAGGCAAAATGAAAGATATCTTTTGACTGAAAGAAAACTGAGGCATCTGAAATTGGTTCTTGGATCAAAAAATATGGTGCAATTCTCTATCAATGGAGAGAGTAACATTTGAAAAAAAACTGGGTGTTTATGAGGGAATCTGCAAACCATTTAATTATTTTATAAAATGTGGAGATATAGGAGAGCTTCTTTTTCTACTGCTACTACTCCTACTACTACTACTACTACTACTTTCGGCTGCTCCCAGTAGGGGTCATCATATATAGGATAGAGAGTTTCTGCAGGAGGAAAACTCAGGACAGGACACAGGGCATCCGGGTAGTGTAGCGGTCTATTCCGTTGCCAACCAACATGGAGCTCGCCAGTTCGAATGCCCATGTTACCTCCGGTTTGGTTGGGCGTCCCTACAGGGACAATTGGCCATGTCTGCGGGTGGGAAGCCAGATGTGGGTATGTGTCCTGGTCGCTACAATAGCACCTCCTCTGGTCGGTCGGGGTGCCTGTTTGGGGGGGAGGGGGAATTGTGGGGAATAGCGTGATCCTCCCACGTGCTATGTCCCCCTGGCGAAATGCCTCACTGTCAGGTGAAAAGAAGCGGCTGGCAAAGTCTACCCCAGCTCGGCAGAGCGGGTGGAGCAATGACCAGAACAGCTTGAAAGAGTGGGGTAATTGGCTGGATACAATTGGGGAGAAAAATGGGGAAAATCAAAAAAAAAATCAAAGTAGTGGTAAACTCCAGAAATTTGCCCCATTCAGCCTCTATCAGACGTTACACGATTTGGGCTGCGCGCACCACTGGGTTCAGTGTGGAGGATGGAGCGAAATAAGGCGGAGTTTTCAAAACCTCTAGCGGGACAAGTTCGTCATTTTGTTGTTGCCAAAAAAACAACACAAAAAAAAACTGAACCAATTTTAAATTAAGAAACTTTAATAGAGTTAATAGAGTTTAGAGCTTTAATAGAGTTTAGTGCTGTATGCGGATTGACAAGCCCATACCGGATCGGTCAAGGCCCGAATTAACAACAGCCACCATTGGTGCTGTGCCCTCACAGGGTACCGAGGGAAACTGTACAATCCGCTGTGGCGACCCCTGAGAAGGGAACAAGCTGAAAGAAGAAGAATAGGTCTGTAGAGCTGTTGAGGGGGGACAATTTGTAAACCATATAACAAATCTAGCTATGTTTTTCATATAGGCTACATGTATTGCCTACCTACAAACTACCTGACTTAAACACACCTGATATGCCTACTTGGTGGAAACGTGTTTCCAAGCGAGGGCTTTCATCCCGAGGCCTCTGTACAATCATAAACTTGGGTTGTATCTGATATGAGGGTCTAAGGACAGGATGTTGTGTTGCTCTAAAGCCCCTTGTGACAAATTTGTAATTTATGATATTGGGCTATAGGAAGGGTAGGAATGTGGAGGTGAGTCGGAACTTTGAATGTTGGCACTATGACTGGTAAAGGGAGAGAGCTGGCTGACATGATGGAAAGAAGAAAGGTAGGCACACTGTGTGTGCAAGAGACCAGGCGGAAGGGGAGTAAGGCCAGGAGTATCGGAGGTGGGTTCAAACTCTTCTACCATGGTGCGAATGGGAGGAGAAATGGGGTAGGGGTAATTCTGAAGGAAGAGTATGTCAAGAGTGTGCTGGAGGTGAAGAGAGTGTCAGACAGAGTGATGATTATGAAGCTGGAAATCGAAGGTGTATTGCTGAATGTTATCAGTGCATATGTCCCGCAAGTTGGGTGTGTGATGGAAGAGAAAGAAGAATTCTGGAGTGAGTTGGATGACGTGGTGGAGAGTATACCCAAGGGGGAGCGAGTGGTGATTGGAGCGGACTTCACTGGACGTGTTGGTGAAGGGAAGAGAGGTGATGAGGAGGTGATTGGTAGGTATGGTGTCAAGGAGAGAAACATGGAAGGACAGATGGTGGTGGTGGATTTTGCAGAAAGGATGGAAATGGCTGTGGTGAATACATATTTCAAGAAGAGAGAGGAACACAGGGTGATGTACAAGAGTGGAGGAAAGTGCACACAGGTGGACCATATCTTATGTAGAAGGCACAATCTGAAAGGGATTGGAGACTGCAAGGTAGTGACAGGGGAGAACGTAGCTAGGCAGCATCAGATGTGGTCTGTAGGATGACTTTGGAGACCAAGAAGAGGAAGCAAGTGAAGGCAGAGCCAAAGATCAAATGGTGGAAGTTGAAGAAGAAAGACTGTTGTGTGGAGTTCAGGGAGGAGTTAAAACAGGCACTGGGTGGTAGTGAAGAGTTGCCAGATGGCTGGTCAAGCACTGCAGAAATAGTGAGGGAGACAGCTAGGAAGGTACTTGGTGTGTCATCAGGACAGAGGAAGGAAGACGAGGAGATTTGGTGGTGGATTGAGGAAGTACAGCAAATTATACAGAGGAAGAGGTTGGCAAAGAAGAAGTGTGATAGCCAGAGAGGTGAAGAAAGTAGACAGGAGTACAAGAAGACAACATAAAGCAAAGAGAGAGGCGGCACAGGCAAAGGAAAAGGAAAAGGTGTATGGTGAGTTGTATGACAGGTTAGACACTAAGGAAGGAGAAAAGGACTTGTACTGATTGGCTAGACAGAGGGACCGAGCTGGGAAGGATGTGCAACAAGTTAAGGCGATCAAGGATAGAGATGGAAATGTGCTGACAAACTAGGAGAGTGTGCAGAGAAGGTGGACGGAGTACTTTTAGGGACTGATGAATGAAGAAAATGAGAGAGAGAGAAGGTTAGATGATGTGGGGATAGTGAATCAGGAAGTGCAGTGCATTAGCAAGGAGGAAGTGAGGGCAGCTATGAAGAGGATGAAGAGTGGAAAGGCAGTTGGTCCTGATGACATACCTGTGGAGGCATGGGGATGTTTAGGAGAAATGGCAGTGGGGTTTTTAACTAGATTGTTTAACACAAACTTGGAAAGTGTGAGGATGCCTGAGGAGTGGAAAAGAAGTATACTGGTACCGATTTTCAAGAACAAGAGCGATGTGCAGAACTGTAGCAACTACAGAGGTATAAAGTTGATCAGCCACAGCATGAAGATATGGGAAAGAATAATAGAAGCTACATTAAGAGGAGCGGTGACGATTAGCGAGCAGCAGTATGGTTTCATGCCATGAAAAAGGACAACAGATGCAATGTTTGCTTTGAGAATTTTGATTGAGAAGTATAGAGAAGGCCAGAAGGAGTTACGTTGTGTCTTTGTGGATTTAGAGAAAGCATATGACAGGGTGCCGAGAGAGGAGGTGTGATATTGTATGAGGAAGTCGGGAGTTGCAGAGAAGTATGTAGGAGTGGTGCAGGATATGTATGAGGGAAGTGTGACAATGATGTGGTGTGCGGTTGGAATGACAGAGGGTTCAAGGTGGATGAGGGATCACATCAAGGATCCGCTCTGAGCTCTTTCTTGTTTGCAATGGTGATGGACAGGTTGACGGACAAGATCAGGCAGGAGTCTCCATGGATGATGATGTTAGCGGATGACATTTTCATCTGTAGCGAGAGTAGGGTGCAGGTTGAGGAGAGCCTGGAGAGGTGGAGGTATGCACTGGAGAGAAGAGGAATGAAAGTCAGTAGGAGCAAGATGGAATACCTATGCATGAATGAGAGGGAGGACAGTGGAATGGTCAGGATGCAAGGAGTGGAGGTGACGAAGGCATATGAGTTTAAATACTTGGGGTCAACTGTCCAAAGTAACAGACAGTGCAGGAGAGGGGTGAAGAAGAGGGTGCAGGCAGGGTGGAGTGGGTGGAGAAGAGTGTCAAGAGTGATTTGCGACAGAAGGGTACCAGCAAGAGTTAAAGGGAATGTTTACAAGATGGTTGTGAGACCAGCTATGTTATTTGGTTTGAAGACAGTGGCACTGACGAAAAGACAGGAGGCAGAGCTGGAGGTGGCAGAGTTGAAGATGCTAAGATTTCCACTGGGAGTGACGAAGAAGGACAGGATTAGGAATTATTATATTAGATGGACCGCTCAAGTTGGACAGTTTGGAGACAAAGCAAGAGAGGCAAGATTGAGATGGCTTGGACATGTGTGGAGGAGAGATGCTGGGTATATTGGGAGAAGGATGCTGAATATGGAGCTGCCAGGGAAGAGGAAAAGAGGAAGGCCAAAGAGGAGGTTTATGGATGTGGTGAGAGAAGACATGCAGGTGGCTGGTGTGACAGAGGAAGATGCAGAAGACAGGAAGAAATGGAAACAAATGATCCGCTGTGGCGACCCCTGATGGGAGCAGCCGAAAGTAGTAGTAGTAGTAGTAGTAGTAGTAGTAGTAGTAGGGCTATACAAATAAAATTGACCTGAGTTGACTTGTCCACTTCAGGTAATTCCGACACATATGATATTGACTTTTCCTCCATTTTGCTGTCCTGGCTGGCTGCCTCATTTCTATTGGCTGTGCGGGTACTTGTTGGGCGCACTGTGCAGCGAAATGCCATCGTGGTGCAGCGCACGCCATTGGACATAATTGGTTCCATAGCGCAGCGGTGCCTTGGTCGCATTGTGTCAGAAAGCCCCTTAATGCATTACTAATATGTAACGCGGTCACAAACACACACATGCAAACACTCAAAATGTGCAATATTAATAGGGTAGCCAGGGAAGATTTGTTGAGCACAAATGATCGATTTTAAGGCAATTCAAGGGAAATTAGTTTCCTATTTTTATTTATTTATTTAAAAAAAAACCTGATTTCCAGGTATGGCAGCCTTCATACCTTGCCATTCGCAACTGACCCCTCTGAGTGATAATCTGAATTCTTTGTTTCAAATTCTTTCAAGAACATGAAATAGACTTGGATGGTGGAAGATGAACAATTTGTTTTGTTTTTTTTTTGTTTTTTGCATTGTGGTGCTTGATAAAACAAGTTGTCTTTCCCAGAATCTTCTTTTGAGATAATAACACAGCTGTGGTTCTTATACTGAGACCCCCCACGCATCATAAGCAAAGCTACCTGCCCTTGTCCCCTCTTCCAACACAGAATACTATTAGAGCTGTCTAAAAGAGAAAAACAATCTAATCATGTCTCCATAATTTCAGTCCAAGCTAAAGGTCTAAGTCTGTAATTTTCTCATAGCGTAGTGGATTGGACCAAGCGGTCCCTTTGCATGACATCATGCACACCAGCTATTTGTTCAGCTGACAGCTGGAGCTGCATGGTGTCGGATCCCTCTCCAAATCGCCTCTCTGAGGCCAACCAAAGTGACACACATGGGAAATTGCATTGAGATCATGTTGTGGAAATACACTCTTCAAAATATTCTGAGCCATCTTTCAAAATATTGTACTTTTCTCCTATTGTCCTTTTCTCAAAGTCCTCTTATGGCCTAACAAGGTCCTATGATAACATTTCTCCGTCCATCCATTATCCAAGCTGCTTATCCCAATTGGGGTTGCGGGATGCTGGCGCCTATCCCAGCAGTCATTGGGCGGTAGGCAGGGAGACACCCTAGATATGCCGCCAGTCCATCACAGGGCCCACACATCCACTCCTAGGGACAATTTAACATAACATTTCTCCTCCCTTGTAGTCTACATCTCCTCTTGAATTGGAGGGGAAAAGTAAAATCAATAATCAATAGCATTCATAGGTGACAATAAATATGGAAGGAAAACAGGGGAAAGTGAATCGAATGGGTTTTTGTGTCAACAACAACATGTGTATGGTAGGGCTAGTTCACAATCCTTCAAATATAAACCTCACATTTTCAAATAATGATTTGAGTTTGATTTGAAGACTTGTAAACATGTTTTATGATATTGCCAAAGGGTGTTTGCAGGAGCTCCCACCGTCATGAACACTTTAGCTCAATTTTCACAGTCATGATAAGGTAATGAATTGCAACATGACCAATATATGTTCAACAGAGAAACAAATAGATGAAAATAAATGGAACTGCCATCACAGCTGCATTTTATATAAAAAAGAAAAAAGTCCCTGCTTATGAGCTTTATTTTGTGTATTAAAATATCATAATTAGGGATTTCTAATTATCGTGCAGCAGTCTTGCAGGAATTGGCACCATCACTATTATTATCATTGTTATTCAGCCATGCTTCAAATTAGTTATTTGATAAAAAGTGGAATAACTCCTTTCAAGTATACTGTATGGTTGATGTAGAGTACATGTAGAGTTTACAAACTGTCTTGCCACATAAGCATTGAAACTAGAGAAACCCCACATTTGTGAGGTGCATTTAATGCATATATAAACAGATGATATGGCTTAAACGGTGAACACAAGCTTGTGCAAA
Organism: Lampris incognitus; assembly: GCF_029633865.1. NCBI lineage: Eukaryota > Metazoa > Chordata > Actinopteri > Lampriformes > Lampridae > Lampris > Lampris incognitus. The sequence goes on from NC_079211.1 coordinate 129,045,991, forward strand.
AGCAAATGGAAACATCGCAAATATATTTTCTTTTTTAGAAATTGAGAGCCCATTTGATGCTAGAAAACTTCTCAACTACTCTGACAGTGCTCATTGGAGTCAAAATTGGTGCAGTTGAGGTTTATTGCTTCATGTTATGCATGTAATGTAAGACAAGATAAGTCTGATCTCATGTTTCGTTGTGATGCAGCATGCGTCTGATTGGTTCCAGGGAACCAGCAGTTTAGAGTGATGGTGAAAACCTGAATGGGAATGAGAGCTGGAGCAGGAAAAGCCATGGATGGACAGTGTTAAAGCAATTTTTGAAAGCTAATAGAGTTCCTTTTTACAATTTTAAACAGATACCACTTTAATGATGTACTGCAAGTCAGTTAGCTTCATGTGGTTTCAGTCACACAAGTCTACATTTAGCACTCAGTTACTGTCTGCACTGTACATGAACGTCTGTTTACCCACAACTTGGTTTGCAAATAGACATTTATCAAAAAGGTGACGTGTTATAAGCCAATAATGTGAGGGAACAGATCTATCATTTTGCATAAGTCCTATCTGAGTCTTCTATTCTCTTCCTCTGAATTGAATAACCTCCTCCTGGAAAAATTGGATAAGCACCATGTATTCTCCGCTGGAAGCCTGACACCGTTGAAGGTCCTCCTGAATAAACATGAAGTAATACCCTCACAAAGCCACGTGACAGCTTTGCCGTTTTACATGTAAATAGGAAATGATTCATGGGATGATGCATGTCTGAGTATGGACTGTGGTGTGCCCCCCCCCCCAAAAAAAGGTCCACTACGGATGAAAACTTTTGCATTAAACGTAATGAAGGACTATTAAAGGCCAGTTTATAATTTGCTGATTTATGATTGTCTGATCCGCGTCGCCGCAATATCACCAACATCCATCCCTGCCCCTCTTTGATTTTGGACACTGTAGCTAAAAAAAAGTATATCAACATGAACAATAACAGACCACATCGCCAAAGTTTAGTCATTTGCTTTCAAAACAAGGAGGTGGAAAACCAGGAGATAAATGTGCTGTGTTTGTACATATGCGGGCTTCATGACATCATCTGTTTATAACAGAGGATAATTCTTTTGTCTAAAATATGTATGACTGTTCAGCACACAGGCATGGGAACACTAACAGTGTTTAATGCAACTGAATCTTTGACAAGCAGATGATGTGATGATTGAAATAAACTTTCTGAACTATAATGATATGTCATGTTGTTGTCAGAACTTTAGTGTTGTCATTACAACTGAGCCAACGATGAGGTCATTCATTCATCCATGATCCAAACCGCTTATCCTTATTCAGGGCTGCGAGGATACTGGAGCCTATCCCAGCAGTCATTGGGCAGCAGGCTGAGAGACGCCATGGATAGACCGCCGTCCATCACAGGGCTGATATATACACACACACACACACACACACACACACACACATTCACACCTAGGGACAATTTAGTAATGCTCGTTCACCTGACCTACATGTCTTTGGACTGTGGGAGGAAACCCACGCAGACACGGGCAGAACATGCAAACTGCATGCAAGGTTGGTCTACCCCGGGGCTCGAACCCAGGACCTTCTTGCTTTGAGGCGACCGTGCTAACCACTGTGCCACCATGTCACAATGAGGTCAAAGTTCAATGGAATGCAAGTCTCAGCGATTGGTGCAGCGACCGTTGCTACGATACGTTGCTCATCGCTCAAAGTACAAACCGAAAGCGATTGTGACTGACCGTCAAATGTAATTATCGATGGTGGCAATGATCATTAATCACCAAACTATAAAATGGAGTTTGAGTCTGTTGAAAACAGTAACACCTCAACCAATATGAGAAGAGACAGTTCAGCCTTTGTCTCGCAAGTCTTGGGTGTTTAGTTGACCCGACCTGTACTCAGAGTGCTTTATCTGGATTTTGTGGTTAAAGAGCTCATATGGACTGCCAGCTCTGCAGAACCACTGGAGTAGGCTAAACCTGAAAACACTTGGAAATGCACTAATGCACACAGCCCCTGTCCCGTTCCGGTCAAGGAAGTACCGAGCTACGTCACATGCAAGGTTTCATAACGGGGCTCGATATGATGGAGTTCATGTGCTGTGATGAATAGAGATGGCAGTAATGATATTTCCTGGGTTAGTCCCATGAAAAGGCAAATCCCTTGGGTTTTTTTTTTTGTTTTTTTCTTCAGCTTTGATTCGTTTAGGGGCAAAGATTGAAAAGAGCTCCTAGCGTTTATGCATGCATTTGACGGGGTGCTGTTTATCCCTGTGAGGATAAACTTCCTATTTTGTGAAGGAAGAGATTATTTGGTATTACTTTGATCAGCACTTAAACTAAATTATCTTGTTTTAACTACTTTTTTCTCAGTCGAGTTAAAGTCTGGTGAGATGCCAATGAATAGAGCTGGTGTGGGCGAAGGACTGTTGTTGTTTGCTCACACATGCGTTGATCAGCTCACTGATGTGCCAGTAACGCAATATAGATTTCTTTTCTTCAATCCTGATCATGTCAAGCGTGCTCTCAGGGTCATTGCCATACAAGCACGAGTCTCAGAGAGGTCCCTAGATCATTGCTTTTTTTTTTGTTTTTCCCCTACATCTCCAGTCAGTGGTCAGTATCGTCATTGCAGCCGTTCGGCCATACTGCCCAAGCAGAAACGAATCCATGCATTTTGCCCTCTGGCGCCTCCATGGCCTTTGTAGCTGTAAACCTGCAGTGTGCTGAAATATCATTACCCATAGGCTACCATCAGCATGGTACCTTCTATCCATTGGTATAGTTAAAGTGGACACTGTGTCTCACTGATCGGTTTGTATAGTGCATTATACAGTGTATTTAACTCTGGTTTCTCCAACCACTTTCCTCAGGGAGGTACACAAGTAGCAGGCATCGTTCATGTACATATTATGTGCTATTTCTCTCAAAAAGGATTATCAACAGGGTGTCCGGGTAGCGTAGCGGTCTATTGCATTGTCCACCAACACGGGGATCGCCGGATCCAATCTCCGTGTTACCTCCGGCTTGGTTGGGCGTCCCTACAATTGGCCGAGTCTGCAGGTGGGAAGCCGGGATGTGGATATGGGTCCTGGTCGCTGTACTAGTGCACTACTTACTATTACAGAGTGTAGAATATTCTACATAGAGAAAATAACACAATATTGAAGAACACTTAGAATAACTTCGAACTTGTGTTCTGGGATTTGCCTCGAGACCAACAAAAACATCTGCACACTTATTTGTTTTAACCTGAGCCCACAAAGGGATTCAGACATTTTAGAAGTGTTTCTAAATGCACGAAATTACAGTTGCATAAAAGGTACACAACATTCTTAATCTTGCACTTGAATACATATTACAGAAACGATGCTACATTCCATGTTTACAACTTCTCCAGTCTGCAGTTACAACAACGCATACTGCAGGTATGTGTTTGCATTTACACAGTTTGCAAACTTGTAGAGGGGAGAAGCGAGCAGGTGTACGGAGGGAAAGACGAAGGATGAGGGGAGGTGCATTGCTCATCACAGCAATCATGCAATCTGCTTTCAGCACACGAGGAAAAGTTTAATTATACTCTGCACATTCCCTGATGTGTTGAGCCCGATTGACTCGCTCTAAAGACTCTGGCATTTTGACATGTAGTTTTTGGAAGATGCAGCTGCACAGGTTTAGCCGTGTTGATGCAATATGAATGGAGGGAGGGAGACTGCACAAACTACAGCCGGTGGTGTAAGGCCCTCAAAAATACATACCTTCATAAAATGTTCAAAAGTGGAGAAATGAACCACTGTAGAAACAATCAGCTAAAATGTCCTTCTTCTTCTCTTCTCTTCTCTTCTCTTCTCTTCTCTTCTCTTCTCTTCTCTTCTCTTCTCTTCTCTTCTCTCTCTCTCTCAAAACAGGCTTATGCAAAAGCAATCATCTGACAGTTATGAATGTCTTTCAAACCAGCCTATACAATCAATTATAACTACAGCAATACATCACAACTGCATTTTAACTAGTTAAAACTATAGCAGTTTATTGTAACTAAATACAATTAGTCTTCAGTCAAAATGAAGTTCTGCTGGCATGTTTTCAGAATCAGAATAATGTTTATTGGTCATGTATGTTTGCACATACATGGAATTTGACTCTGGTTTTATGGCTCTCTCAGTGTACTTAACATAGAATAACAACACTACAATCCAACAATCTTCAGATATATACGTACACAAGGATTGACTTGTACAGGTGAAATAAGAGGAGATAAAGTACAATGGTGCAGAGAATATATCAGAGATGCTGAAATAGGTGTTTGCAGGTTACTTACATACATGCTTGAGGTAGATGGACATGACAGAGCTTACCAATATGCGTACAATGTACAGTACAGTATACACAAAATGGTTGGATTTATTTGACAGTGTTAAGCGTTCATTTGAATGACAGCCTGCGGAAATAAACTTTTGTGGAGGGGGGGGGTCATTTTAATGATTTTTGTTGGCCAGCATTCACTCAAATTAACAAACTAGAAGTTGATGTCTGCAGGGCTGAGCAGCATAATTTTGGAAATCTTTACTCACCTCATTGATATGAAGAGTAGCAAAACCAAGATGGTGATTCACAGATAAAAATATCTGGCCAGATGCAATTTACTCCGATGAATAATGAACACCGAGCATGGGAAATGGCTGAAGCTGGTTTGAATAGAAACATGTTATCCTAATGAAATAACCGCCTTGTCCTAAAGCAACACAAAATCACTGAGGTAAACTACAAGAAAATAAAAGTGATTTTTTTCTTCAATGCAATCTGTTGACAATTTGCCCCATGGCTTTTCCGACTAGTAATACTGGTATGAATCATTTCATCTGCTAAGCATGAGTATTAGGTCAGAACAAACAGGGCTGGGACCCCTTGTGTACCCCTTCAAGGTTGTCTCTCACCATCGGGTAGTTACTTATGCTGTTTGGTTCTCTAGTTTTTATTAGCTTGAATGGAACAAAAACCAAAAGGAGAGATGGTTCACATTCCCAGGAGTGTAGTGTGAGTAAAGGTGTACGTACGCAGGGCAAAAACACACACAAAACAGATGAAATCTGCACTCTGGTTCCCATGACTACCATATATAGTTTAGGCTATGAAAATAAAAATAAAAAATGCACAAAAAAAAACCTTTTTTGTGTTTTAGTTAGCCCATCATGTTAGCAGTGTCACTGAATTGGCTTTCCCTAATGTTAACAGACCAAAATAATAGTTAACAGTATGTTTGATAAGACTGTGTTATATATTGTATTACTGTGTGAGTATATGGCTGTATAGATGTACATAATATGGATGTAAACTTTTATTTTAATGTACAAGATGTGATAACAAATTTCCTCAAGAGGGACAATGAAGAATCTGTCTGTCTGTCTGTCTATCTATCTATCTATCTATCTATCTATCTATCTATCTATCTATCTATCTATCTATCTATCTATCTATCTATCTATCTATCTATCTATCTATCTCTCACAAAATGAGGTCTGCATTATTTGAGGGAGTATTTGAAAACTAGTTTCAGTTTGATATTATACTTTACCAAACAGTTCACTGTGATCAACCTCGGTTGGATTCTTAAACATGGTATTTCAGAATCAGAATCAGAATCCGTTTTATTTGGCCAAGTATGTTTAGGCCTACACATACAGGGAATTTGACTCCGGCTCCTCCATTCCTCTCCATGTAACACAGAATAGGCATGCAGCTAAAACAAAGACAACTAGGTAAACATAAACATTTAACTATGTACAGATACACACACACACACACACACACACACACACACACACACACACACACACACACACACACACACACACACATATATACTATATATATGTATATAAAGTATATTATATAAAAAACAATGCCTTTGTAACAGGAAGACAATAGTGTAACACAGAGTGTAAAGATGCAGGAATAAATGTTAACAGATTACTTTATATACATGAATAAGGTGGACATGACCGAATATGCATGTACAATATACAGAATATACAGTGTGCTTAGATTTATTTTTGACAATGATGATATGTTAAATGCTGTTTAAACCATATGATATATTTATAAAAATTTTAGTATTTAGTAATATATATAATCTAGTATATATAGGTACAATGGATGTTCAGTGTTACAGGTATATTACATGAGATTGTTTCTGACACTGTATGACTGTTTTAAGTGTTCATCAGAGTGGCGGCCTGCAGAAAGAAACTGTTCTAGTGTCAGGTTGTTTTGGTGTACAGTGCTTTGTAGCACCTAACAGAGGGGAGGAGTTGGAACAGGTTGTGACCAGGGTGTGATGGGTCTGCAGTGATGTTGTCTGCCTGTTTCCAGACTCTGGAGATGTGTAAGTCCTGAATGGAGGGCAGGTTGGCACCAATAATTTCCTCTGCAGTCCTGACTGTCCATTGTAGCCTCTTCCTCTCCTGTTTGGTGGCCAAGCCAAACCAGACGGTGATGGATGTGCAGAAGACAGACTGGATGATTGCAATGTAGAACTGAATCAGCAGCTCCTGAGGCAGGTTGAACTTCCTGAGCTGGCACAGAAAGTACATCCTCTGCTGGGCTTTTTTGATGATTGTAACTGTGTTTGATGCCTACCTTAGGTCCTGGGAGATTGTGGATCCCAGAAACCTGAAGGTTTCCACAGCAGACACTGTGCTGTTAAGTATGGTGGTGGTGGTTGGGGGGGGGGGGGGTTGGCTCCCCCTGAAGTCCACTGTCATCTCCACAGTTTTGAGCGTGTTCAGCTCCAGGTTGTTATGACTGCTCCAGAGGGCCAGCTATTTAACCTCCTGTCTGTATGCAGACTTGTCACCATCTCTGGTGAGGCCGATGATCATTGTGTCATCTGCAAACTTCAGGAGTTTAACAGATGCTGTCATTTGTGTAGAGGGAGAAGAGCAGAGGGGAGAGCACACGTCCCTGGGGGGCACCAGTGCTGATTTTCCGGGTGCTGGATGTGATTTTCCCCAGCCTCACCTGCTGCCTCCTGTCTGTCAGAAAGTTTGTTATCCCCTGACAGTGAGCTGGGTGAGTTTGGTGAGTAGGACTTCTGGGATGATGATGTTGAATGCCTAGCTGAAGTCCATGAACTGGATCCTTGCTTATATGTCCCTGGGGAGTTGAGGTGTTGCAGGATGTAGTGCAGTCCCACGTTGACTGCATCATCCACTGACCTCTTTGTCTGATAGGCAAACTGCAGAGGATACAGGAGGGGGCCTGCAATGTCCTTCAGGTAGGTCAACACCAGTCTCTTGAAGAACTTAATGACCACAGATGTCAGGGCAATGGGCCTGTAGTCATTCAGTCCAGTGATAGAGGGTTTCTTGGGGACTGGGATGATAGTGAAGCATTTGAAGCAGGAGGGGACTTCACACAGCTCCAGTGATTTGCTGAAGATCTGTGTGAAGATGGGGGCCAGCTGGTCTGTGCAAACTTTCAGACAGGAGGGTGACATGCCATTTTGTCCTGGTGCCTTCCTGAACTTCTGTCCCTGGAAAAGCTAATACACATCCTCCTCACAGACCGTCAGTGCCGGTCGAGAGTCAGTGGGGAGAGGAGAGGTGATGGCAGTGGGTGCAGTTGGTTGTGTAACGCCTGAGATGGAGCGTGTGAGGGGTATGAAAATGGGCTGGTCAAACCTGCAGTAAAACACATTTAAGTCGTCAACTTGTTGATGGTTCTTTACAGTGTGGGGGGAGAGTATTCTGTAGTTGGTGATGTCCTGCAGGCCTCTCCACACAGACACAGGATCGTTAGCTGAAAACCTGTTTCTCAGCTTTTCAGTGTAGCCTCTTTTGGCTACTCTGACCCCCTTTGTCAGTGTCTTTCTGATTTAACTGTACAGGATCCTGTCTCCACTCCTGAAGGCCCCCTCTTTGGCCTGATGACGCTGCCTGAGTTTAGCTGAGAACCAGGGCTTATTGTTATTGAAGTTGCAGAAAGTTTTGGTGGCCACACGCGTCTTCTCAAAAGCTGATGTGAGATGTCACAGTATCAGTAAATTTGCTCAGCTCTGTAGAAGCAGCCTCAAAAGCACTCCAATCAGTGCAGTTAAAGCAGGCCCGAAGCTCCAGTTTTGACTCGTTGGTCCATCTCCTCACAGTTTTAACCCCAGGCAGATTTTAGTTTCTGCTTGTAGGTTGAGAGAAGATGAACCAGACAGTGATCAAAGATTCCCAAGGCTGCACAGGGGACAGAGCGATAGGCATCCTTTAATATTGTGTAGCAATGATCCAGAGTGTTTTTGTCCCTAGTGGGACACTTAGTATGCTGTCTATATTTTGGCAGTTTGTGGCTAGGTTTGCTCTGTTAAAATCCCCAAGGATAATGAGAAGGGAATCTGGATATTTCTGCTCCATGTATACTATCTGGTCAGCTAGGTGGTTTAACGCCTCACTAACACAGGCCTGTGGTAGAATATGGACCCCAATCAGAACAAATGATGAAAACTCCCATGGTGAATAAAATGGTTTTCAGTCAATAAAATATTCTCTAAGTGAGGGCTGCATGATTTCTTCAACACTGTGACATCTGTACACCAACCTTCATTTATACAGAAGCAAATCCCGCCTCCCTGTTTTGCTGCATGTCAGCAGACACTGTGACATTTATAGATATCATGTAAAATTCCCTTTGGTTATCATGATAATAATATTTTTCTATATCATCTAGCACTATTTGCCATTCATTGCAGATGGTTGAGAAAATCCAGGTACATCTCACACAGCAGACACCTGATGATTGAAACATGGTATCAGAAAAGACCATGATTTCTATACAATAAAAAATGCAACAATCAGATGAATGATTTGCCTGGTAATATTCACGCCTTGCAGGCCTGCTAGTTTCTTCAAGGCAGAAATTGAGCTCAGGTTGCAACATCCCCTGCCTTAAAACCAGACAGCTGAAATGCATGGATTCCTCCAGCCCCGATTTTTCCTCCTGAACAGACAAGATGTGTTTCTCTGTCATGTCCATCTGGGAAGAACCTGGGAGCTGTCTGTCTGTCTGTTTTGTTTGTCTGTCTTGTCTGTTTATCTGTCTGTCTATCTGACGCACTGGGCACTCGTCCACTGCATCGCTGCAGAGTATCTTGTAACAATAAACACATTCTTATCTTTCTCCTCCCCGCAAGACACAGTGACGGTAACTCAGCTCGCTGCCAGTCACACCTGTCGACACATGACTACAGTCCCTCCCCATCTGCCGCCTTCTTTTAAAAATCCATCTCTGGTAGTTTCAGATTTTTCTAAAGCTTGCGTGGTCAAAATGGGATTATTTTCATGGAAATTAAATGAGTAACCCCACCTCCTTCCACAATCGCAGCTCTTCTGTCATGGCTGTTTGACTTTGATAGGATTTGGGGTAAGGCTCTGGCTTCCACCCACAATAAAGCGAGCTCTAATTATGGGATGAATTCGGTGTCAGGTAGCCACCATGTGCAGTGATTATTTTTTCTCCCAATGTCTAGTGGATTTCTATAGAGCATTTGTCTTGCCAGATCCCCACAGATTTAATCCGCATCTGGGTTTCATGAGGAATAGAAAACCCCAGCAGACATATTTCTCAATTAGAGGGAAATTTCAACACTCATAATGTGCACATCCAGGAAGTACTGATGGTCTATATTGTCCCAGAAACTTGAATGAGTTCATCTGGAAACAAGGTTTAGTGGGAGAAACTACATCTAAGTTCTATCTTTACATCTCATACGCTCATCTAAGTGACTTCATTAGTCTCAGCTGACTGCGGGTATTCCCAACCTTATAAACAGTACAGTTACTCTGAGAATAGTAAACATGGACATTGTAATGCTAATTAATAGTCACAACATTTGCACATGAAATGTGTGTTAGATCGCCAGTTTCGGTCCTTATACAACTGTATTGTTTATAAGGTTGGGGATACCTGCAGTCAGTTGAGACTGACGAAGTCACTTAGATGGGAGATGAAACGTTTCTCCCACCAATTTTTTTTGTCCAAATGAACTGACTGAATTTACTGGGATTCCGTTACCTGAATTATTGAGCATGCATCAAGACAGTTTATATTGGTTGGTTTTTTTTGGTTTTTTTTTTAACTTGGACTGCTTTGGTGCAACTCATATTTACAGAGAAAACTGTGTTTTCCTGTTCAGAGAGCTGTTGCTTAGTTACTACACCCCTTAATACACCCGAACTCACTCACTCTCACTCTCTCTCTCTCTCTCTCTCTCTCTCTCTCTCTCTCTCTCTCTCTCTCTCTCTCTCTCTCTCTCTCTCTCTCTCTCTCTCTCTCTCTCTCTCTCTCTCTCTCTCTCTCTCTCTCATGTTGCCTATGCTTTTACTTCCTAAGTATGTGACATCATCTGATGCATTATCCTTAGGCAGTGCTAACAGAGAACGATTTAGTCTGTGTACATGGAGTTAGCTTGACCATGCAAATCCCCATCACCACCGTCTATGAGACTGTATGGTGCTCTAGTTACTGAGCCTCACATTGTTTTTGAGTGCAGACTTCCTTTTAAACCCCGAAAGTGATGTTGCAGACTTTGTAATGTTAAGCATGCTCTTATCTAATGTTAATTTACTAACAATTCTCTTTTCCAATTCTCCTTTTCTTTTTCTCCAGAGTCGGAAACACGCCAACAAAGTACGACTGTATTACATGTTGCACCCCGTGGATGGTGGCTACCCGGCCAAGAAGCTCAGAACAGACAATGTGAGTGTACTGTAGCACAACATTGTGAGTTATAAATCTTGCACTCCATCCTATGTGTTACTCTCACGCTTTCACAATAATCTCCAGGGAGCGTGCACAAATCCATTCACAGCTGTCAGTCGGAGGTGGAAACCTTTCCCTCTTAATGGACTTTCCTACTATTCTCACCGCTGTGTCTCTGTCATCTCTTGCTGTCCTAATGACATAATAACAAATAGATGAACAGCACTGCCACATTTATAGATGGATGAACAATGTGACATGTCAGGGTATAGTGATGGGATGGCAGTGAAACCTTTTTAGTGAGTCAAAAAAAAAAAGCAAGACGGTGTGAGATATCCAATCCATACCACTCCCCTATATGCAAACCTGAAAAACACAACTTGTTTGACAGAGGCAATTACAGTATGTGTGCTGTCAGTCCCCTGGTCGATGTGTGTTTGGATGGTGATGTATGTATGCATCCTCCTCCACTCTCACCTAAGCGAGTGGATTCATTGCGTGCAGCAGCTTTTACCAGCATGCAACATGACTGCCATTCCCCTTTTCCAGCAAAAAACGTGAACACGTGTTTACAAGATTAAGATTTCATGTGTCTACGTTGTGATTTTGTGGTTAGTTTTACCGCAAGGTGCAACAGTATTAAAGCTAAAAGGCTCCTTTAACTGGCATTGGGAGTCACTGTGGTGTAGAGCTGAAATGTTATTGCCCGCTTCTTCAGCAGCCCGGGATCTGGAAGTAAATTTATCAATCATTTTTTTCTGTTGACATTTCAGAAAATCCTTTATATAAAGACTTTTGAGGCTTGAATCGATACAGCTATCTACAAGATGAATCGTGTCCCTTATAACAATTGATTCCAATCAAAATGAAAATTTAAAAACAGAAAAAAAGACGAAGTTACAAGACTGTGTACTTGATGTCTTCACAGGGAATGAACTACTCATCCCATAAAGTTTTGCGAATCATTCAACTTTCAACTGAGATATTATAATGTTTTGCGATTTGTTCTCCTCATCCCTAGGCCAAAACGTTTATGATGTAATTGAATGACTAATAATGTGTACCTTTTTACATGTCCTCCAACATTAACAAAGTCCACAAGGTGCAATACCCACATGAGCCATGGGGGCACTACACAGGCAGTGACCCTAGCTTGCATCCAGTGATGTATATATGACAATATGGTGGAAACATGAAGAGTTTGTGCCTTATGTGCAATATGGTGGAAACATGAAGAGTTTGTACCTCTTGTGGCAACCACTTTGCATACGCGAAACATAATTAATGTAAAGTATTTTTTTGCCTTAAAAACACATTGTTTTAGAAAAGTGCTCTTCAGATAAAGCTATTATTATTATTATTGTTGTTATTATTATTATTATTGTCATTATATCTGATGGAGACAACATGGTAGAACAGGATGCTAGCCGATGTAGCTTACGCTACTTTGCTATGTTGTGGCTTCCAACATAATCTCACATAGCCAGACCTCCATCTCATCAAGTTAAAGGCGGTTTGGAGAAATTCAAGCATAAAAGTTGGTTAAAAAAGGGCAAAGACGAAGTGGGCTGTCAACATACTTTCAACCAATAAAATTATGATAGGGCGACCTGTGGGCGGAGCCTGGTGTTAGCGTTCACCCGTGTACTATCCTGCAAACAACAGCTTATTTGTTCCGTTCTCACGAAACTTTGACACTGGCAGATGAGGTGACAACTGCAAACACTCAATTTAAAGCATTCGATGCTTGCTGTGTTTGCAGTGAAAATAAACTTTGGAGCAGTTTACAACTCACTGGTAAAAGCCCTGTTTCTGATCAGTGGAACTTGTTATAGGACTGCAGGTGAAGCAGTACCTCACCAGAAATTAGGGAATGAAACGTGATTTCTCAAGAAGGAATTTGAAATCCAACTGACTCGTTACTTCTACAGGAGCATATACAATTGTTTCACTGTCTCGTAGATCATGGGAAGTCTGCTTTGTATGGTTAATATACATTACGGCTTCTAATCAAATTCCCTATGGTGACGATGGATGGCATTTTCACTTTGGTAACACTTTGATTTCAGCTCTGTCAGGGCAGAGTTGAGAGTGAAATGGTGGCAGTGGATCAGCTGACATTGTAAGTGTGGATAGTAGTATGGAGTGGTGAGGGGGCCGCGGTCTCAGCTGTGATTACTGTGAGTGTGCCAGTTATCGGTCTGGAAATCGCCACTCCTGCACCAGATAAGGACTCATCAAGGGACACTACCATTTTCTGTCTTTCTCCCACATCACCTATTCTCACATTCACTGTTGCGCCACTCCCCCCCCCCCCCCACCTGCACATTTTCCATTTTCCCTCAAATCTGTTCCTCATCTGCCCCTCCGTTTTGTTTTGTTTTCTCTTCAATGGAATTAAGGGGCCAAGCCCAAACCATGAAAAACATCCCCAGACCGTTATTCCTCCTCCACTAAAATTTACACTTGGTATTATGCATCAGGCAGAGGCAGTTCTCCTCATCCTCCAAACCCAGATTGGTCCATCAGATGGCCAGATAGTGAAGCGTGATTCATCACTCCAGAGAAAATGTTTCCACTGCTCCAGAGTCTAATGGCAGTGTGATTTACATCACTCCGACCCACGTTTGGCAATGCATATGGTGATATTAGGCTTGTGTGTGGCTGCTCGGCCATGGAAACCCATTTCATGAAGCTCCAGATGAACAGTTCTTATGCTGATGTTGCTTCCAGAGGCAGTTTGGGACTTGGTAGTGAGTGTTGAACCAAGGACAGATGATTTTTACATGCTTCAGCACTTGGCAGTCCCGTTCTGTGGTCTTGTGTGACCTACCATTTCATGACTGAGCTGTTGTTGCTCAAAGACGTTTCCACTTCATAATAACAGACATACAGTTGACCGGGACATATCTAGCAGGGCAGAAATGTGACCAACTGACATGTTGGAAAGGTGGCATCTTATAACAGAGACAAGTTGAAAGTCACTGAGCTCTTCAGTACAACCCATTCTACTGCCAATGTTTGTCTATGGAGACTGCATAGCTGTATGCTTGATTTATGCATCTAGCAGCAATGGGTGTGGCTGAAATAACCTAATCCATCATTAGACGGTGTGTCCACATACTTTTGGCCATGTAGTGTACATGCTTCAATCACCTGTGTAGTTCAATGGTCTTGGTGCTTTGTAGGATGAAGTGGCTTCAACAGTCTGTAAGTGTGATGTAACGGTGCTATTGTATGTGATAACAAACCTATCAAATTTGATTTCTAGATTTGTTGACTGATTTTTTTTTTTTGCATGGCCACGTAACTCAAGAAGGCAAGAAAAGAGTCCGCGGTGGCGTAGCGGTCTAAGCATCGGCTTGGTGTCGATGCAGTTGCCCACTGGGGACTGGGGTTCGCGCCCCGGTCTCGTCAGATCCGACTATGGCCGGACTCGATGAAGCAGCAATCATTGGCAACGCTGTCTTCGGGAGGGGGGCGGAGTCGGCTTGTGTTCGTCATGTGAATGCGTCTCTGTGTGTGTCGGAAAAACAGTGGTTCGGCTTGGATTCGCCTTGTCACGAAAGTGGGGAGGCGCTTTCCTTCGAGACTGCCGGCCGGAGAGATGCAGTTGGCGAACGCATGCAATACGAGGGTGGGTGTTTGAATTAAAATAGGGATCAATTGGCCACTAAATTGGGAGAAAAAAAGGGGAAAAATCAGAAATAAATTTAAAAAAAAAAAAGAAGGCAAGAAAGAAAAAAAGAAAGAAAGAAAGAAAGAAAGAAAGAAAGAAAGAAAGAAAGAAAGATGAGCAAATAAACAAAAACATCCCTTATTGTTCTGGATTGGACATGAAGGCCTGAAAGAAACTCTGACACATGCAAATTGAATCAAGGAAACACATTCTGTATTCAATGGAAATTTAAAGGATCTAATGATTGATTGACAGGGTAACCTCCTTTCTCAGATTTCAGCGATGAATACATCTTGATTTAAACATGGGGGTGGGGGTGGGGGTGGGGGGATGGGTGGGACACCACAGAAGTCTGAGAAATGTGCCAGAAGGTTTTATCAGCTGCTGCAGCAGGCAGTCCTTGATTGGCAGATTAGTATTGTATTTATTATTATTATTTCACAGCACAACCAACACTTTTGACGAAGTACACATTTCCAAAATGAGAATAGATAGAGGCAAGTCTATTTTATTTTCTCTCTGTGGCCTATGCTACCTTTTCTGCTGCTCTCACGATCAAAGCCCTTACTATTCTGTGTATTGCTGTCTGCTGGAGTCTGCATAGGCTTTGTGGTGGTTGTGGGGATGTGGTAGCATCAGTTGTGCGGTGCTCTCAAGAGAACGGTCCATGCTACAGCATCAGTATCAGGGGATTTTCATCCTTTATAAAAGACTCACTTTCATAACCAATTTATTCAGAAAGGAGAGTTTGGTGGTTTGTGTCATCTACTTAAGGGCCTCATTATGGAAAATGGTTGATTTACAGGTTACTTCCCAAGTATAACAGTTTCTGACAATAATGAACATGAAGTTTTGAGTTTGCCCAGATTTGAATAAACCAAATAATGTTAAAACAGGATGGTGGAAAAATATTCTCTCGTTGATCTTTAAGGTTTTATCTTATAATTGAAATCATAGTATATTATTATACTTAGGATGTATTTCTAGAGTTTTTAGTGGAGCAGGGCAATAATTCAATATTAGCACTCATCGCCTGTCAGTGGTATTGTATTGGGGTGAAATCCCAGTATTGTAATCAGAATCAGAATCATACTTATTGCCAAATACAAGAACATACAAGGAATGTGTCTTGGTAAGTTGGTGCAAGAGGGAAAGATTAACAGTAAATAATGAAAATAAATGTTAAAAACAATAATAAAGGGCATCTGGGTAGTGTAGCAGTCTATTTGATTACCTACCAACACAGGGATTGCCTGTTCGAATCCCCGTGTTGCCTTTGGCTTGGTTGGCCATCCCTACAGACACAACTGGCCGTGTCTGCGAGTGGAAAGCCGTATGTAGGTATATGTCCTGGTCGACACGCTAGCGCCTCCTCTGGTTGTTCGGGCGCCTGTTCGGAGAGGAAACTGGGGGAAATAGCATGATCCTCCCATGTGCTACGTCACCCTCTGGTGAAACTCCTCACTGTCAGGTAAAAAGGAGCGGCTGGCGACTCCACATGTATCGGAGAAAGCATGTGGTAGTCTGCAGCCCTCCCCAGATCAGCAGAGGGGGTGGAGCAGCGATCGGGAGAGCTCAGAAAATAGGGTAATTGGCCAAGTACAATTAAGGAGAAAAAGCAGGGGACAATAACAAATAAAATAAAAATATATATATACAAGATAAAATGAAACCAAAATAAAAGTGAGGTGCAATCAACACTGGTTCAGAGATGAAACAAGTGAGACCACATGGCAGCCCCTGATGCCCGGCACTGGGTGGCAGGAGCTGTATCAACAAAAAGTTAAATGAGAATTTGAAGAAGTTGTGTACAGAATAAGAATTATTTACAGGGTGGTGCAGGTTTTATGCAAGGTGTCCATGTACAGAGAGCACAGTAGGGAAGATAGAATAGGATGAGTGGGGGTCAGTGTCAGAGACTGTGGGTGTCTGGGGGCTCATTGGAGAGGCCTATTGCTGTAGGGAAGAAGCTGTTCTTGTGGCGTGAGGTTCTGGTTTTTATAGAGCTTAGCCTCTTGCCAGAGGGCAGTGTTTTGAAGAGACCTTGGCCTGGGTGGGAAGGGTCGGCCAAAATCTTTCCTCCTCGCCTCAGTGTCCTGAAGGCATACCGGTCCTGGGGGACAGCAGGTTGAAGCCAATCACCCTCTCAGCAGAGCGAATGATATGCTGCAGTCTGCCCTTGTCCTTGGCAGTGGCAGCAGCATAGCATATAGTGATGGAGGAGGTGAGGATGGACTCAGTGATGGCGGTGTAAAAGTGCACCATCATTGGGTTTGGCAGGTTGAACTTTTTCAGCTGCCACAGGGAGTACATCCTCTGTTGTGTCTTCTTGGTGAGGGAGCTGATGTTCAGCTCCCACTTGAAGTCCTGGGTGATGATGGTGCCCAGGAAGCGGAAGGATTCCACAGTGTTGACTGGGGAGCCACACAGGTTGAAGGGGGCGGGTGGGGCTGGGTACTTTCTGAAGTCCACATCCATCTCCACTGTCTTTAGAGTGTTGAGCTCCAAATGTCATGATTGTCATATCGTGATACACTTTTTTTCTTCTAAATTTATAATTACGATAATCTACTACCCAAAATTTCTCACAAAATGAGGTCTGTAATATCCATCCACCCATCCATCCATCCATTATCAAAACCGGTTATCCTGCTGTCAGGGTTGCAGGGATGCTGGAGCCTATCCCAGCAGTCATTGGGCGGCAGGTGGGGAGACACCCTGGACAGGCCGCCAGACCATCACTGACTTTTTTGTTATCTTCCTGACCGTAATATTTAAGGGAGTATTATTTGAAAACCACTAAACTAACTGGGGCGGCACGGTGGAGCAGTGGTTAGTGCAGTCCTCTCACAGCAAGAAGGTTCAGGGTTTGAGCCCCGGGGAAGTCCAACCTGGGGGGGGGGGGGGGGGGGGTTGGCCTGAGTCATCCTGTGTGTGGAGTTTGCTCATTCTCCCCGTGTCAGTGTGGGTTTTCTCCAGGAGCTCCAGCTTTCTCCCACAGTCCAAAGACATGTAGGTCAGGTGAATTGGCCATACTAAATTGCCTCTAGGTATGAATGTGTGTGTTTGTGTGTGTGTGTGTATCAGCCCTATGTGATGGTCTGGCTGCCTCTCCAGGGTGTCTCCCCGCCTGCTGCCCAATGACTGCTGGGATAGGCCCCAGCATCCCTGAGAGCAGGATAAGTGATTCGTATAATGGATGGATGGATATTTGAAAGCTAATTTTTCATTTGATATTATACTTAACATTATGAAACAGTTAAATGTGAGGAACCTCAAATTGGATTCTTAAATGTGGTATTTTTGCATGTAAGCAGATATTGTGATGTGTGTTATATATTGATATTGTGTGAAATTCCCCAAGATTATCATAATAAAAGTATTTCAACTGTGCAAAAAAACATTTTTAGGCTGATAAATCCAGTAGTTTGCAAGATTAGCTGCAGGCACACACACACACACACACACACACAACCAAATGCATAATCCCCTCCAGGCGATCCGCCTGGTGGTGATAATGAATACACATTATAACCTCAAATGTATTTTCAATGGACTAGCTCCACGGATTTTCTGCAGAATTGGTTTGCATGTCTTGCTCATATCTGTCCTTAAAACACTGATCTCAAAATAATAAAATAGCCAGACTGGCTTACCCCATTATCGCCTTCCAATTTTGTTGTTTATCTATGCAGCAATTAACATTACCCAAACTCAACTTCATTGTGGCTTGGTAGAACATATAGTACAACGTGAGAGACGGGGCGGCTGTAACAAGATGCCATCCAGCAGCTTTTTAACAACAAGGAGACCACATCTGGCTGCATACATGCGGCCCTGTCCATCTGTTTTGCACAAATCAAGAAGCAACATCAGTTTGGGAATAGCCACACGAGCCCCAAAGGATAGTTAATTTTTTTCTCAGCACTTTGGCCCCGTAACTCAATGCGAAACCAATTACAGTTAGTGCCCAAGGAGGAGTTTTGAGCTGATAAAACGTCCCCTCTGAGTCCCACTCCTGTTTAGATTAAATCAACCTTGTGGGTACTATACACCCTTGGAGGGACAGAGGAGTCTTTTGTCATGGAGTGTGTGTGGAGTGTGTGTGTGTGTGTGTGTGTGTGTGTGTGACCTTAGATAGTCTTTTATGTTTATTTACTTACCCGCCGGGATGTTAGTGTCCACAGCCTCTTAACAGAGCTTGTTGTTAGACAATAAATAAACTGTATACTGTACCGTGGTTGAATTTTCCATAGCACAGTTATGCGTTTTAGAAATGGAGGTTAGATTATCATACATGAATCATATGGTGACCCATATGATTCACAATTCTGTGTAACACTTGAACCTGTTACAGCATATATACATTTAAACAGACCAAACTTATAAATAAAACCAACATACATCCACTCATCACTTGGTTCTTTTTGCTTTCTAGAGTCAAAATTAATCTGTGTTTCTGTGCTGACTGACCTTAGGCCTTCAGTTAAAGGGCACATTGCCCTGGATGGGGAGGTTTAGATTCAAGCCACACAGATGTGATGCGACCAGGCTGTGGCTATAAGGTGGCACCATCTAAAAATACATGCAGCCGACGCCTGGGGGCTGCTGGAGTGTGTAGTGCCCAGCATGGCCCTGCGTCTGGACCTGGTTGAGCTGATGACATCTGACAACTGTGCACACTGGTAGTCATGCCAGTAAACTGTGGTAACCTGCTCCCATGGAGAACTGCTCACATGGTCACAGAACTTCATTAAGATGGAAGCGCCATTTTATCAAACCTAACAGTTATGGGTAAGTGACTAAAGTAATGGATTTTGAAGACACTGCAGATTTAACAGTGACGATTGTAAAATGGTGTACAAGACTTATGCCGCAGTTATTTTGTGTAGCAATGTGTGGACACGGTTAGTCCTTGCACTGATATAGCATCAGAAAATGCAATTTGTTAACAATACCATGACAGTTCCTCTTTAATATTCACATCCTTGTCACTTTACACACAGGGAGCCCAGGGAACAGATCGTTCTGATTCTTATCGGACTCAGCATATTGCATTGAAAGGCTTTCTTTTTCCACCCATTAGCACCAATAGTGCTTTGCCTGAATGGCACATTAGTGCCTGATATCATGAGCCACCCTCAGCCTCCTTCCCCCTCCACTGCTGCTTTGTCCCCTGCACCTCCATCAGCATGCAGACAGGACACATCACACAACACAAGTACAGGAGGAGACACCACAGCAGCATAGAGTCCATCCCTCTGAACTCAGACTCGGGCAGGAGGAATTAGATGACGGTGTGTCTCCGGATAAGATATCTTGCAAAAAGTAATCCAAATGCAATTTACATATATTTTTTATGAACGACACCAACCTTTTTGGCAGAGAAGTAATTTGGTCGGTTGCTGTCGTAGCTTTTACCACCCAATAAATATGCACAGTAAACCACAGCGATAGCATGCACAGCGGAAAATACATGCCAAGGATAGGTTGAACAAATTTGCCCCACAGTCTGTGTATTCCCAATATGAATTTGCTCAGTTTCCTCTTATATGTCTCACACGTTGAGCTTTCCAGTCAGTTTATTTATTTATTTATTGTATCCCCCCCCTTTTTCCCCCAGTTGTACTTGACCTATTACCCCACTCTTCCAAGCCATCCCAGTCGCTTCTCCACTACCATATACCTCCTCCAATCCATGTGGAGTTGCCAGCCGCTTCTTTTCACCTGACATTGAGGAGTTTCACCAGGAGGACGTAGTACGTGGAAGGATCTCGCTATTCCCCCCAGTTCCCCCTTCCCCCGAACAGGCGCCGACCGACCGACCAGAGAAGGCGCTAGTGCAGTGACCAGGACACATAGCCACATCTGGCATCCCACCTGCAGACACGGCCAATTGTGTTGGGACGCCCGACCAAGCCAGAGGTAACACGGGGATTCGAACTGGCGATCGCCGTGGTGGTAGGCAACAGAATAGACCGTTATACGCCACCTGGATGCCCCCAGTATTTAGTATTTTATTTGATGATATCTTTTCTGTTCATGTGTGCTTATGTGCTGTATTGGGTTTGTTCCAATATTAAGTGATATTGAACTGTGTGTGTACATGCACACAGAATACAAACACAGGCCTGTATCGGTGGCGTGGGCCTGTAGACCTGACCAACTCTAGAAAAGTTCAGACATCACAGATCACAGACATAATCAGTCAGAGCTCTTCTCAGATTTCTCACCCCTTGTTTCCTTATCGCAGATCTCTGACAGATAATCTGTTGGTGAATGCTTATCCTTTGCGTCTTTATGGCCAGGATTGTGAATACAACAATGCACAGCCACCTTAAATGCTATTTCATAGACATAGAGTAGATGTTACTCGAGTCTTAAAGACAAAGTAAGGTACAAAAAGTTTGAAAACCTACAAATACTGGCATAATAGCTATCCTTGGGGCGCCTCGGTGGCTCACCTGGTAGAGCGCATACTACGTAAGGCTCAGTCCTTGCTGCAGCGGCCTGGGTTCGAATCCGGCCCAAGCCCTATGCTGCATGTCGTCTCACTATCGCTATCTAATAAAGGCGGAAAATGGCAAAAAAAAGAATAGCTAGCCCTCTTGAAAAATTAATGAGGTGAATTATTTTGCTGCCACAATGACCAGGATGAAGACAAAAAGACTATAACTGATGTGTTTTTAATCACCTCTTGAGACGTCTGAAGGACATAGAAATAAATATTATGTGAAGTATAATCATATTATTTAACAAAAATGTTTTAAGTCCAATTTTTTTGTAAAATTTTAATCCCTCCTACTATATGTCCCCAGTAGATGTGAACTCATAGAGGTTCCAGTATGTGTTAAAATATGAGGAACATGACATTTTTGTTTATGTTCAGTAATGTCATTTGTTTATCCACAACTCTGATTTTGTAGTTGAGCTTGCTCATTTAGATGGTCTTGAATAAAATACTTGAATGAAAAAGGGTGAATTCAGCCGTCACATCTGCCGAGCAGCAGTAAAAGTGTGCAGGAACTTATTCTGTATACTGTGTAAATTAATGCTTAGGGTTTGGTTGCTTTATGTTAAAGAAAATATTTTTCAAAAATTAAAGTATTAATCATTCCTGTGAATGCAATTAATTGAAAACATGTCTTGCAGCTTCCCGTAACTCCCCCTCCACCAACAAAAGCTTGTATTTGCTCTTCCATTCTCTTCTAAAAGCGGTCCCACATCTTAAATGTTCTCAGAGCTTTGCAAGACGCAGATGAATGTGAAGCACTGCTTTGTGAGGAACGCAGGCTGTCATTCTCAGCAAAGGCTAAACTACCTCACTAAAGGCACAAATCAGAAGAATTAAAGCAGTAGCCCAGAGTTACATCTTAAGGTATTGAACCATTTCTAAAATTAACCACAGGATCCAAAGAAGCTTAAAAAATGTCTACAAAGAGCATTTCAAAGCGCAAAAAGGATAGTTTTTTTTAATAATCCTGCAACTAGGACAGCATTATAATGTTTTATTTTATAATCTATCTTGTTACATTAGATGTCAGACCAGGTAAATTAACACTTGCCCAGGTGTGCTTTATTTTATTTTCAGGGCTCTGTCGGCAAAGAAACCTGACGTTGAGCCTATTTCACCACTATCAAACATCAAGAAACCTGGTCATGAGTGACTCAGACCATATTCTATTTAAACCTACTGTAAATCTATTGAGTACTGTAATGCATGAAGCAGCTGGTCATACTTAATGGTGAGGCCACATTAAAAATTTAGCGTGCACAAAATCTTGAGAAGGAAGTGCATCTATAACTCTGTTAGTTTAGCAAGCATTTAATTTTAGTTATTTCATTTCATTATTTTTGCAGGGAAAATGCATATTAATCAACCCTCGGGCATGCACCGAGTTGTACAATGCAAATACAAAGCAAAATGAAGCAAGTTTATTTAAGGGTGCACTCATTAGTGTTTGTCCTCAAGTGGGGCCAGTAGAGATAAGATACATGGCTGAGTTTGTTAAAGGCAATTTCAACTAAAATATAGCCAAAATATAATGATGGCAGGATTGAAAAGAGTATATCGAGTGTTATTTTGCTAGGTAGAAGGAACTAGAGCTGGATATGACTGATAGATCCCACTTCCGGCGATCACTTCTGAGGAAACACTCATCAAACATACACTCACTGGCCACTTTATTAGGTACACCTTGCTAGTACCGGGTTGGACCCCCTTTTGCCTTCAGAACTGCCTTAATCCTTCGTGGCATAGATTCAACAAGGTACTGGAAACATTCCTCAGAGACTTTGGTCCATATTGACATGATAGCATCACGCAGTTGCTGCAGATTTGTCGGCTGCACATCCATGATGCGAATCTCCCGGTCCACCACATCCCAAAGGTGCTCTATTGGATTGAGATCTGGTGACTGTGGAGGCCATTTGAGTACAGTGAACTCATTGTCATGTTCAAGAAACCAGTCTGAGATGATTCGAGCTTTATGACATGGCGCGTTATCCTGCTGGAAGTAGCCATCAGAAGATGGGAACACTGTGGTCATAAAAGGATGGACATGGTCAGCAACAATACTCCGGTAGGCTGTGGCGTTGACATGATGCTCAATTGGTACTAAGGGGCCCAAAGTGTGCCAAGAAAATATCCCCCACACCATTACACCACCACCACCAGCCTGAACCGTTGATACAAGGCAGGATGGATCCATGCTTTCATGTTGTTGACGCCAAATTCTGACCCTACCATCCGAATGTCGCAGCAGAAATCGAGACTCATCAGACCAGGCAATGTTTTTCCAATCTTCTATTGTCCAATTTTGGTGAGCCTGTGCGAATTGTAGCCTCAGTTTCCTGTTCTTAGCTGACAGGAGTGGCACCCGGTGTGGTTTTCTGCTGCTGTAGCCCATCTGCCTCAAGGTTCGACGTGTTGTGCGTTCAGAGATGCTCTTCTGCATACCTCGGTTGTAATGAGTGGTTATTTGAGTTACTGTTGCCTTTCTATCAGCTCGAACCAGTCTGGCCATTCTCCTCTGACCTCTGGCATCAACAAGGCATTTTCGCCCACAGAACTGCCGCTCACTGGATATTTTCTCTTTTTCGGACCATTCTCTGTAAACCCTAGAGATGGTTGTGCGTGAAAATCCCAGTAGATCAGCAGTTTCTGAAATACTCAGACCAGTCCGTCTGGCACCAACAACCATGCCACGTTCAAAGTCACTTAAATCACCTTTCTTCCCCATTCTGATGCTCGGTTTGAACTGCAGCAGATCGTCTTGACCATGTCTACATGCCTAAATGCATTGAGTTGCTGCCATGTGATTGGCTGATCAGAAATTTGCGTTAATGAGCAGTTGGACGGGTGTGCCTAATAAAGTGGCCGGTGAGTGTATGTTGGACAGAGCAAATCTATTTGTTAATTTGTCCTCGATGATTTCGAAGGTAACTTGGAAAGTGTGCAATATAGAGAATATCAAAACTATTAAGGTGGTGTGTTTTCGGTTGTGGTTTTTTCCCCCAGTGTGAATGAAAAAAAGGTTTAGTATATGGGCAAGGAAAGGTGATACAGCTGCCCTGTGATGGCCTGGCAGCCTGTCCAGGGTGTCTCTCCACCTGCCGCCCAATGACTGTTGGGATAGGCTCCAGCATCCCCACGACCCTGAGAGCAGGATAAACAGTTCAGATAATGGATGGATGGAAGGCAATACAGCTTACTGTCCTCCGAGCCATATGGGGCACTATGGACTTTTCAGGAAGAGTAATTTTGAAAAGCAAGACTTCTGCTGACTTCTGGAAGCAGGGCAGGCTAAGCTAACTGCTAGCCCATGCAGATCGGCAGTTCCGATAACACCAAGGGCGGTCTGGCGGTGGCCTCGCCTGCCATTGACTGTGTTTTTGGTGTCATTGTGTGGAGTGTGGGGAGGTGTGTCGAGGATGTCTGGCTGGGAGAGCTAGCATTGGCTCAGCTGGGGGAGCCTGGTCTGCTGCCTCCGGTGTGCCCAAGGACCACGCCCCTGCCCGGAGCTGCACCCAAAGAGGAAACGCCAAGGGCGGTCTGACAGGACACGGAAGCGGGACAGGCTAAACTAACTGCTAGCCCATGCAGACCGGCAGTTCTGACAGTCATCCTGGCTGGCGTTCATTCTCCCGGACAGTGATTTTTTTTTTCTTTTTCCTTTTTTTTTTTTTTTTGGATATATGTTAGCGAACAACGGACAGTTTCTGAAGAGCTCAGTGGCCAAAAAGAAAATCTCACCTGATATAACAAGTTTATTTTCGATCTTATGCCAGAGTTCTGTTTTCACCACTACACATGTTCTGTAATGTCTTAGGGCCCAGACACACCAAACCGACTAGCGGTGGCGAAGGCCGACTGTTGTGTCACCTCACATCGCCTGCCGTCTGGGCCAAAATGTAGCGCTTGAACACACCACAAAGACTACAGCCGACGGCATAACTAGCATGCATGTTCTGCACTGATTCGCTAAGCTGAACAGCCAATCAGAGTGATTTCTCTCACCGACGCACTCCACCGATTCAATCGAAAAGTTCGGGGACACACCGCAAAAACTAGGGCCACAGACGCTCACCGACAGCCTGACATTGTGTCAGGGCCCCACTACCCCTTTTAGGTTCGATGTTCTGTACTTATATCCCACAAGAGATACACTTCATAGATAGGAGCATGCTTATGACAATCCTGCTGGCTGCATGGAAAAGAGCCATAACCCGCAAGAGTCTAAAGCCCTGAGCTCCTGTGATAGAGGAATGGATTGACATCCATCCATCCATCCATTATCCAAACCGCTTATCCGGCTCTCAGGGTCGCGGGGATACTGGAGCCTATCCCATCAAATATATACAATGGAGAAATTTGTGTATTCCCTGAGAGTACACCAAGATAAATGTACCAACATGTGGTCCAGGTGGATTGACTTTATCAGACACCAAAGACAAGACTTTATGTGAGACACGTGTGTGTATAACGTGAACATTACCATTCCTCCCAGTTGTACATAGTTCTGTTTGGTACCAGCAACTGGTGCCTGAGAAATATGGCCAATGAGGAAGGAACCCGATAAACGTTCATCTGGAAATGTTATGTTTTCTTATGTTTGCTTTGCCCCCCCACCAAAAAAAATTACACTTTAACTGTCAGGTACAAGTACACAATATAACAAGTAGCAAATAAAAGTGTAATTGTTTTCATATTTCCAAGTTATTTGTTTATTACTTATCTATTTTTTTTATTCGTGTCAAAGTGTGACTTTGAGAATGTAAGAGAAAAATAAAGTAAGATTCCCTCGGATAATAGAGATGGCTGTCGTGATGGTGAACCTAATGGAAATAATTTTGAACCTGGATTTTTTTTTTCCTTGCTACCTTTACCTGATTTTATTGAGATATTTAATTGATATAATTGTCAAAACAGACGTGAAGTAACAGATTTGTAATATTCTCTGGTAAGATCTCTGTCTGCCAATAAAAAAGAAAATGTAAAAAAAAAAGTATTTCAAAGCCCATTAATTACCGGATGTGAATCATCCACAACCCCCCTCACGCGTGCACGCACACACGCACACACACGCACACACACACGCTAAGGAACAATAGTGCCAAGTAATGGGAAACATTGGTGTGTATAATCTCCACACAACGGTGGACTCCACTCTCTCTATTTAACAGTGCAACTTCATAAAACTAGTGTCAATGCACCCCCATTCTCTCACCTTCAACTCACCCCTAACCAGCCACTGTTAAGCTGTAGCTTAGGAGTGAGTGCAGTGACCTGGGACAAGTGACCCAATTACATTTTTTTTTGCTCACATGTGGCACAGAGCAAATCTGTATTATGACCTTGTAACCAGGAAAAAAATGGAATGGGATATTTTCAGATCTGATTCTGACCACATTCATACATGGAAATAAATTGTATGGGAACCTGATATCTGCCAGATGAGACTCACATTATCGCACAGGTCGGACTTTTCAGGTCGTTACAAATTTTACATTATTCAAAATGCAACACACTCACATTTTAACGATGTGGTGTACACGTCTTAGTTGTTTATTTCTGACCAAACTGGTGTAGGCAGTCACGCGGCTTGTTTCAAGAGCAAACCAAAAGAGTTATAGTGTAAGCACAGGAGTTGGACATGGGTCACTTTTAAGTAGATGTTAAGAGGTGATCAAAAATATTGCATATAGGCAAAAAATTGGAACTGGGCATCAAGATGGCGGCGCAAACTCACCTGTACAGCAGCTTCAGCCCGTACCGACCATGCAGTGTCTTTGTCCACATCTGTGTCTAAGTTTGTGTCTTCGTTTGATGGCTGGGAGAGCTGGCGCTGGATCGGCTGAGAGAGCTTGGTCTGCTGTGACCTGTGGGCCCAGGGAACCTGACCCTGCCTGGAGCTGCAGCGGAAGAGGAAACACCGAGGGCGGTCTGACAGGACGCGGAAGCGGGGTAGGCTAAGCTAACTGCTAGCCCATGCAGACTGGCAGTTCCAATAACACTGAGGGCAGTCTGTTCGGTGGCCTCACCTAGCATCGGCTGTGTTTTAGTGCCGTTGTGTGGAGTGCGTGGAGGTGTGTTGAAGGTGTTTGGCTGGGAGAGTTGGCATTGGTGTGGCTGAGGGAGCCAGGTCTGCTGCATCCGGTGGGCCCAGGGACCACGGGCCTGCCCGGAGCTGCACCAGAAGAGGAAACACCGAGGGAGGTCTGACAGGATGCGGAAGTGAGGCAGGCTAAGCTAACTGCTAGCCCATGTAGACTGGCAGTTCCGACAGTCGTCCTGGCTGACGTTCTTTCTCTTGGACAAGGAATTTTTTTTGGATATGCTACATAAGGAAGTTTTTGGATAAGTGTTTTTGTAGTTTTGTAGTTTTTGTAGTTTTCTGCAGTTTGGATATATATGTTTTTTAGTTTTGGGATATTTGTTTTTGTCTTTGTGTTGCACTTCTGTGGGCTGGGAGAAACAATATTTTGTTCCATTTCATGTACATGAAATGAAATGACAAATAAATTGTTCCTGATTTCTGAAGACTTGCGGTGTAAACCAAGCTTAAGAGACTGTTGGAGACTGAGCAGCTCCCAAGTATAGATGTCCAACGGTGAAAAAGAGCATGCGTGAAAAAGAGCATGCACGCGTGCAAGGCAAAATCCTTTCAAAATGAAAAGTCACATTTAAATGATCTCTGTCATTGAGCTTCACCCCAGGCAAACTCAGCCCATTCCCACAGTGGATATTGACTCAATGCTAGCCCCTGGGGGGTCCGAGTCTCCATCCAGAACAGGATGGATGAGTGAAAAAAGAGCAGAAAAGTCATTTGCATTGACAAGCCAGTGTTCGTTTCCTCAAAATAGCTGACTGTGCAAGCCAATGAGCTTTTCATAAGATGAGTGTCCTTGAAATGGTATTCCCAATCTGACTATCTTCATTTCTCACAGCAAGGCTGTCCATGATGTCCCACACAGAATAGGCATTAGATGAACAGGACATTTTTTAATTTAGTAAAATAAAGAAGCTTTTTTGTCAGATTAATACAAATTGCATCTATAGAAGTTCCAGTCGCTGGTTTAATTGGGTATGAAAATGGAGTGAAGACTAGATTTAGGATGACACCCCCTTTCCCCACCAATGGGTGTAATAATTTTGTCTTCATCATTTTTGTTCCTCGGCCCTGCTCCAGGAGGGTCCATGTTCCCTAGTGACACATTATTTAGATTGAATTCTGGGTTGCAGGGTTGGATAATTCTCAGTCCCTGTTGGCACCGGCTGCTGTTTGCTTGTGAAGGTCAGAGTCCTGTGCGTCTGACCACTGTGTGTGTGTGTGTGTGTGTGTGTGTGTGTGTGTGTGTGTGTGTGTGTGTGTGTGTGTGTGTGTGTGTGTGTGTGTGTGTGTGTGTGTGTGTGCACTGCTCAGCACTCCCCTGCACGGTCTGCTTGACAGCAATAGACTGCATTGTCCGAAGCTGTATTTAGTTCTTTTTTAGGGATAACCCCACACTTAGCTGTCCTATTTTTACCGTGTACGCCTCAGGGGGAGATGCACACGAGTTGTGAGTGTTCCCTGACCTACAGATTTAGCCCCAGCGTTATGCTGCCCTGCACAAGCCATCTGGCCGTCCGATGGGGCCGATCCGGATACCAGACGTCGCTGCATCCCAAAGCCACGATCTCAAGGAGCACCATGCTCCTGGACTATGAAGTGCATTGACTTGAGCATTAGAAACACAAGGCAGAACCCCAGATGGAGGCCGCTTGAATGGAATCCAGAAAAAGTTAATGCTATGCCCTTCTGAGGCACTGGCAACAGGAAGGAAAACCCCCAACTGTATAGTTCCAATAAAATAAAAGTCCAGTGCGGTCAGACTTCACAAAGCTACTACTATACTTTATTATGCCAAGTATACAGGCAGGCAAGGAAACGCCGTTTCACTTGAAAATGTGCAGCACAGCGCTGACAACAAAGAGAATTTACTGCTTGCAAATCAAAAAGATTATTTTATTATGCTTCACATGAATGGAAATGAGGCAAACCCTTTTTCTCTGAACTGCTGTGCTTTCTGTAGCCTTTTCTCTCTCTCTCTCTCTCTCTCTCTCACTCTCTCTCTCTCTTTCTCTCTCTCTCCATCACAAACCTCTTCAGAAAAGTGCAGCACAGCAATATATCCTGCCCATGCAGAACTCCAATTATTTCTTAGTGTTTGTGTTCAGATTACAGAAAAAAAGCCTGACCATACATGACTACTGAAATATGACAAAAGATTAAATGTGTTTCAAATGACATGTACAGTTTCTGAGAAGAAGAAAAACTTCAAGACAGTACCATTTAGATCATTGAGGGTTGTTAGAAATCCCTATAAATCCCCATGCCCAAATAGGCACGTCGTATCTGAATTGTGTCTGAGCTGCACATGTCGTATTAACCAGACCAGTGCATACTAGCATAGATCCATAACATGGTGCAGATGCTAATGCCTTCCTCAGCTCTCCCAAACACACTGTGATCATCAGTCTGGCACATAACAGTACACCTCACTCCAGCCCTTACATTTCCCTGCAATTAGCCACCGCTTTACCCAGTATTAATTTACCATGAAATGATGCTTCCTCTCCATTTCTAGATGACGACTCAACCCTTGTTTTTGCTCCAAACCTGAATTTGTATTGTTATTATTATGAATGGGTATGCCATCATTTCAATAGAATGAAATGATAGTTTACAAGTCCCCCTTAGGTAAGGAATTTTGTGTGTGTGTGTGTGTGTGTGTGTGTGTGTGTGTGTGTGTGTGTGTGTGTGTGTGTGTGTGTGTGTGTGTGAGAGAGAGTTGATGTGTGTTAGTTAGCATGTGTGTTAGTCAGTAACGGTAACACAGTGAAGGACAGTGGCAAGGGCAAAAGGAAGGGCTGTGTGTGTGTGTGTGTGTGTGTGTGTGTGTGTGTGTGTGTGTGTGTGTGTGTGTGTGTGTGTGTGTGTGTGTGTGTGTGTGTGTGTGTGTGTGTGTGTGTGTGTGTGTGTGTGTATATGTGCACGCATACATATTTGTACATCTGTGTGTAGGCGCTGCAGCACACACTGGTGTGTCTCAGAATATGTGGGAGTGCAGCAGCGCTCAGGCAGGCCTACTCTGCTGTTATCACACTGTGGGAGGAAGAGGGATGCTTTTGCCTCCTCTCTATCCAGCCACACAGTAATGATCAGGGCCAGATTACAGCTCACTACACTGAGGCCGTATCTGAGGTAGTGTAGAGGAGCTCAAGCAGGAGTCGTGACAACTTTCTCTTTCGGCTACACAACGTGCACCATTTATTCCTTCACCATCACTACAACAACAGCACAAAAACCCGTGCAGCGGAAGTGTATCACTGTAAACCCGAACCAAGAAAACAGCAGCTGTAAACCAACGTTCCTACTAGCTCAATAAGGGGAATTATGTACCCCTATAACCACTACAGTAGCAGCATAGTTCCCTGAAATGAACAACTTTTCTCTCCCCTACATGCTGTGTTGACATACAGTCATTTGACTGGATCAAACACACAGTGAATGTTATGGCTGGGGCGGAAATTTTCGAGATTCAAAACTTCAACAACTTTAATGCCATATCAGCCAAAGGACGTTAGCAATGTTCCCGTCTTTGTAGGTCTGGAAATTACCAGGCACCTCCCACTTCGACATTATAATGATATTTTAGTGTTGATTCAATACATATTGCAATATTTTTTTAATGATATTACAAATATTGCAATTCGATATTCAGATTTCATTATTAAATAACAAAACACTGATTATGGCTTCGGCAGAAATGCGAGTACGGAATTGTTCTTCCGACATTGCTTCTTTCTAAAAACGTATGTCGCGCAAAAGGTTATTACAAAAACTTAAAACATGAATGAGTATACTTCCCTGAGTAAAAGATTCAAACAATTTAAATTCAGACATTCATAGATGTAGAAATCATCACATCAAACCTCCTCAAGGCACCTGTCTATTGCAATTCAGGAGAATCGTCACGATAACAAAACCGTTATGGCTTTGTATCGCGATTTTGCGCTGAATCGATCTTTTTCTTCCAGACCTGTTTCTTATTTGTTCTACCAAACAATTTACGGGGGTGTCCGGGTAGCATAGCGGTCTATTGTGTTGCCTACCAACACGGGGCTCACCGGTTCGAATCCCTGCATTACCTCCAGGCGTCCCTACAGACACAATTGGCCGTGTTTGCGGGTGGGAAGCCAGATGTGGGTGTGTGCCCTGGTCACTGCGCCTGACCAAAGCACCAGCACCTCCTCCGGTCGGTCGGGACGCCTGTTCAGGGGAGAGGGGGAACTGGGGGGGAATAGCGTGATCCTCCCATGCGCTACGTCCCCCTGGCGAAACTCCTCACTGTCAGGTGAAAAAAAGCGGCTGGCAACTCCACATGTATCGCAGGAGACGTGGTAGTATTCAGCCCTCCCTGGATTGGCAGAGGGGGTGGAACAGAGACCGGGACGGCTCAGAAGAGTGGGGTAATTGGCTGAATACAATTGGGGAGAAAAATGAGGAGGAGGTGCAGAAGGCCTCGGGGCAAATGCTGCTGGGAGAAGGATTCATTTTTGTCATTATTGCCCTGAAACACTTACCCGGGGGCAGACGGATCAAAACATGGGTTTGCTGGTTGAGAAGAGTCTGAAATGGTATTCCTGGCTCCGAGATTCAGCTCAGCTTGGATGAATGTGTTTTGTGCATTCATTTATGGCTAGAATGGAGAAAGATAGAAATGTTTTTTAGGGATGGTGGGCCAAGGGTCTGCTAAAAATGATTTGAAATGTACATAGCCGAAGGGGATTTAAGTGTATTTGCACTGACTTGGCAACAGTTGGAGTATCAAGAATAAGATTTCCATAAATAATTCCATCTCAAAACTCAAAAAATGGGTCTTTTTTATAATTCATGTTACTATAGCACTGACAATGTAATCAAACTGTTTGTAACATGATTTAAAACTCATCTTCACTTCTCACGTCTTGCTTCTTAGCTCAGTCAGTCAATCAGAAAGTAAAGTAAATAAAATTGGTTTCAATTCAAGAAAGATACAGAGATACAGATTAGAGTCAGAGCATCATAGGGGAAAGAGTAGAATTACAGTTTCAATTTCTTTATGACGACAGTCTGAGATTTGTTGTTCCTATACAGATTTTATGAGTGTTTATTACTCTACAGATCTACAGATGTACACCAGTGTGCCGCCCATGTTATGCTCTACAGACCACCACAGAGATCATGGGATAAAATGCACAAACTGTCACAGACAGACACAGCATGAAGGATAATGGCTTAATTATCCCAATTTAGCAATGAGGAATAGACAAATAAGTATACACACATCTCTACGTGTTCATAGCGGTTGCTTAGAAACTCACTTTCTGATTCTGGAAAGCACTAGAAGGAAAAGACCAGACGTCAGAAATAAAGTTTGCGTATCATTTCCTTCCTCAACGATAAATAGCAGCCCTTCCAATGACCCCGCTTGGTGCAACTAAGTTTTCCTCTCCTCCCCCCTGCTTTATTAGTGGAAACGGTGAGCATCCATCTCTCAGTGCATGGCAGGCTGCTCTCTAATGTGTTTCCCATCAGCCAACACAGATGGAGACTCGGGAAGGGGTCTGCCATCAGTCCAACCGGTTCCGCTATCAGTCTTCCGAGAAGAGTTGACTCCATTTGTGTCGCACCGGGACAGAAAACAATTTAACCAACCAAGAATCCTGCACCAAAAGCCGATGCTGGAGTGGTAGAGATTACTTTTAACACACGTAAAGGCACAAGACTTGTTTCTGTGAAATAAAGGGGTAGCCCACCGAATCATTTAGGCCCTACCAGTGGAAAATACACTGCATAATGTACGTCAATAAATGCTAGTTCTTATTAGACAGTGGCAACACAGGGTCCTGTTTTCCTCCTCTGATAGACGTCGGTTTTTTGCATTCAGACTTCTTCACAGATTTCTTTTCCATTTATAAGGTGTCTTTGATTCACTTCTGTATTGATGGCCTCTGCCCCCCCCCCCTCTTTTTTCTGTGTCAATAAACCTTTCTGTGTGTCTTTTTTTTTTTTTTTTTTTTGCAGGGTAGCGAGGAAGGTGATGTGGACAAGAACAAGTGCTGCACACTATGTAACATGTCCTTCACCTCTGCAGTGGTGGCACAGTCACACTACCAGGGTAAAATCCATGCCAAGAGGCTAAAGCTGCTGTTGGGGGAGCAGCCCAACATTACAGCCAAAGGTATCTAACCTGTCTCACCTCAACATTTTTTTTTTGTATATATATCTTACATCAGCAATATTGCAAAAGCAACTAAAAACAATTTGGATTTATTAAAAAAAAACTTAAAGGTGAAATACACTGCAAAAAATACACACTTATCAAGGTATTTTATCTGGTTTTAGTAAGTCTTGTAATGCTTATTTCAAGCTATTGCTGGTAGGGGCATCCGGGTAGCGTAGCGGTCTATTCCATTGCCTACCAACACGGGGATCGCCTGTTCGAATCCCCGTGTTACCTTCGGCTTGGTCGGGCATCCCTACAGACACAACTGGCCATGTCTGAGGGTGGGAAGCCAGATGTGGCCATGTGTCCTGGTCGCTGCACTAGCGCCTCCTCTTGTCGGTTGGGGCGCCTCCTCTTGTCGATTGGGGCGCCTGTTCGGGGGGAATAGCGTGATCCTCCCACTGTAGCCCTCCCCAGGTTGGCAGAGGGGGTGGAGCAGCGACCGGGGAGGCTCAGAGAGTGGGGTGATTGGCCAGGTATAATTGGGGGGGGTATTGCTGCTAAAATGTTCCAACCCCACTGACAGTTGATATTGCTTGTTTCAAGAGTGTGTACTTGTTTCCTGGTTATAAGACTTGTCATAAGTAAAAACAGGAAAAGAATCTTAAAGCAACAAACAGGGCACATGCATTTCATTGCATTTGAAGGTACATGGTAGTTTTTTATATGCATATGACAATAAAGTGAAACTTAAAATTGAACATGAAATTGATTTAACATAATCTCTGTCTTGGAGTAGGTGTCTTGAAACAAGTCCTGTTATCATGAAGTGCACATTTCTTGAAACA
The DNA here is from genome assembly GCF_029633865.1 of Lampris incognitus. Lineage (NCBI taxonomy): Eukaryota > Metazoa > Chordata > Actinopteri > Lampriformes > Lampridae > Lampris > Lampris incognitus. The sequence goes on from NC_079211.1 coordinate 129,080,019, forward strand.
AGTGAAGATGTCTGCCAGTAGGGTAATGAACATTTTACCAGCAGTATCTTGAAATATGCTCTGTGAGGCTTAAAACAAGAAGAAATTCCTTGATAAGCTGGTCTTTAATTCTGCAGTGAGAGATATCTGCTCCGGGTGTTTGGATGTGTGTTCACTCCATATTGATGCAGCCATCTTCCTCACATGCTTTCTCCATTTCTTTATCGATACGTGAAATATCTCTCTGCAGCATTTTGCCTCTCAGGTTGAACTTTGACCCAATAATTGTTCCTCTTATCCGGTATCTTAGTGGGCTGCACATGCATCATTGATGTGGCTTGAGTCGGTGCTCTTTTTAAAAATGGCACACACACACACACACACACACACACACACACACACACACACACAGTGCTGTTAAGGGCAGAATATAGTTGAAAGGGTCAGACCATCATAGTGATACTATTTTGAGTCATGATGCGGGTTATGAAAGTCGTAAGGAGCCTGTTTTCCAAGCCCGTGTTGCTCGTCAAATTTGGCTAGAAAAGAAATTGCATGAATGCAAATGAAAATTCATCCAGCCCCAAAACCTCAACGATGTAGCAACATGTTATCTACAGATTGTCAAACAGCAGGTCACTTGGGTCTCGTGGTTTTTCTCCACTCTGGGCCTGTTTTGTTAGGATTTAATCAGCTGCTGCTGGGGGATGGCGGTGTGACAGTGGTTGTAATGTGTAGGCAGCTGTTCACCATGAATCTACATGCAAATTGACAGTTGCTAGAATAACGAGATGGCCGCACAGGGGAAAGTGAATGAGAGGCATAGCGAATGCTTTAAACTTTGATTGCTCCCTGGTCCGACACCTGAGTCCACTAAAAAAAGCCAGAGATGAGAATAGATGAACCTTGAGCTTTGTTTGTTCACCCAGAATGCCTGGTGATGATTTCCAGACAAAAAAAATTTTCAGTGAGTGCATCTCGTTGTTTTCCGGACTCAAATATTCTTCGTCGGCACTTTTCTTCACCCTGGAATCTTCTGGTGTGAATTGAATATTGTCTTGTGATGCTGACCCTTTTTTCAGAGAGGTTGAGGTCTCCTTGTGCAGGTCTGTCTAGACTGAATTTTCTCTACACTGGCATTGGAAAAAGCATCTGCAGTTATTATTTTCTCAGACGGACAACAGAGTTGATCAGCAATAGTGGAATGCAAAGCTCTTTTCTCGTTTATTATAGTATATTAAATGGACAGTTCTTTGCAGCCCCGCGTTAAAAAAATGTCCGGTATTCTTAGAGGTTTTCTCTCTGTAAGGCTTTTGTCTAGACTGTTTTGCATTTTCATCATCCCACCAAGATGAATTTAACTCTACGTGGAGAGAATGTCTGCTGGGAAACGTTGGTCAGGACAGATTCCATTTCTGACCGTCTGACATTGTTTGGGTTTTGTGCATATTGCGATGTGTCCGCCGAGCTGTTCCAATTCAGACTCGGCCCATTCATTGTATAGACTGGGGATTTTTGTCTACGAGTTTGTTCCCACACTGGCTTTTTCCAAAGTCTTGGTTTGTGGTGACCCACATCTATATAACGGGAGACATTCACCTAAGAGGACGGTGTACCTTTAAGGGAAGAGGCGAGGGGTCAGATAATGCACTTCCGCTTCACAGTTCAGTGTCGTTGTCGAATTTATGACATGCTAAGTTGGAGCTAGTAAACTACCTCGACTACGTCTACTCTCACGTCTCCTGTCTCGTTGTTTTCTAACTCCACATTGGTGACCCCGACGTGATCGAACTACTAATACGAGTATGTCTGACAACGAAGACGCCGGGAATAATGCTGCCGCGGTACCCGCTCCCGACGCCGGTGCTAACAACATGGCTATTGCTAACGCTAGCATTTACGCCACTACTGTGAAGCTACCCGACTTTTGGCAGCATAATCCACGGCCGTGGTTTCAACATTTGGAAGCCCAGTTCCAGCTGAGAGGGATAACGCAGGATGCAACGCAGTACTTCCACGTAGTGGCGGCGTTAGACGCATCGACAACGGCGCGAGCAATGACACTGTTGGAAGCTCCGCCAGCTGCTGGCAAGTACGATGCTATAAAGACATTCCTCCTGAAACTATTTGAACTGTCGGAGCTGGAGAAGGCAGACCGTTTACTGTCCCCGAATGGCCTCGGCGACGGCAAACCGTCTGAGTTAATGGAAAAAATGCTGTCTGTGCTGGGATCGGCTGATCCGGCCTTTCTTTTCACACACATTTTTCTGAGGCAGCTCCCCGCACCTGTACGCACAGCACTGGCCAGTTCTCCTCTCGCCGCCTCCAAGGACTACCGTTCTCTGGCTGCTGAAGCAGACAGGGTTTTCCTGGCCAACCGGCAACAGTTTGTGCATGCCCTGCTACCCCACCAGACCGCCCCACCACCACCTGTGTACGACTATATGGACACCGCGGCTGCGGTGACAGCCCGCCGCCAACCTGACGACGGGCTCTGTTATTACCATGCCAGGTTTGGGGCAAAAGCAAAACGGTGTCGCAAACCCTGCAGTTACAGGGTTCAGGGAAACGCCAAGGCCGGCGCTCGTTAACGGCTATGGGCGCCGGCCGTGACTGCAAGCTGTTGTTCATCAGAGACTCCTTGTCGGGCCGGCGGCTGCTGGTTGACTCTGGCGCTCAACGCAGCATACTACCAGCACAAGCTGTGGACACGATGACCGACAGTCACGGCCCCCAGATGGACGCCGCCAACGGCACGTCCATTCGGACGTACGGTATCAGACATGTGGACGTGTGTTTTGGCGGCCGACGTTTCGGCTGGGACTTTGTGATGGCTGCTGTATCCACCCCGCTCCTAGGTGCGGATTTCCTCTGTGCTTTCAACCTGCTGGTGGATGTTAAAAACTGTCGCGTGACTGATGCCGTCTCTTTTGCGTCATACCCCTGCACGCTTGGGGGCGCTGGAGCGCTGTGCCTCGCTAACACACTCTCCACCGGGGATCCATACCAACGCCTGCTCGCAAATTTCCCTGAGCTCACCACACCCACCTTATCCTCGGCGGTGGCCAAGCACGGCGTGGAACATCATATCACCACAGTGGGCCCCCCAGTTTACGCCCGGGCCCGACGCCTCGACTCGGCCAAGCTCGCAATAGCCAGGGAGGAGTTTTCGACTATGGAGCGCCTCGGCATTGTCCGCCGTTCTGACAGCCCGTGGGCTTCCCCTCTTCACATGGTTACTAAGGCCGACGGGGGTTGGCGCCCGTGCGGGGACTACCGTCGCCTAAACAATGCCACGACCCCCGACCGGTACCCCATACCGCACATACAAGATTTCTCTACCCACCTGGCGGGCGCTGCCATCTATTCCAAAATCGACTTAGTGCGGGGGTATCACCAAGTGCCGGTCCACCCACTGGATGTCCCAAAAACGGCTGTCATCACACCCTTTGGGCTCTTTGAGTTTTTACGTATGCCTTTCGGCCTTAAAGGGGCGGCGCAGACGTGTCAGCGCCTTATGGATTCTGTGCTCCGCGACATGCCATTTTTGTTGTGTACTTAGACGACATCCTCGTGGCCAGCGCGTCGGCGGAGGAACACATGACGCACCCCAGACAGCTGTTCGACAGGCTCAGTGAACACGGCCTCATCATCAACCCAGCTAAGTGTCAGTTCGGGGAGTCGTCCATCACCTTCCTCGGGCACCACATCACTCCACAGGGGGCCGTTTCCCTCCCTGCCAGGGTTGAGGCTGTCACCATGTTCCCCCGCCCCCGCACTGTACAGTCGCTGCAGGAATTCCTGGACATGGTGAACTTTTATAACCGTTTCCTGCCCCGTGCCGCCCACATCATGTGTCCCCTGTATGAGGCCCTGCGGGGTAAGAAGTCTAAGGACGAGCTGGACTGGTCTTCGGGGATGGACGAGGCTTTTGTGGCCGCCAAGACCGCGCTGGCCAACGCTGCGCTGCTAGCTCACCCATCGCCTGCCGCTCCCATTGCCCTTACAACGGATGCCTCCGACTATGCCGTGGGGGCCGTGTGTGAGCAGTGGGTGGGGGGGGGGGGGGCTGGCAGCCGTTGGCGTTCTTCAGTAAACAGCTCCGTGAGAGCGAGCGCAAATACAGCACCTTTGATAGGGAACTACTGGGTCTCTTCCTCGCAACCAGACACTTTAGGTTCCTATTGGAGGGCCGACAGTTCACCGCTTTCGTGGACCACAAACCGCTGACGTTCTGTATGGCCAAAACCTCAGAACCGTGGTCTGGGCGTCAGCAGCGCCATCTCGTGGCGGTTTCCGAGTTTACCACGGACATACAACACATGTCGGGCAAGGATAACTTCGTCGCCGACTGCCTTTCACGGGCGGTTGTTAACGCCGTTCACTTGGGACTCGACTACGCCGCTATGGCAGCGGATTAAGCCAAGGACGCGACCGTTCAAGACTACCGGTCAACCCTTACGGCGCTACGGCTGGAGGACGTGACGTTCGACGCGGCCAACACCACCCTCCTCTGTGACATCTCCACCGGTCAACCGCGCCCCCTGGTGCCTACTTCCTGGCGGCGCCGAGTTTTCGACACCGTCCACGGCCTTTCCCACCCGGGAGTGAAGGCCTCGACCAAGCTGGTGAGCGTCAAGTTCGTTTGGCCTGGGCTCCGTAAGGATGTTAGAGCCTGGGCCGGCTCGTGTGTGGCGTGCCAGCGCGCCAAGGTGCACCGCCATACCAAGGCCGCTTTAGGGCCGTTTGTGGTTCCAGAGAGGCGGTTTGACCACGTCAATGTTGACCTGTTGGGTCCCCTGCCCCCCTCCCGTGGTTATACGTTCCTCCTCACTATTGTGGACAGGGCCACCAGGTGGCCAGAGGCTATTACCTTGTCCTCCACGACGGCAGCAGAGGTAGCACGGGCGTTCATCGGCTGCTGGGTGGCCCGTTTCGGCACACCTGGTGACATCACGAGCGACCGGGGCTCCCAGTTTACCTCGGAGCTCTGGACGGCGGTCGCTGAGCACCTGGGGGTGAAGATCCACCGCACTACGGCGTACAACCCGCAGAGCAACGGACTTTGTAAGCGGTTCCATCGGGACATGAAAGCCGCTCTGCGGGCAAGCCTCACTGGCTGCGACTGGATGGACCGGCTCCCGTGGGTCATGCTCGGCCTGCATTCGGCCCCAAAGGAAGACCTCCAGACCTCCTCCGCTGAGCTGGTGTATGGCCAGCCCCTGCGGGTTCCGGGGGAGTTTCTTCCGGATACTACGGCTCCCTGGTCGGCCGCCTCTCACCTCAGTGTGTCCCAGAGTGCTGCCGGTGCCTTCGCTCCCGTTCCGATGTCTCAACACTGCCTCCTCCGGTCCTACGTCCCCAAGGATCTGCTATCGGCGAGGTATGTCTTCATTAGGCACGACAGCCATCGGTCCCCGCTGCAGCCCCCATATGACGGGCCTTTCCGCGTCCTGGAGGTGGGGGATAAGAACTTTGTGGTGGACATGGGAGGCAGGCCGGAGCGGGTCGCTATAGACCGTCTCAAGCCCGCTCACTTGGACATTGGGGAGCCAATGCAATTGGCCCTACCCCCGCGGCGGGGGCACCCTCCTAGGTCGGCCCCGGCACCTGCCTCTGTTCCTGCTTCGGCCCCGCCTATGGCCCGGGTTTCGGCCCCATCTGTTTCCCCTCCTGTGAAGCGCAGCCGTTATGGCCGCAGGGTCTGCCCCCCGACTCGTCACCTGTTTTCCCCATGACTTTGCACTATGCCATTGACTGTTCTGTTGTAGAGTCTATTTTTATGTTCATGACTTGCACTTTTGCTGTTTTGCATTGTTTTGTGTAGGTGAATTCTGGGGGGGCCTGTGTGGTGACCCACATCTATATAACGGGAGACATTCACCTAAGAGGACGGTGTACTTTTAAGGGAAGAGGCGAGGGGTCAGATAATGCACTTCCGCTTCCGGTTCACAGTTCAGTGTCGTTGTCGAATGTATGACATGCTAAGTTGGAGCTAGTAAACTACCTCGACTACGTCTACTCTCACATCTCCTGTCTCGTTGTTTTCTAACTCCACAGGTTAATGAATTTTTGAAGTCTAATGAATTTTTGCTTTTCCTGTATTTCTGCTCATGGATTGCCTTTAAATGAAGTGTGCGCTGGATTTAGTTTTGTTTAGGATGACCGTAGACAATGAAGGAACAAGAAACTCAATAATAAGGATAATCAAGAATATATTAGATGTTATTTTTGCCTATGTAAGATTTTTATTGACAGATGATTCCTACCCAAGTTGTGCAAAAACTACTCTCCAGTTGCGTTTCTCTTGAAAGGAAAATCTACACCTGCAATTTGTAAATGCACTTGTAACTGTTGGCCATGTTAAAAGGGATGGAAGTTACCACAGGGTGAAAAAAGGAGAAACCACCCATACCATTGCACTGTCTTGTCTTCTCATTCTCTTAAGATGAAGTGGCAGGATGGATGGTACTTAAGCTGTGAACCATCCTCAAAACCAGCCCAACTGGCCTAAAACCAAAGTTTTGCTTCATCAGATAAATTTCTCTCAAGGTTTCACATTTTTCACCATTCGTATCCAGTCGATGACATGATCGAAGTCTTTGGCATGTATTCCTATATAGATTCCTTGTTTTACACCATTAAAAATGGGAGGGTTTTTTGGTACATAAGAAAGGTATGTCTGACTTGACTTAAGCAGGAATCTGAATCGAAGTAGCTCAACGTGAGAACCGAAGTGCACAACTTAAAGATCTGTCACACCTGATAAACGAGGCACCGCTTCAATCAACGTCTATGCAGGGTCCATACTGAATTAACGTTGGCCTCGGTAACACTTGTTTCAACGCCAGTTTCATCATCCAATCATGCTAGTGCACATGAATTTACTGGTCTTTTACACTGTCTGGACTCAACCCAGCCACAGCGTGCATAATGAACAACCACGTAGAGTAAACAGTAAAATGCCAATATCATGAATTTTACAAGATGAGAACCAATTGTGGGTTTTTGTTTTTTGTTTTCCCAGGTAACTTAATTTAGGCCGTGGTGGAGGAAATGAAAACAGTTTGACAGACAAAATCCTCTGTACTCCAGAGATACAAAGAAAATAACTTGAGGCATTCGGAGCATGTTTTAATTTGGACTCAACAGACCCGAAGGAAGGACGCGAGGGCTGGGGCCACCTGGGTAATCAGCGTTCTGAGGATGCGCCCACACACACGCAGACACACAACAACATAAACAATTGAATAACACAGATATTATTATTAAAATTAGAAACTCTTATAAGTGGTGGGAGTGCCCATATGGCTGCAGGCAAATGTGGGAGGAATGGCGTGAGCCTCTGAGCATGTTGCACCGTCCTGGAGACAACCGGCAGATGGCAGGTGAAAAGGAGCAGTTAGCCGGGGGGGGCGTGGCACTCTATTCCATTGCCTACCAACAAGTGGATCGCCGGTTCGAATCCCCATGTTACCTCCAGCTTGGTCGAGCATCCCTACAGACACAATTGGCCATGTCTACGGGTGGGAAGTCGGATGTGGGTATGTGTCCTGGTCGCTGCACTAGCGCCTCCTCTGGTCGGTCGGGGCACCTGTTCAGGGGGGAGAGGGAACTGGGAGGAATAGCGTGATCCTTCCACGTGCTACGTCCCTCTGGCGAAACTCCTCACTGTTAGGTGAAAAGAAGCGGCTGGCGACTTCACATGTATTGGAGGAGGCATGTGGTAGTCTGCAGCCCTCCCCGGATTGGCAGAAGAAGAGGGGGAGCAGTGACTGGGACGGCTCAGAAGAATGGGGTAATTGGCCAAGTACAATTGGGGAGAAAAAGGGGGGGCGGTAAAAAAGTAGCACTTAGCCGGAGGATGCATGTGGTGGTCTTACGTTCCTCAGCCACTGCAGGGGTTGTGCAATGGCGGGATTTTAGGAGGAAAGTGAATCGGACAAGCCAAATTAGGAGAGAAAGTAGGAGAAAGTTCGAAAACAAGACTTGCAAGTAATCGTTCAGGTTGTTTGAACTTACGTGACACACCAGATGAAGAGATAAAAGTGGGTTTAGTTCACCGTCCCGCGTTACCTTCACTACAGTCCAAAAAAAAAAAAATCCAAGATTCCTTTTTGTCTTGTTTTTTTCAAGTGTATCTGAATTGTTCTGGTGCAGAACAATTAGGTAGGTCAGCAAACAACTACTAAAAATAAATACATTTCCACACAGGTCAAGCATGTTTGAAAACCCGTTTGTCAGTCAGTCGCTGTATTTGCAGCTGGCTGTCTAAGAACATTGGTTGTATTGCAATGATGGAGTGTTCAGACAGCCCATTTGCTGTTTCCTCCTTTCCCCACATGTCAAAGACAGATACAGCCATTAACCGTGCCATCTGTGGCCAATGGTCCAGAGCAGAGGCAGCACTGGTCCCAGCCAACGGAGGCTCTGGCAGACCTATCAATCGCCCTGACATTTAGCAAACTGCAGGGACCCAGAAGAACCTCTTACACCTGACACAAAGCAATTCCTCACAGACTCACATACATGTAATCCACACACACACACACACACACGTGCATGTGTTGTGGGGGGAAAAAATGTAAACTTACTGCTCCAATAGAAAAACTAATCGTTTTCCAACTCCGGCACATGTTTTTGTTTGGCCTCAGCTGGTGTCACAGTTGTTTGTCATGCTGGTTGGTGCAGGATTTAGGCTTGGACAATGGAAGTACACTCCGGGGACATTACAATGCTTTCTAGTGTACACGCACACTCATGATTTTTCTCACCATCCCAAACCACATCCTATGTACCCGTACCAGGAGATGCACCACTGTCATAAGAAGTAAAAAAAAAAGAAAGATAGGTGTGTCTGTGGTTCTGCTTTAACATCCTGTTCAATATCCAAAGAACAAATGAAAACAAACAGCCGGCCTCTCCGGAGCAAAACCTGCTATTATCTTGCAAAGTGATAATTTAAAGCACCTCTGTTTTATTGCACTTCAGATCTGCCACAAATAGAAAATGTCAGGAAGACAAATCGGGGCAGCAGGCAGTCCGGCGTATTGATTTCTACATAAGTAACATGACTGGAGTAGCTGAGTGGGACGGTTGATCTGCTCGTCTCATGGGAGGGACAGTGTTGTTGGAGGCTGCTGTCTGTCGATAAAGCAGAACGCACATGGCGGCCTGACATCCTTTATCTAGTCACCCCAAACACAGAGGGTATGCAGCCACACATTGCACCATTAACTTTAATATAATAGGCGCCCCCAATGAGCAGATATCATTGCCAGTGTGGAGAATGTTGATTTTCATGTTTTCATTTGTTTAAAAAAAACACCTTAAATTTATACTTAACAATCTGAAACAGGACTTCTTTTTTTCTACTTTAGTTTTTATTGGTATTTTCATTATTTTACATCAAACAAACCCTAAAATGAAACACAAAAAAGTAAAAATTAAAAGTAAATGTTGTTTGGGAGTTAGAAACTTAGTAGTCCATCCATTCTTACAGTTTCCATATCTAGATCAGTTGTCTTTCTGTCATCTTTGTCGCTATTCTGGCTTCTGAATAATGTCCAGCCACTTTTCTTTAGTTGTGCTTCTTGTAATCTCGAAGGATTTGTCAGTTTTTCCATTATATAGAGTTCCTCCATTATATAGAGTTCCTCTACTATCTCTAACCGTTGATCCTCGGTAGGGGAATCCACTTTACCCCAATTCCTTGTAATAGCCTTTTTACTAGCTGTTAACAGTATTTTGACCAGATGTCTATCTGTTATGTGTACATTTCCTTCAGTAAAATTACACAGATATAGCACCATGTAGCTCATATGGATATCATATCTTAGTATCTTTTGTAAAGTATTGTGTACCATTTTCCAAAACATTGATATTTTGTGGTGTTTCCAAAATATATGTGAGTGGTCTGCTTCTAATATTCCACATTCCCACCAGCATGGTAGGTTTGTGTTCAGATATTTACCCTTTATTTTGGGCGTGATAAAAAAATGGGTCACATTTTTCCAAGAGAATTCTCTCCGTGTCCATGAACTGGTGGGTGTTTGATGTATTTTCTACTTGTTTTGCCAATCACCATCTGAAATTTTTATGTTGAACTGTTCCGCTTTTTTCTTTTATATATTTAGCTGAATACTCATTTGTCCTCAATTTTTGGTATAGTGCAGATATGATTCTAATTTTGGTGTCCTTGTATGAACCGATTATAATTTGGATCACACAAGGCTTTTATATTTAAAATTGAGTGTTTGAAGACAATTATTGTGTCAAGAAGAGTAAAATGATAGACAATTTTTTTTCTCACAGGCTGCATTTTGGCAGCACGGTGGCGCAGTGGTTAGTGCAGTCGCCTACAGCAATAAGGTCTTGAGTTTGAGTCCTGGGGTAGTCCAACCTTGGGGGTCATCCCGGGTCGTCCTCTGTGTAGAGTTTGCATGTTCACCCCGTGTCTGCGTGGGTTTCCTTCGGGTGCTCCGGTTTCCTCCCACCGTCCAAAGACATGTAGGTCAGGTGAATCGGCCATACTAACTTGTCCCTAGGTGTGTGTGTCTGTGTGTGTGTGTGTCTCGGCCCTGAGATAGACTGGCAGCCTGTCCAGGGTGTTTCCCTGCCTGCCGCCCAATGAATGCTGGGATAGGCTCCAGCATCCCTGTGACCCTGCTTAGGATAAGCTGCTTGGACGGAGGCTGCATTTTGATGCACATGTGGCCTATATAAATGAATGCATGATCCCTTTTGTTCTCTTACTCAGCTTCCTGGACACAGTGATGTAAACGTGCATGATTTCAGTTACCGATGCCGCACAAACTCATTCAGATGCATTTTTTGTTTAACGTTAACTGTTGGTGTGAATTGCAGTCCAGTTTTCCATGTTTAAGTAATTACTCTGCCCCCCCCCCTTATCAGGCAGGCTAGATGAATATAAAGTGCCATTAGATGTTTTTTATATAATCACAGACAAATGCTTTGTAATGCCTCCACAATGGGAATGGGATTTTTCTAAACTCTGCTGCCAGCTCACGTTGTCACTTGCTGGCCTGAATCCAACAGTCTGGGAAAAAACACACAATGGCTGCTATAAATGTCACTTCCTATACCATCTGCAGCTTAATATGGGGATAGACTTCCCAGGCATATGGAGGAAGCACTGCATTAATTCTAGCTTATTGTGAAATCTTTTGGCAAATGTGCCTCTAGCTCACGAGCTAAAATTTTAGCATCATAAAACGGTTCAGACTTGATTGCAACCGGTCTTTGGTGTCAGAATTGCTCAAACAGCGACACTTTAAGAGGTTTTCTTCCGATCTTATCAACACTTATCTTATTAAGCTTTTCTTCTGATCTTTTTGTACAGAGAAACACCCATGGTGTATCTCTGTATACAGGAGCTATAATTTCTGCCAGCCACGCTCATCTAACGATTACGACTTTTTTCCTGCACCACAAATATAATGGAGGTGCATTGCAAGATTTGCTTACTCTCAAACACACTGCTGCCTGGAGTAAGCCCTTCTTCAAAGTTTCTTTTTGAAAAGAAGTTTTCCAATATCCAAGCAGAGACAGAAATCCACTTTTACTGCCACAACTGCAGTATATTGGCAATCGCAGATTGGCGGGTTGACGGTGGCCAGTAGGAAAATGTTGACACATCTCCCAGCCCTAATGGAGAGCTATGCTTCCCCCTACTCTGGTTCTAGCTGGACTGTTACAGTGTGTAGCCTTCATGCCCGCTTCCTCGCAGCAGCAGGCTTCATTTGTTCCCAGCCCTCATCCCCTCATGCAGAATATATTCTACTACGCTGTGCCATTGGATTGCATATGGGCTTCTGTGATGAACACGTAACGAACGTCATGAATTCACAACACGTTAAATTCAACGGGCACTTGAGCATGGGACACATTTTTTGTTGTTCATTTTCATTTATATTAGTGCACAAGAAATTATGGTCTTCTAAGCTGTTATCTAATTTTAATGGCCTTGATTGTTTTGAAATTTGATTGGCACTTTAGCATATAGGCGTGGGTTTTGTTATTATTTCTGTTAGTGCATGTAAGAAATTTGCCTTTCAAGCTAACAGTCAATTTTGATGGCCTTGATGGTTTTATTGGAAATCTGTAGTTCACAGGAGAGAATCTGTGTTCAAAGTTGAAAAGATGCTACTAAACAATAGTATTTGCACTTTTGCCTCACAGCAAGTAGGTTCTGGGTTCGAACCCCAGGCCGTCCCAGGTCCTTTCTGTATGGAGTTTGCATGTTCTCCCCGTGTCTGCATGGGTTTCCTCTGGGTGCTCCAGTTTCCTCCCACCATCAAAAAGACATGCATGTTAGGGTTAATACTTCTGTCTGTGCCCCTGAGCAAGGCAATGGAAAGAAGAACTGGAGTTGGTCCCTGGGCGCTGCAGCTGCCCACTACTTCTATACAATAGGATGGGTTGAAACAAAAAACAAATTCATTGTAACTACAAAGACAAAATGAAGTTTTTTTTTAGTATTCAAATTTAAATGTACTTCCTTTGTGTTGAATCTACATTAATTCTGCGCCATCATGTCAATGACACAAAATGACCCATACAAATACACTATTATGATAATTAGGGATGCTCCTACACCTATACTGATACTGGCAGATGTCAGGCTAACCAGGAATAACCAGGCTAACATGGAATATCGCTATCAGAGATTTTACCCAAGACCGAAATCCGATACCAAAGTCCATGAGTAATATGTCATTAACAAAAGCAAAATGGCTTGATTTATTGCATTTTTGGCACATTGAAGCCAGTATTTCTTTAATGTTGGAAGAAAACGGATTATATGTTAATTATTTTGCCCATTAACCCCACACCAGTGGTTTAAATCTGCACTGTTTGGCAGAAGTAATGGATTGGATTGGATTGGCACTCAGTATCGGCTGATGCTTAAAGATTTGCACTGGGAATCGGTATTGACAATGAAAAGGTGGTATCAGTGCATTCCTAATAATAATCATGACTAAAGCAAAACAATGGACACAAATGAAGGACAATGCAGTGAAACGATGGATAAAGTCAAGCAGTTAAGTGTTCACATTTGAGTCTTCCACATGTGCAACTGTAGCTATGATAAATACGCAAGTCATTAAACAGCCAATAAAAACTCATAAGTAAAATTACGGAATAATTTTGAAATTTCAATTAGCCTTCTTCATCTCTGAATTAAGAAAAGCAATAACCATGTGTGTTAATGCATATTAATACCTGTTTGACTTGACCTCAACCGTACACCTGGAGAAATTAATGGTAATTTAGAGATGAGAGGACACAGTGTATTTGACCTTTGTTAATACCTGTTTCTTGTGGAGATCAGAAAGACGACAAGCTGGATTCTTACCTTGTTTTATCTTATTGCACGTTAGCCATTTTGTTTGAAGAGTTGGCTATATAACATTATACCATGCCAACAGATAAAAGAAGGTCTGGATAGACTTATAAAACAGTTACATCCGTGTCTTGTCCACTTGACATGTGGCTAATGTCCCCAGACAAAATCGACTCTTTTTACAGATTATGTCAATATGGCATTCAAAGGTCAACCTGTTGTCAGTCACACTTCCCAGGGATTAATAGTAATAATTAATAGGCTTCCACCATCGCCGCTGTCAGACCCCTAATACTAGTGCTTTGGGAGACAGGGGGGAATAACATTTAAAGTCACTGCACATCCTTTGTTTTTGACACATTCAATTGTAAGAAGTTCTTCTGACATCCATCACAGCATCACACGACAGGTCTCATTTCAAATGAATGCTTGTGCATTGTGTACTCTTTCAATTTAATCACTCAGCTGAGCTTTTTTTGTGTGACACGTAATTTCGTTCTGTTGTGTTTTCATTAAGCCGTTGACGTTTAACCAGTCTTTGCAGAGAGCAAACTAAAGCACCCTGACTTAAATAATCGGTGACCTTCCTACAGTTGTAAGAGAGACGGCGTATAGACTGTGGTGCAGGTGAGCATTAGGGGACTTCCTCTTGCAGATGGCGATAAATCATAGGATAGATATGTTTTCTTTGGTTGTTTGTTTTCCACGGCGGGCACAGCTTGCAGTGATCCCTCTTCAGAGACAAAAGAAAAATCCAAGAACACGTTTCCTGAGTTGCACAGATGGGGTTTTGAGGTGGAACGGGGGTGGAGGTGGGGAATAGAAAGCCCAGTAGGAAAAGCACAGTCAGGAAGAGGTAAATGCAATTATTCGGATTGCTTTGATCCCTTTTGTTGGCGAATGCTTAATCTTTTTAGATTGTTTTACTGCTCACACAGTATGCATGGTGCTTTTTCCCCCACTCAGCATACAAAAGTCATGCAAGTTCTTTTTTTTTCTTTTTTTTGGGAGGGGGGGGATTGGAGAGAAAAAGGGGGGGCCCCCAATTTTACCTGTCCAGTTACCGCACTCTTCCAAGCTATCCCGTTTACTGCTCCACCCCCTCTGCCAATCCGGGGAGGGCTGCAGACTACCGCATTCCTCCTCCTACACATGTGGAGTCGTCAGCCGCTTCTTTTCACCTGACAGTGAGGAGTTTCACCAGGGGGCCGTAGCACGTGGGAGGATCACGCTATTCCCCCCAGTTCCCCCTCCCCCCGTACAGGCACCCTGGCCAACCAGAGGAGGCGCTGTTGCAGCGACCGGGAAACATACCCACATCCAGCTTCTCACCCGCAGACACGGCCAATTATGTCTGTAGGGACGCCCGACCAAGCCGGAGATAACACGGGGATTCGGACTGGCGATCCCCATGGTAGGCAATGGAATAGACTGCCACGCTACCCGGACAGTCATGCAAGTTCTAAATGCAGCTTTTAGACACAGTGTTTGGCTGCTAAATAGTCTAGTGAAGACTATGATGAAGTGACACACTAGTTCAGTCAGGAAATGAAATGTACTGCAGTCTATATAGTCCAGACAGCTATTTACATAACAATCATGAGGAGTGTGGGATTCATTTATGGTTTCATGTGTTTTTGATTAAGCCTTTTCTCGAACTTTGCAGGTCAGTTAACAAGAGATGGTTAGTGATATCTGGCACGGTGGCACAGTGGTTAGCATGATCGCCTCACATCAAGAAGGTCCTGGGTTCGAGCCCCGGGGTAGTCCAACCTTGGGGGTCGTCCCGGGTTGTCCTCTGTGTAGAGTTTGCATGTTCTCCCCGTGTCTATGTGGGTTTCCTCCGGGTGCTCCAGTTTCTTCACACAGTCCAAAGACATGCAGGTAAGGTGAATCGGCCCCACTAAATTGTCCCTGTGTGTGTGTGTGTGTGTGTGTGTGTGTGTGTGTGTGTGTGTGTGTGTGTGTGTGTGTGTGTGTGTGTGTGTGTGTGTGTGTGTGTGTGTGTGTGTGTGTGTGTGTGTGTGTGTGTGTGTGTGTGTGTGTGTGTGTGTGTGTGTGTGTGTGTGTGTGTGTGTGGTGATGGCCTGATAGCCTGTCCAAGGTGTGTCCCCGCCTGCTGCCCAATGACTGCTGGGATAGGCTCCAGCATCCCTTAGAGCAGGATAAGTGGTTTGGATAATGGATGGATGGATGGAACATTAAACGTTAAATAGAGATAAGATGCTTAGATAAGCTTAATGTTAGCCTGAATATTGTGAAGGTAACATCTATAACTGTAACTAACAAAAAGTGCCATTTACCCCCACTCCTCATCAAATAGCACAAAGCTTTTCAGACCTATAAGCAGACATACTTGTGTGTCCCCCAGACTGAGTAGAAAGCTGCTATTATGGAAACTGGCATGTTCTCTGTCTAACTGAGTTGATGATGATGATGAATCATGCCATCACACTTGGGTGATTCATAAACTTGTTTACTGATGTTTTACCCCAAAATGCTCTTCTCGGGCGTGAGTGTCATATTATTTCAAACACCTCAGAGATCAGATGTAATCCTCTCAGTACACGGTCCCGGCATCTTCACATTCACCAAGCAAATCAGAGGTATCTTGTCCTTATCTGTGCACAATTTCCATCCTGGTTCCTGAGTGGTAGATGTAGTACATTTTTGGTTGGACTGGCCAGCAGGCAAGCCCTACAAATGTGAATGTCCCTGAATGAGTGGTCGTGGTAAGTCACTGATTGAGAGATCATGTTTAGAGTGACTGAGGGATCAGCCTGACACAACTGGGCCATTGTATCAGGTGACCAACAACATTACACGATTGGTCGGCCAAGCGCCGAGAGGCATGAGAGGGAGTGCACAGTTAAAGCACCCCAAATAACAATCACTCTGACGAAACACTCACTTCTGAATTTGCAAAAGGATTGCCCGACTTTTGTGGCCGCTAAACCTGCATAAATAAGACAAAAAGAAACCAATTAATTCTCAAAGCACCCGCAGAAGGGTGAAATACACCCTTAACTGTGCTACCAAGCAAATAGCGTCTCGGTACTCCGGTGCTATTTGCATGTATTTATATTAGGTAATATGGATACATGGCTCAAAATTGGCCCCTTTCAATGCAAATGAGTGTCATTGCAAAAAATGTCCAAATCACAAACACCAGCGCTAAAAGCCACATGCAGTTAGAATGAAAATTATTGGCATCTTCAGAGAGTTGGTGGAAACTGACGCCAGACTTTCCAGTGATCATGGCAGCAGTGATTGTGGCCAGGCGCAGGCATCATCATGCCAGGCGTGTTCCTGAGTGGATATTTCGAAGGAGACTATCACATTTTGATTTAACTGAGACTGAAATCATTCGCAGATACAGGTTGGCAGGTCAAACAAGTCTTGCTATACTTGATGACATCAAGGATGACATTGAGCCTGCCTACTGTGTTCTTGGTGCAAAGCCACCATTGATACTTTACCACATGGATAATTGCAATCAGATGCAAAACAAGGGCAAATTGCATTCAGCTGCAAAAGCTGAGCATATTTGCACTGTAATATCATTAGCACAATATCTTTTGTGAAATGGACCTTGAGATGGGGCAGATAGCAGTTGCAAATGATACACAATCATGGTGCTATCAGTGATCGCAATCCACGTTGAGTCTTAGAAAAATGAGACATCCGCAAATAGAAACATATGAAAGAGGAGGGGGAGTTAATTAGAGATAAACAAATAATTAGAATAGTTATAATTATAATTAAATAAAGGTCTTGTGCAAATCAAACATCCCAAGATTTGAGTGGAAAGTATTGTTCTCGACTGTAGCTTATATGATATGCAACAGCCAATATTATGGGGCAGTGTAGCTGCTGGCTGCTGGCGCCTGTTTCCTGCGAAGACTTCCTCTTCTGTGTGCCCATCATTGTATACAATATATATTAGTAACTTGAGACACGAGAATGGAGTTGAAGTAGAGAGACAACATCTATGACCGGGTTCTTTCACAAGTAGTCAACATGAATCGAATGTTTCTCCACACAATACATCAACATCGTTAGGACAGCACGGTGGCCCAGTAGTTAGCACTGTTGCCTCACAACAAGAAGGTCGTGGGTTTGAACCCCAGGCCATTCCAGTTCCTTTCTGTTTGGAGTTTGCATATTCTCCCCATGTCTGCATGGGTTTCCTCTGGGTGCTCCGGTTTCCTCCCACTATCAAAAAGACATGCATGTTAGGGTTCATACTCCTGTCTATGCCCCTGAGCAAGGCAACGGAAAGAAGAACTGGAGTTGGTCCCCGGGCGCTGCAGCTGCCCACTGCTCCTATACAATAGGATGGGTTAAATGCAGAGAACACATTCATTGTAACTGTGTAATGACAAATAAAGTGGCTTTCGTTCTTCTTCTCCCAATGTCTGTGTGGGTTTCTTGCCAGCATCAAAAGACATGCATAGGTTAATACCCCTGTCTGTGCCCCTGACCGAAGCATGTCAAGAAGAACTGGAGTTGGTCCGTGGGCGCTGCACGGTGACTGGCCACTGCTCCTGGCTGGTGTGTGTTGGGATGGGTTAAATGCAGAGGTTGAATTTTCCCATGGGGATTTATAAAGGACATCCTATAGGTCCAGACGACATTTCAGTCAATGCGTTCAACCTCTTTCGCTCCCCACACGAATGTTAACAACATACAACCAAAGCATGTTCCTGCAGAAATCATGGCCTACTCAAACGTGATTGGTCAATACTATTCAGACTAAAACGGAACAGAAACCAGAATGCTTCCGATACCAAAATCTTGTCCTGTGCCTACAAATTATATATATACACTACCGTTCAAAAGTTTGGGATCACATTGAAATGTCCATATTTTTGAAGGAAAAGCACTGTACTTTTCAATGAAGATAACTTTAAACTAGTCTTAACTTTAAAGAAATACACTCTATACATTGCTAATGTGGTAAATGACTATTCTAGCTGCAAATGTCTGGTTTTTGGTGCAATATCTACATAGGTGTATAGAGGCCCATTTCAAGCAACTATCACTCCAGTGTTCTAATGGTACAATGTGTTTGCTCATTGGCTCAGAAGGCTAATTGATGATTAGAAAACCCTTGTGCAATCATGTTCACACATCTGAAAACAGTTTAGCTCGTTACAGAAGCTACAAAACTGACCTTCCTTTGAGCAGATTGAGTTTCTGGAGCATCACATTTGTGGGGTCAATTAAACGCTCAAAATGGCCAGAAAAAGAGAACTTTCATCTGAAACTCGACAGTCTATTCTTGTTCTTAGAAATGAAGGCTATTCCATGCGAGAAATTGCTAAGAAATTGAAGATTTCCTACACCGGTGTGTACTACTCCCTTCAGAGGACAGCACAAACAGGCTCTAACCAGAGTAGAAAAAGAAGTGGGAGGCCGCGTTGCACAACTGAGCAAGAAGATAAGTACATTAGAGTCTCTAGTTTGAGAAACAGACGCCTCACAGGTCCCCAACTGGCATCTTCATTAAATAGTACCCGCAAAACACCAGTGTCAACATCTACAGTGAAGAGGCGGCTGCGGGATTCTGGGCTTCAGGGCAGAGTGGCAAAGAAAAAGCCATATCTGAGACTGACCAATAAAAGAAAAAGATTAAGATGGGCAAAAGAACACAGACATTGGACAGAGGAAGACTGGAAAAAAGTGTTGTGGACGGATGAATCCAAGTTTGAGGTGTTTGGATCACAAAGAAGAACGTTTGTGAGACGCAGAACAAATGAAAAGATGCTGGAAGAATGCCTGACGCCATCTGTTAAGCATGGTGGAGGTAATGTGATGGTCTGGGGTTGCTTTGGTGCTGGTAAGGTGGGAGATTTGTACAGGGTAAAAGGGATTCTGAATAAGGAAGGCTATCACTCCATTTTGCAACGCCATGCCATACCCAGTGGACAGCGCTTGATTGGAGCCAATTTCATCCTACAACAGGACAATGACCCTAAACACACCTCCAAATTGTGCAAGAACTATTTAGAGCAGAAGCAGGCAACTGGTATTCTATCGGTAATGGAGTGGCCAGCGCAGTCACCAGATCTGAACCCCATTGAGCTGTTGTGGGAGCAGCTTGACCGTATGGTACGCAAGAAGTGCCCATCCAACCAATCCAACTTGTGGGAGCTGCTTCTGGAAGCGTGGGGTGCAATTTCTCCAGATTACCTCAACAAATTAACAGCTAGAATGCCAAAGATCTGCAATGCTGTAATTGCTGCAAATGGAGGATTCTTTGACAAAAGCAAAGTTTGATGTAAAAAAAATCTTATTTCAAATACAAATCATTATTTCTAACCTTGTCAATGTCTTGACTCTATTTTCTATTCATTTCACAACATATGGTGGTGAATAAGTGTGACTTTTCATGGAAAACACAAAATTGTTTGGGTGATACCAAACTTTTGAACGGTACTGTATATATATATATATATATACACTACCGTTCAAAAGTTTAATTGACCCCACATTTGTGGGGTCAATTAAACGCTGAAAATGGCCAGAAAAAGAGAACTTTCATCTGAAACTCGACAGTCTATTCTTGTTCTTAGAAATGAAGGCTATTCCATGCGAGAAATTGCTAAGAAATTGAAGATTTCCTACACCGGTGTGTACTACTCCCTTCAGAGGACAGCACAAACAGGCTCTAACAGGTACTATTTAATGAAGATGCCAGTTGGGGACCTGTGAGGCGTCTGTTTCTCAAACTAGAGACTCTAATGTACTTATCTTCTTGCTCAGTTGTGCAACGCGGCCTCCCACTTCTTTTTCTACTCTGGTTAGAGCCTGTTTGTGCTGTCCTCTGAAGGGAGTAGTACACACCGGTGTAGGAAATCTTCAATTTCTTAGCAATTTCTCGCATGGAATAGCCTTCATTTCTAAGAACAAGAATAGACTGTCGAGTTTCAGATGAAAGTTCTCTTTTTCTGGCCATTTTGAGCGTTTAATTGACCCCACAAATGTGATGCTCCAGAAACTCAATCTGCTCAAAGAAGTGCCCATCCAACCAATCCAACTTGTGGGAGCTGCTTCTGGAAGCGTGGGGTGCAATTTCTCCAGATTACCTCAACAAATTAACAGCTAGTATGCGGTAGTGTATATATATATATATATATATATATATATATATATATATATATATATATATATATATATATATATATATATATATATATATATATATATATATACACTACCGTTCAAAAGTTTGGGATCACCCAAACAATTTTGTGTTTTCCATGAAAAGTCACACTTATTCACCACCATATGTTGTGAAATGAATAGAAAATAGAGTCAAGACATTGACAAGGTTAGAAATAATGATTTGTATTTGAAATAAGATTTTTTTTACATCAAACTTTGCTTTCGTCAAAGAATCCTCCATTTGCAGCAATTACAGCATTGCAGACCTTTGGCATTCTAGCTGTTAATTTGTTGAGGTAATCTGGAGAAATTGCACCCCACGCTTCCAGAAGCAGCTCCCACAAGTTGGATTGGTTGGATGGGCACTTCTTTGAGCAGATTGAGTTTCTGGAGCATCACATTTGTGGGGTCAATTAAACGCTCAAAATGGCCAGAAAAAGAGAACTTTCATCTGAAACTCGACAGTCTATTCTTGTTCTTAGAAATGAAGGCTATTCCATGCGAGAAATTGCTAAGAAATTGAAGATTTCCTACACCGGTGTGTACTACTCCCTTCAGAGGACAGCACAAACAGGCTCTAACCAGAGTAGAAAAAGAAGTGGGAGGCCGCGTTGCACAACTGAGCAAGAAGATAAGTACATTAGAGTCTCTAGTTTGAGAAACAGACGCCTCACAGGTCCCCAACTGGCATCTTCATTAAATAGTACCTGTTAGAGCCTGTTTGTGCTGTCCTCTGAAGGGAGTAGTACACACCGGTGTAGGAAATCTTCAATTTCTTAGCAATTTCTCGCATGGAATAGCCTTCATGCCAAAGGCTATGCCAAAGGTCTGCAATGCTGTAATTGCTGCAAATGGAGGATTCTTTGACGAAAGCAAAGTTTGATGTAAAAAAAATCTTATTTCAAATACAAATCATTATTTCTAACCTTGTCAATGTCTTGACTCTATTTTCTATTCATTTCACAACATATGGTGGTGAATAAGTGTGACTTTTCATGGAAAACACGAAATTGTTTGGGTGATCCCAAACTTTTGAACGGTAGTGTATATATGAGACACCCTAGACAGGCTGCCAGGCCATCACACAGCCAACACACACATTCACACCTAGGGACAATTTAGTACAGCCGCTTCACCTGAACTACATATCTTTAGACTGTGGAAGGAAACCGGAGCACCCAGAGGAAACCCACACAGACACGGAGAGAACATGCAAACTCCACACAGAGGATGACCCGGGACAATGCACAAGGTTGAACTACCCAGGGCTTGAACCCAGGACCTTCTTGCTGTGAGGCGACCGCGCTAACCACTTTGCCACTCATATATATACACTCACCGGCCACTTTATTAGGCACACCTGTCCAACTGCTCGTGAACGCAAATTTCTAATCAGCCAATCACATGGCAGCAACTCAATGCATTTAGGCATGCAAACATGGTCAAGACGATCTGCTGCAGTCCAAACCGAGCATCAGAATGGGGAAGAAAGGTGATTTAATGACTTTGAACGTGGCATGGTTGTTGGTGCCGGACGGGCTGGTCTGAGTATTTCAGAAACTGCTGATCTACTGGGATTTTCACGCACAACCATCTCTAGGGTTTACAGAGAATGGTCTGAAAAAGTGAAAATATCCAGTGAGCGGCAGTTTTGTGGGCGAAAATGCCTTGTTGATGCCAGAGGTCAGAGGAGAATGGCCAGACTGGTTCGAGCTGATAGAAAGGCAACAGTAACTCAAATAACCACTCGTTACAACCGAGGTATGCAGAAGAGCATCTCTGAACGCACAACACGTCGAACCTTGAGGCAGATGGGCTACGGCAGCAGAAGACCACACTGGGTGCCACTCCTGTCAGCTAAGAACAGGAAACTGAGGCTACAATTCGCACAGGCTCACCAAAATTGGACAATAGAAGATTGGAAAAACGTTGCCTGGTCTGATGAGTCTCGATTTCTGCTGCGACATTCGGATGGTAGGGTCAGAATTTGGCGTCAACAACATGAAAGCATGGATCCATCCTGCCTTGTATCAACGGTTCAGGTTTGTCGTGGTGGTGTAATGGTGTGGGGGATATTTTCTTGGCACACTTTGGGCCCCTTAGTACCAATTGAGCATCGTGTCAACGCCACAGCCTACCTGAGTATTGTTGCTGACCATGTCCATCCCTTTATGACCACAGTGTTCCCATCTTCTGATGGCTACTTCCAGCAGGATAACGCGCCATGTCATAAAGCTCGAACCATCTCAGACTGGTTTCTTGAACATGACAATGAGTTCACTGTACTCAAATGGCCTCCACAATCACCAGATCTCAATCCAATAGAGCACCTTTGGGATGTGGTGGACCGGGAGATTCGCATCATGGATGTGCAGCCAACAAATCTACAGCAACTGCGTGATGCTATCATGTCAATATGGACCAAACTCTCTGAGGAATGTTTCCAGTATCTTGTTGAATCTATGCCACGAAGGATTAAGGCAGTTCTGAAGGCAAAAGGGGGTCCAACCCGGTACTAGCAAGGTGTACCTAATAAAGTGGCCAGTGAGTGTATATATGTATATATTTATATATATATATATATATATATATATATATATATAAATATTTGTGTGTGTGTGTGTGTGTGTGTGTGTGTTAATAGAGATTATCAAGTCATGTGGCGTTGGGAGAAGCGCACCCCCCATGCCACTTTAAAAACCATCTCTGCGCAGGTATCTTCTGCTATCTGAGTCCTCAAAGGACCCACAAATAGAAGAAGATGGTCATCATCGGGCACGATGGACAACCAGCAAGCAATAATAGAGATTATGTGATATGCTACATCAGTACACTTTAATAACAAATATTATTGGGACCACTACAGAAAATTTCCATATAAACTTTTGATATCCAGGAATTCACATTATAGACACTACTTCTGCTCTCCCTGTAACAAATTGGCCACAATTTCAAACACTGACCACACACTGCCCAACCATATACTAGGTTTTGACTTAGTGTTGTTTTTTTGTTTTTTTTGTTTTTATTACCTTCATAATTTATTGGAAAAGGTATGGCCTTGTAAATATCATTAACACAGGAGGTTTTATTGTTGTGCTATGACACGAGTGAGTTGCACCATCTGTCACCCCATGTAATCTTGTTGCCCAGCTGTGCTCTGGGGTTGTACATATTTTGTATTTTACTTTTGCAAAGGGGTCACTATACAGTGTAAACTTTTGTGTAATATTTTCTCCCCTTGTTGATGATTGTCTTCACTGTGTTCCATGGTGTATTTAATGCCTTGGAAATTATTGTGTACCCCTCTCCTGATGGACACCTTTCATCAATGAGTCCCCATTCATGCTTTGTAAGGTCTTTGTGGACCATGGCTTTTGCAGCTCAATGCACCCAAGAAGATGTCAGGAAAATCCTACAGGAACAGCTGAACTTTATTTGGGGGTTCATCAGAGTCACTTCATGGCAGGCTTATACTAACTACTATTCAACATGAGTTTGAATGGTTTGATTGGTTAATTTTGAAAACAGCCACATCCCCAATTTTAAAAGTTTATGCACACTTATGCAACTCAACCCAGTTATGTTAAGTTTTGTGTTTTTCTTTTTTTTTTTTTCCCTAAAATGTTTCTGATTGTTTTTCACTTTATTTCTGTAGATTGCAATTTCACATTACAGGTGGAAAAAGTTCTAACATGATTTATCTTGGGTTTTTTTTTTTTTATATCACAAAAACCTGCCAGTTTAACAGAGGTGTGCAGATTTTTATATCCACTGTGGTATTAAGATGATAGAACACAGGTGCAATTAGAAACTTGAAACAAGAATGTTAAAAGTATGCATCTGTTTTACAGTGTTTGTATTTGTCTTTGTCAGAGTACTGAACATAATTGTGGTGATCTGTGTCTTAAACTGAGCATTTGTAGCTTTTAATGAAAACCTCTTGCCCTTCCATTTTAAATTCGTAAAGCGGTAGTGTGTTAATTGGGACCTATCCTCTGTAATCATGACCTGTCATTGCATTTGGTGCCACATCTGCTTAACCTCCCTTAACTTCATTGCTCTCCTTTTACACTGAAAATAAAATAAAAGTTTAAAATCTAATTCAATAATTTTTTTTAACAACAATATACTATACTCGGACACATTCACGGAGAGATTAAGTATCAATCACTTGTCAGCAAAATGTGGGTAGAGCAAAATTACCCGCTAACGCTAATCCCTGACCTGATAGAGTCATCAAGACTGTCACCTCAACGGCTGATTTATCTTAACGTGCACCAGCGTTGCTAAAACATGTTTCTAACATAAAAAGAATGGATTATAGTCCACATACTGGGCTATGTTTGTTGACTACTAATTTCCTTGTCATTGTAAAAGTGTTTTTGCAAACGATGCAATTATTGGCTTGTATCACACATGAAATAGTTTAACATAAGAGGGGCCGTTCCACACATAACGTGAATATCACATAGAAAAAAAGGGAGATGTGGCTGCATGGATTGCTTCTTTTTCTTGACATGATCAGGACTTGAATGTGAAAATGCTGAAGCTCAGCCAGGGATTTATTGCCCGGGACTGAAAATTTGCAGTACCAAGTGCCTGGAAAACTAATGTCTTCAGGCCTGCTGCTGAACACAGGGGAACTTTGAATCCTTTGAATCAAACACAGAAGGATGTTAAAGAATATAATGATGCACAGAATGGTGGGAAAGGGTCTCATTCTGTGCTATTTAGTTTTCTGTGATTGGAATTTTTAGTGTAGGTAACTAGTTATCCCACAGTATTAAAGCTTACGTAATGAGTGACAAGTTGGCTGGTCCTACTAAACATAAAGACTTGTGGGCAGTTAGAGGAATGGCCTTACCACCTTTTTTTTGTATAAGCCACAGGGAAATTAAACTAAAGCCTGTGATTATACTTGCACACACTGTAATTGTGGATAAGACCTGCAGATTGCAATGATAAATGGCTTTTGGTTGGGTCTTATTTTGTAATGTTGTCCCTGTGTACTGCAGCGGGGTATGTGATTTTATTTAGTTTTAGCTAGTTTTTCCATTCCTTCTCTCTCTCATCCCATTTCTCTTGGTCAAAGAGTGTAATGAGGAGCCGATCCGGATTTGAAAAACACAAACCTTCACCTTGTTCTAGATTACCTTTGCCTTTTTATGTTAACCAAATATGGCACCTTGCCAAAATGCCATTCTTTCATTCACTGAACTTTAAAGTATTAATTAAAGTCTGTGCCTTTCTCTGAATGATTTGAAAAAACTTTGGTATTTACAGTATTAATGATTGATCTTAATTCTATACACGGAGGGTGACCTTTAGATTAATTCAAAATGTGTAATGAAAATAGTTGTTTCTGTGAAGCAAGCGTGGGTGAGCTCGATGTTTTAGTCAGGCTCTGTAAATGTCACAGCAGCAATTAGCCATGGGAAAAGGGTGGCCTTTTTGAATGATTTATGGGTAGTAGAAAAAACTGAGGAGGCTGTGAATATTGGTTTGACCTGCTGGTGTTATAATAAGATCTGTGACCTGTCACATTATGTGAGCCTTCCATGAAAATACTCTTTCTTTCAGGAAATGGCAGTTTAGATATGGTTAAATTTAGGCACAAAGTTCAAGATGGTTAAGTTTAGGTATTGGTTGGAGACAGGTGATATTGGATATGGGTCCGGTGTGGTTAATATTAGGTTTAGCATCTGGGAGGTGACCGAAGTAGAGTGTTTTAAGGGCAGGGTCACAAAAACTGAGGGTCCCAAATTTTGGTTTAACACTGGTACTTACTGATGAGGTTAATTCTTTGGAGAGAATCTCGAATGTTTCTATGTTTGACACTTGATGCTGATAAACTACTGGTATTTTTGCTAACTTGATGAGATTATATTCATATGACACTACAAAGGTGACACAAAAAGCTATAAAATGCTCACATTCTAGATAGGGGTGGCACGGTGACGCAGTGGGTAGTGCGGTCACCTCACAGCAAAAACGTCCCGGGTTCAAGCCCCAGGGTAGTCCAACCTTGGGGGCCATCCTGGGTTGTCCTCTGTGTGGAGTTCGCATGTTCTCCCCATGTCTGTGTGGGTTTCCTCTGGGTGCTCCGGTTTTCTCCCACAATCCAAAGACATGTAGGTCAGGTGAACCGGCTGTACTAAATTGTCCCTAGGTGTGAATGTGTGGGGGGGGTGTGTGTGGTGTGGTGTGGGGTGTGTGTGGGGGGGGGGGGCTGTGATGGCCTGGCGGCCTGTCAAGGGTGTTTCCCCGCCTGCTGCCCAATGACTGCTGGGATAGGCTCCAGCGGCCCTGAGAGCAGGATAAGCGGATTGGATAATGGTTGGATGGATGGACATTCTACATAATATATAACATGGTGGGCTACCAAATACAGTTTTTTTTTCTTCAGCTTCAGTGGGTTAATTTTCATTCTCTACATGAAACATCTCATGAGTTTGTCACCTGTCTTAAACTCACCCTTTCATATCCTCACATTTCTTTTTCTGCAATAGCAGGTCAATGCTTGAATTTGATTTTGCCTAAATTGAAACCTTTTTATAAGGCCATGTGACATACTATAAACCGGAAATGAAAACAAACATTATGACTCCTTAAAGTTGCAGCATGTGTTTCTTCGGGTTTAGGGGGAACAACTGTGTTTTTCTAATTGTCTGTTAAAAGCAGAAAGAGGTGGGTCAGGAGGCTTTTGAGATTTACTCTGAAGTCAATCTCCCTCAGCCATGAACAGATTCTGCTCAGTCCACATTGTGATACTCTATATACCTCCTGGCCATTACTATTTCTTGGAGAATTTATCTTAGGTCTTGTTAATCATTCTGATGAGATTCTAATTCTTGGTGATTTCAATATTTATCTGAATAAGGCTGGCGATCCTCTAAGTAAAGCCTTTCTGGCGCTTGTTGATACTTTTGGGTTCACTCAGTTTGTTCAAGAGTCAACTCATTGCAGTGGTAACACCCTTGATTTGGTTTTATGGTTTTATCTAAAGGGATAGCTGTGTCATATCATTTTATCATTAAATTTGAAGCTCATTGGCCTGTCCAGCACTTGCCACATTGGTCCATCCACTGTAGCTGCATTTAGCCAGCAGCTGCCTGAAGTCTTCGCTCCTTTCACTGTAGTGACTGACTCTGTTGAAAATGTCACTAGTGACTTAAATGTGGCCCTCTCTAGTTTTCTTGATTCAGTTGCACCTCTCACTACCTGAGCTAGGCGACTAGAGGCATACACCTTGGTTTAACGATGAGACACATGCTCTTAAGTGGGCCTACAACAGACTGGAATGTAAATGGCGAAAATCAAAATTTGAATTTTTTATCTATCTTGACATGAGTGTTTATTGAATACAAACATGCTTTATATGCTGCGAAAGCAGCATTTCTCTCTCACTTAATCGATATTAATAAACATAATCCCAGATTTCTCTTTGACACTAGCTAAATTTACTAAAAAGAAGCTGTCTATTAGCTGCTCACCATTCACGGCCCATGAGTTTCTAGACTTTTTCTGCAATAAGGTTGATGAGATCATACACAAAATTAGGTCAAGTTCACCTACTCCTGCAGATCGTGTCTTACCAAATTCATATCTATTCAATGAGTCACTGATAGCCCCTGTTATTACAGCTTTTGAGACTATCTCTCTTGATACTTTGACTAAGCTCGTGTCAGCTTCTAAACCAACTACTTGCCTACTTGACCCTTTACCACCAAAACTTTTAAAAGACCGCTGGCCTTTCCTGGGACCTACAATGCTGGACATTGTTAAATTATCACTCACTACTGGCACTGTTCCCAGCAGTTTTAAGATGGCTGTGGTCAAACCTCTACTTATTAAACCGCACCTCGATCCAGGGTCACTTAATAACTATTGACCAGTCTCTAATCTTTCATTCTTTTCTAAAGTACTATAGAGTGTTGTATATCAACAACTTTTGACCCATATAGAAGAAAACTATCTATTGGGGCAGCACAGTGGCTAGCACTGTTGTCTCACAGCAAAAAGGTCCTGGGTTTGAACCCCAGGTCATCCCAGGTCCTTTCTGTGTAGAGTTTGCATGTTCCCCCCTTGTCTGTGTGGGTTTCCTCTGGGTGCTCTGGTTTCCCCCCACCATCAAAAGACATGCTTAGGTTAATACTCCTGTCAGTGCCCCTGACCGAGGCTTGGCAAGAAGAGCTAGAGTTCAAGTCAAATCAAATCAATTTTATTTGTTCCAAGTTGTTCTTTTTTCTTTTTTTACCCAACAACCATGACGGGTTGACCTCCTTATGACAGAAAATGGCTGCCATGTGTCATCACCAAAGCTGATGTGTGTATTGCACTACAAGTCAAGTCAATTTTATGTGTATAGCCCAATATCATAAATTACACATTTGCCTCAGTGGGCTTAACAGCAACACAACATCCTGTCCTTAGACCCTCTCATCGGATAAGGAACAACTCCCTAAAAAAAACCTTTTACAGGGAGAAAAAATAGGAAGAAACCTCAGGGAGAGCAACAGAGGAGGAATCTCTCACCCAAGACGGACAGCGTGCAATAGATGTTGTGTTCATGCAATTTACATAATACAACATTGAAAGAGGATAACAGAATTATAGTGGACATAGAATTTATGAAGAACATGATGCACAGGATGCCAAGCAGTGTCCACATGCCAACGGAGCAGTCCAGGACCCAAGCCACATGACCAGCATCATCATGTAATAAAAGAAAAACTTATGTGAGGAGTGGAAGGGCAGGCAGCATCCAAATGACGACCACCATCACCACGGAGACCTGGGAGGAGAACCGACTGCACATGCACGCAAGAGAGACTCACATGACACCATTCAAACAAAGAAAAAGAGAATGGAGAAGACATCATTCAGAGAGAGAGAAAAGACATGTTAGAGAAGAGAACAGTTTGCAATAGTCATTAGAGTTGGTTCCTGGGCGCTGCACAGCAGTTGCCCACTGCTCCTAGCTACTTGGCTGCCCATTGCTTCCAGTGTGTGTTGGGATGGGTTAAATGCAGAGAATGAATTTCCTCGTGGCGATTAATAAAGTACATCTTATATTATCTTATATGAACCTTTTCAAGTCAAGTCAACTCAAGTCAATTTTATTTGTATAGCCCAATATCGCAAATTGCAAATTTGCCTCAAGGGGCTTTAAAGCAACACAACATCCTGTTCTTAGACCCTCGGTTTTCAGGGCCAGTCACTCCACTGAAACTGCTCTGACCAGAGTGGTGAAAGCTCTTTTACTAGCTATGGACTCTGATTCCACCTATGTGCTTCTACTACTGGACCTTAGTGCAGGCTTTGACACCATTAATCACTGTATACTATTAGACAGAACAAATTGTAATTTAGTGACGCTGGCTTAGCGCTCTCATAGCTTAAGCTATACTTATCTGGAAGAACACAGTGTGTCTGCTATAATAATATTACATTGAAATTCTCTGACATTAACTGTGGCATACCTCAGGGCTCAGTGCTTGGCCCTCTACCTTTCTATCTTTAATTTCCCCTCTTGGCCAAATTATATGCTGTCATGGTATACATTTTCATTGCTATGCAGATGATACTCAGCTGTATGTGCCTATAAGGGCTGACGATCAAACTCAAATGACTAATTTAGAGGCCTGCTTGGCTGCTGTGAAAAATTAGATGTCACAACATTTCCTGCTTTTAAATTTGGATAAAACTGAGATGCTGGTCGTTGGACCTGCTAGACATAGACACGAATTTGATCAATTAACAATAACAATCGACAATTCTGTGATTTCACAAAGTGTGGCAGCCAAAAATCTTGGTGTTGCGGTTGATTCCAGCCTCTCTTTTGATAAGCACATTAAAGGAATCACCAAGACTGCCTTTTTTCCACTTACATAACATAGCCAACATTTGGTCTTTCCTGTCCATGGCTGACACAGAGACTCTAATACATGCATTTGTTTCATCCAGACTTGATTACTGTAATGTTCTGCTTTCACATCTGCCACATGCTAGTACTATGTCTTCAGATGGTTCAAAATTCCACAGCTAGAATCCTGACTAAATCTAGAAAATTTGACCAGATGACACCAATTCTTGCCTCCCTTCATTGGCTTCCTATCCACGTTAGATCTGACTTCAAGGTGCTTCTGCTGACTTATAAAAGCCTTAATGGGCTTGTCCCATCATACCAGTCAGATCTCCTTAAACCGTACATTCCATCTCGAGCTCTCTGCTCTCAAAATACAGGGCTCCTTTGTGTACACAAAGTTAAAAAGAAGTCAGCTAGACGTCTGCCGTTGTGTAGCGGTCTAAGCATCGGCTTTGTGTCGATGCAGTTGCCCACTGGGGACCAGGGTTCGCGCCCCGGTCTCGTCAGATGGCCAGACTCGATGAAGCAGCAATAATAGGCAATGCTGTCTTCGGGAGGGGGGCAGAGTTGGCTTGTGTTCGTCACATGAATGCGTCTCTGTGTGTGTTGGAAAAAGCAGTGGTTCGGCCTAGTTTCGCCTTGTCACAAAAGTGGCGAGGTGTCTCCTTCGAGAATGCCGGCCAGAGAGATGCAGTTGGCGAATGCGTGCAGTACGAGGGTAGTTGTTTGAACTAGAATAGGGATCGATTGGGCACTAAATTGGGCGAAAAAAGGGAAAAATCAGAAATAAATTAAAAATAAAAAAGAGGTCAGCTAGTGGCAGCACCTTTTCCTATCAGGCCCTGTTCTTGTGGAATAACCTGCCTGCTGCCATCAGAAAATGAGAGTCTATTGAGTCCTTTAAATCCAAACTTAAAATTCATCTTTTTGCCTTAAACTACAATTAGTTGCCTAATTGAGTACATCACAACCTGCACTGCATGGTGGCCCGGTTTCTGTCTCAGTGAATTTACCAAGCACTGTTCTGCTAACAAGATTATAGAGTATAGATTGACTATTGCAAACTGTCCTCTTCTCTCACATGTCTTTTCTGTCTCTCTCTGAATGATGTCTTCTCCTTTCTCTTCTCCCATGTATGTGAATGGTTTGATGTGAGTCTCCTCCATCTGCACGTGTAGTCTTTCCTCCTCCCAGGTCTCCATGGTGATGGTGGTCAATGTTATATCCTTCTCTCACTCCAATGTGTGACTAATATTTTTTTTCTTTTCTCTTCTGCTGTGTATGTGAATAGTGTGGTGTGAGTCTCCCCTGTGTGCATGTGTAGTCTGTCTTCCTGCCAGGTCTACATAGTGATGGTGGTCGCGTGGCTCAGGTCCTAAGCTATTCCGGGAGCATCTGCACACTGCGTGGCATCTTCCTCATCATATTCTTCAAATATCTTATAATTCCATTATAATTCTGTTATCCTCTTTCAATGTTGTATTCTGTAAATTGTGTTTTACTCTGTACACACAATATCCATTGCACGTCTGTCCATCTTGGGAGCGAGCGCCCTCCTCTGTTGCTATCTCTGAGGTTTCTTCCAATTTTTTTCTCCCCATTAAAGGTTTTTTTAGGGAGTTGTTCCTTATCCAATGCGAGGGTCTAAGGACAGAATTTTGTATTGCTGTAAAGCCCACTGAGTCAAATTTATAATTTGTGATAATGGGCTATACAAATAAAATTGATGTGACTTGACTTGACCTGGAAAGCCATGGGGCAACAATAACCTAAAGATTGATAGATGCCTTTGGATAGGGCAGGGCAATAATACAAGTCTATTCAATAATACTGAATCATTGTCCATAAATTAAATAATATTGTTTGCAGTGGTGTTGTATCAGGATGAAATCCAGATGCCGTCATATTGTGTAACTCAATTTTGCTGTCCAGATTAATTATAACAAGAATCTCTTGTCTAAAAGTTCTCGCAAAAGGAGGTCTAAAATATTTGAGGGGCTATTATTAGAAAACTAATTTTGGTTTTATATTACCAAACAGTTCAATGTGATGAGCCTCAGTTGGATTCTTAAACATGGATATTATGATATATTTCGATATCATGTAAAATTCCCAATAATTATTGTGATGATAACAATCTACATATCACCCAGCATAACGTTTGACTGTAAGATTATTGGTTTGAATCCCCTAGACTCCATGGGAAAGGTGAACAATAAATATGCTCCAACCAAGCTGGCTCTTTGCAAACAGAGCAAAGTTATAGTTGTAGTCGTGAGCTCTTGGATTTGAAAGTGTGCGTATTCACACACCCTCTCACCTACTCCCCAGGCCATTATTGGAAACATTGCTTGTTGTATTGTCATTTTGCCTGGTTTTGTATTATCAAGACACATGAAAAAGTGCTCCAAGAAAGTGCGGCTAAACCGTGTACCCAATTCAAGTCCTTAATCCCATGACAACATACTGCTATTATGCTACAGTCTGACATCCCAGAGAGGAAAGCTAGGTTTCTGTATCGTCCTCCCTGCCCGCTTGTTGTTCACAGGGCCTGCAAATCAAGAAATGTTGAATAAATTTAATGGTATAGAACGGGATGTCACAAATTGTCAACTTGACCACTGCTCTCACGTGTTACAACTGATTAACTTGATGGTGCAGTTTTGTGATGGGGAACACTCAGTGTAAAGGGATGTTTGTCCAGGGTTAATGGGGGAATCCATGCATGAAAGCACAAGTGGGCAACCAAGAAAAGAGCAGGCTCTTCATTCCGTTTGCCAAGTAGAATTTAGGTTTTTCTCTTCAGACATCTCATTGAGATAACAGTGTGTTATTCAGAGGACTGTACTAGGGCGACCACAATCAGTCTTACTGATATAGCGCTGCTGATTAGTGCTTTTCAAAGCCCTCGCATCATTCTCTCCTTTTTTCCTCACAAACCGCCCCTTTAATGAGCTGATTTTTATTTTGTGCATTTGTCAACACACCCTCTGTGACCTACACTTTGGTTGCATGTTTTTCAAAAGGGAGCACACACAAAACTGGCAGTTCAAGATTGGCTCTAGAACCAAGTTAAACTGTGTTGCGTCTTGCACCAAGTTAAATTGTTTTGGATTCAGCTCCAACTTAATTGTCGAGCCCAAAGCCCTTCTTATTCCTACTTTCTTAGTCAAAGATATCCCAGCTGTCAATGAACCAAAATACATCCTTATGTTGAAAGTTGTGTTGTCATTTCTTTTAATTTTTTTTATTTCAGGAAATCATCACAACCTCATTTTGATGATTTCATATGTTTGTTTTTCTCCTCTCTTTTTAGAGGTACCCCCGAGTCCTGTCAAGAGCTCCCCAGAAACAGCCCTCATGGCCTCGCCACGACTGCGTCGGGATTCAGATCGCTACTGCCAGCTATGCAACGCCTGGTTCAACAACCCCGGCATGGCTCAGCAACACTACGATGGCAAAAAGCACAAGAAGAACGCGGCAAGAGCAGACCTCCTGGAGCAACTGGGAAAGACCCTGGATATGGGTGAGATGAAAGGTATGGAGCGGTCCAGTCCATCTCTCACTGCACTGTACCGCTTTTTTTTACAACGGGTTGCGCTGATAATAAACCAGTGCAGAGCTTTGGTCAAGGGCCACCAGTGGGTCCTCTGCTATAGCCACTAATCCCCCCCCCCCCCATCAACAGTAAAACGTGAAACACTTAAGTGTTTCCCCCTGTGTTCCCATATGTACAACAAAAGTTGTACATATGGTTCTTATTATTCCAGCTAATTCCATCCCTGTTCAGGGATGGTCGTTCCCTCTTAAACTAGATGGCCTCTTTGACTCCCCATTCAAACCAGCGTTCCTCCCTATCAAGGATGTGCACATCCTCATCCTTGAAAGAGTGGCCACTGGCCTGTAGATGGGTGTAGACTGCAGAGTCCTGGCCTGATGTGTTAGCTCTTCTGTGTTGTGCCATTCTCTTGGCCAGCGTCTGTTTAATTTCCCCAATGTACAAGTCACAACAATCCTCCTGGCACTTAACAGCGTGCACTATATTGCTCTGTTTGTGC
The DNA here is from genome assembly GCF_029633865.1 of Lampris incognitus. Lineage (NCBI taxonomy): Eukaryota > Metazoa > Chordata > Actinopteri > Lampriformes > Lampridae > Lampris > Lampris incognitus. Next base: position 129,114,463 of record NC_079211.1, read on the forward strand.
CAGGGGACCCAATCCTTGGGGGTGGACCAATTTCTGGCACAGTGTGTTTTGGGGTTTGAAAGCAAATGAGATGCAATGTTTTGAAAATGCATGTCTCACCTTTTCCGACACTCCCGCCACAAACAGAATCACCGCTGGTTTATGCTTATGCAGCAGTTGTCCTTCTCTCTTCAGTTGGCTGGTGCACTGTTTGGGCATCTTCCTGGCTTTGACAAATGCCCAGTTAGGATAACCACACTTAACCAGGGCCTGTTTAATGTGGGATTTTCCCCCTTCTGCCGCCGCTGTGTCGGTGGGGACATTGTCAGCTCGGTGGTACAGCATTCTGATGACTCCTAGTTTGTTCTCCAGTGGATGATGAGAGTCAGACCTTAAGTACTGATCAGTATGCGTTGGTTTACGGTAAACATCAACAATCAAATGTCCCCCATCACCAATTGCAGTTTCACAGTCTAAGAAGGCCAATCTGTCATTTTTCACATCATCCCTGGTGAACTTGATATGATTGTCCACAGAGTTAATGTGGTCAGTGAAATGTGGTACGTCCTGAGGTTTAATTTTAACCCAGGTGTCATCCACAAATCTGAACCAATGGCTAGGTGGTGTCCCTGGATAGGACATCAGAATTGAAAGGTGACTCGGCGTGACGAGACTGCTTGTATCTTCATGCCGCATGCTTTTTTTTAAAGAACTCATTTACCATGGTAGAACGGATTATTTGCAAGTGTGATGTAATGGAAGGCTGGGGAAAGTTTAATGGTAGCCTCAGTATGACCAGGCGAGGGAGTAAAGGAAGCGAGACGGGCCACAGCCTCAACAGTGGACAATATACCTACACCTCACCACTCCCACTCTAATACAATAGTTCTAGAGGCAACACTGGCCACCATGTGTTTTTATTGAGATCTGTGGCCTAAAAGTCACAGAACAGGCTGTCACCAAAATGTTGTCGGTTTAAATCCCTGGACAGGCAGGAAACATGCCAAGCACCAAGTAGTATAGACAATAAGTAACGACATAGTGTAGTTTCCCTTGTACAGGTTTGTGAGGGTTTTTTGAAATGTGTTGCAATTCATTTCTGTCGTCGAAGATTTTGGTGAAAAGCTGTCACTATTAAGGAAAATGAAATGTAAATGGCATCAACATTGCCTGAGATGGCCGGCGGAAAATGTGACTGACGTTTTAAAGATTGGTTAAGATTCTGACTACTTGAGGTATTTAAAAAATCAGCTAATGAAAATAAATGAATAAATAAAAATCAGCTACATGGAATTTTGAATTCAGTTTTTTTTTATTCCACTTGTTTCCAGGAGCACAGTGCGGTATTTTTGATGGATGCTTTGACTTTCAACCTGACTTGTCAGTTTGATTGCAGGAGGAAGCAAAGCACCCGAGTGTCTCTAAGTAGCCTCGGTGTGCGAGCATGTCACAAGCTGTTAAGTTCAGAACGGAGGAGAGAATGCTTTTGCTTATTGTCTCCTAGTCACAATATGTCAATAACAATTACAGAATATAACTCCAGCCAGTGAATGGCTGGGTGCCAGTATAGCAGAAGGAGCCCTGAGGTGTTGTAAAGGGCATTGGTGCATGGCCAGACCCAGTGGAACAGATAACTCCTCACAGCTGATTGGACATAGAGACACACCCCAGACACCCCATCACCCCAGCCCAGCCATGCCAACTCCAGCCGTGATTGGTTCTTTGTGTGTCGATAGGTGGGCTGTGGCTAATTAAATGGAAATGAGTTGGTGTCTGTCAGCACAGCTCTGTTCTGTTGGCTGTTGAGAGTCCAGACTATGGTGACTGTTAATGATTTTGTCTGTTTTCGTCCATAGCCCTACACACATACTCAATATGTAAACACACGCAATTGTTTTTCTGTACTTGTGAGGACCTTCACTGACCACATTCATTTCCTAGCACCTAATCCTAAACTTAACCATCAGAACTATCTGAAGTCTAACCTTAACCTAATACTTTTTTTGTTGTTGATTTTTCCACCTTTTTCTCCCCAATTGTATCCAACCAATTACCCCACTCTTCCGAGCCATCCCGGTCACTGCTCCATCCCCTCTGCCAATCCAGGGAGGGCTGCAGTCTACCACATGCCTCCTCCGATACATGTGGAGTCGCCAACTGCTTCTTTTCACCTGACAGTGAGGAGTTTCACCAGGGGGATATAGCGCGTGGGAGGATCACACTATTCCCCCCAGGTTCCCCCTCCCCCTGAACAGGCGCCCCAACCGACCAGAGGAGGTGCTAGTGCAGCAACAAGGACACATACCCACATGCGGTTTCTCACCCGCAGACACGGCCAATTGTGTTTGTAGGGACACCCAACCAAGCCAGAGGTAATATGGGGATTCGAACCGGCAATCACCGTATTGGTAGGTAAAAGAATAGACCGCTACACTACCTGGACACCGTCGCCATTTAATCCTAATTCTAACCATAACCCTAAACCAGAGACGGGTGGCCCTATACACTCACTACGCAAGTTGGGCAGGGCCCCACAAATTACGCAAGGGCCCTACCTCCCTCTTGAGTCAAAGTGGGTGTCACTGTTTACAACTTTGATGAGAGGATGAAGCAGAACTATCCTTCTGGTCACGAAAAGAGAGAGAGAAAAAAACACGATATGAGAGTAAATTGCGGGAACAGCAATCAGAGAAACTTGTGTTCTCTCCTCTCCAAGTTTGATGTCAGCAAATAACAGTGACAATAAACTGATGTACTTGCATGCAGTGCATCTCTCTCTAGTCTGTCTGTCTTGCTAACCTAGCCGGGCGGTGCATATAGCTGCAGCCATAGCATCTAGGCTTAATGTTTACATTGTATAGTCAAAGCTAATCACACAGCTTTATAGGTTTTATTTTACTGTTTAGTAACATATAGCTGCAGCCACACTCTGTATGCTTAATGTTTACATTGTGTAGCCAAAGCCAAATGTATGATATTGTGAGGACTGGACTATTTACCAAACAGCAGAACCCAAGCTCAGTGATATATTTTATTATTTTCTACATTTTATATTTTCTGAAATGTTCTTATTTATATTAATATTAACATTAGCTTATTTTAAGATTCTATAAAAAATATTCTATTCAATATTGTTTGTTTATATCTCATTATGTCCTATATAGGTCTACTTATTCTTAGACCGACTGATGGAGCAAACAACCCATTTTAAAGGATGGAGGAGTGTAGTGGGAGCACTGAGGTGTTATGTGTGACTGTGTGGCAATGGTAAATGGTGTACATGGCTCATGGGTCAGGTAGGAGGGCCCCTTAGCAGAATTTTGCCCAGGGCCCCAGGCAGGTCAGGAACAGCTCTGCCCTAAACCCAAGCTCTAACCCTAAAACAGACCCTTGAAGAAGAAAAGACTGGCCAAAATGTCCTCACTCTTTTGATTAAAAACTCAAATTGGTCCTCACAAATATAGCTGAGTAAGAACACACACACACACACACACACACACACACACACACACACACACACACACACACACACACACACACACACATTGTGCATTTACCCTAAACTTTTGGAACTCAGTACTGCACAATCTCAAGTTAGACAAGTATAACACTCAGCATTCTTGTCAAAGTGAGTTTAAAAGTGAGTTAGTTCAAAAGCTTGTTTGAATGTGAGCAAGTAAATTCTGGGTCTTGGGTGAAGAATTTTCCCTCCAGACAGGATATACTCACTCCTACAGTGAAGGCTGCTTTTTTGCCTTCCTGCCTCTGCTTTGAAATTGATGATCTGTAACGCAGAGCCATCTCCATTCCCAGCTTCATCTCCATTGCACAATGCCCATTTAGTGGGCTGTGTTAGCAAAGACGGATTTGCGAATGTCGACTCAGTCATTTTGACAAGGCTGCAAAATATCAGCGTGCTCGCTGTGCTGTGCAGCACTTAGCCCCTAATGAGGGTTTCTCTCCAGTGATTATCAATTAGTAAGAAAGTTGCAAATCATCTTAACAGTCAAAATTTGCGCTGTGCGTCCGCAGATAGAGGAATGAGGCCACAGCAAGTGTATGAGGCAGCTATGCTGGCGGGGCTGGAATGAGACTGCTGGATTCATGAGGCTGCTGAGCTGCTCTTGGCAGGCCCATTCTTCACAGCAAAGACCCACTTTTGGGATCTTCTCTGTTGATTTTTCTTATCAGTTTTTTGTCTTCCTCCTTCTTCTCTCTTTTCCCCTCTTTCACTTCAATACACACACACACGCATGCACGCACGCACGCACACACACACACACTTTTTTTTATGTACTTGCAAGGACCCTCATCAACTTAATTCAGTCCCTTGTCTCTAACCATAACCTTAAAGGGACACATTCAAAATTTTGACGTTATCTCTATATACATGTTTATAGGGAAAATACTCCTTTAGCAGCCATTATACTGAGCAGTCTCCTGTGTGTCTATCAAATGCTACTGGAACATGATTGAAAATTACATTATATAAGAAAATGTCCAAGAAAATTCTAAAAACAATGCAACAGACAGCTGTTATAGTGAATGCTACCAAATGCCATATCAAGATGGTGATTCACACTCAATGTCAGCCATTTCCACACAATTTCTGTGGCATTTCCAAGACACACACACACACACAAGACTGCTCAGTTTTATGGCTGCCAATGGAGTGTTATCCCACCAACAAAGATAGATAGATAGACAGACAGATAGACAGATAGCTAGCTAGCTAGCTAGCTAGATAGATAGATAGATAGATAGATAGATAGATAGATAGATAGATAGATAGATAGATAGATAGATAGATAGATAGATAGATAGATAGATAGATAGATAGATAGATAGATAGATAGATAGATAGATAGATAGTGTTGAAAATTGTGATTATTTCCCCTTTATCCTAACCTTAATCTAACCCTAAACCGAAGACCTAACATTAAAGTAGACCCTTGAAGAAGTGAGGACTAGCCAAAATGTCCTCACTTCCATGGTTAAAAACTCAAATTGGTCATCAAAAACATTGCTGAACAAGAACATACGCACACCCACAGACATACATACACAGGCTCACGTACACACAAACACACAAGCACAGACATATACACACCCAAGCAACCACCACCACCACCTCTCCATTGCTATGCTTGAACCACCACCAACACCCTTGTACATCTCTCAACTTGTCTGATGGGCTGCGCACTGAAGAAAAGATGGTGCACTTTGACTCTGACGGTTGCCCCGTTGAAATATTAAACCACGTCTATGGAGGAGAAGGTACTATTGGCCTGGGACATGTACATCGTTGTGTACACTTTGCAGTGCAGCCGCATGATAAAGATGTCTGTGGAAAGTGAATGAGGAATGAGAGAGCAAAAGAAAGAGAGAGAGAGGGAAAGAGAAAGAGAAAGGGAACATTGCACCAGCTCCACAGTTGGAGAACAAACCATTAGCACTCCACCATCAGCATGTGTGAACTGCAGAGAGAAACACCTTCGGGGCTTGTAATGCACCTGCCCAGCTACCTCTCTGCTCCATCCACAGTATTATACAGTATGAAACAATTCTTTTTTTGTTTGTTATCCTCCCTTTATTTTGTCATGCTTTTAATATCAGCTCCATTTCACCCTTTGTAATTTTCGACACCTCAAGCCATTCTCGTCGGCAGGGATTTTGGATGAGTGCTCGATTGTATGTTTCCCTACAGACGTCCTACATTTGCTTTTTTTCAAAGGAGCTCTTTGAATGTTCTATAGCTGCCTGTATATGCAGGGGCACTGTAAGTAAGCATGTGTAAAGTTCGAGCATTATGTGGGGTTTTTTTGTGGGTTTTTTGCATCCCTGGGATTTACAGCAGACTGTAAAATAGTTTGGATAACCTTCATAGGAGAATTTAATCCTGTACCTGTGGTGTATTGCTTTGAGTAGTTTAGAGAGATATTGGACTTTTTAGTACATTTATGCTTGGCATGTGTATATCTCTAGGTTGTGAACAGTATGACTCTTTGAACCCTTTGTCAGTGCCAGCTTCGTATGTGACATTTGAAGCGGTTTATTTTCAAAAATGTATTATTTTATAACTACAAAGAATTATACCCACCTATTATGCTTGTAGTGTCTTTCTGTGCACTTATTGTTGTTGACAAAAGTGTGCGTGATGAAGATAGAAATGTTTAGTTTAAGTTATTTACCACTTTATCATATGTGAAGGGTGAATAGCATGGAGATTGCATATTGTTTTCCCGGTAACATTAAGAATGCTGAATTTACCAGAGAGGTTAATGAGATGGAAAACGAATCTACTGCACATACTGTCGTCAATTTAGTCACTATTGTGCACATCTTGAAATTAAGTAATCACTATTCAATAGGACTGTTGTTTCAGAGAACAAAGGTATTTTTATTTATTTTGCCGATGATGATAAATTGCAGTCTTGGTCAGGGGCAGTTGTACACTGATCAGCCAAAACATTCAAAACCACCTGCCTAATGTTGTGTAGGTCCCCCTTGTGCCACTAAAACAGCTCTGACCCATTGAGGCATGGACTCCACAAGACCTCTGAAGGTTTGCTCAGACGTCCCTACAGACACAATTGGCCTTGTCTGCGGGTGGGAAGCCAGATGTGGGTATGTGTCCTGGTTGCTGCACTAGCTTCTGCTCTGGTTGGTCGGGGCACCTGTTCGGGGGGGAGAGGGAACTGGGAGGAATAGTGTGATCCTCCCGCATGCTACGCCCCCCTGGTGAAACTCCTCATTGTCAGGTGAAAATAAGCAGCTGGTGACTCCATGTATCGGAAAAGGCATGTGGTAGTCTGCAGCCCTCCCTCGATCGGCAGAGGGGGTGGAGTGGTGACCGGTAAAGCTCGGGAGCATGGGGCAGTTGGCCGGATACAACTGAGGAGAAAAAGGGGGAAAAAACAGAGAGAAAAAAAGAAAAACCTCTGAAGATGGCCTCTGGTATCTGGCACCAAAATATTAGCAGCAGATCATTTAAGTCCTGAAAGTTGTGAGGTGGGGCCTCCATGGATCAGACTTGTTTTTCTAGCACATCCCACAGTTGCTACTATATCGTATTGAGATCTGGGGAATTTGGAGGCCAAGGCAACACCTTGAACTCTTTGTCATGTTCCTGAAACCATTCCTAAACAATTTCTGCATTGTGGCAGGATGCATTATCCTGTTGAAAGAGGCCACTGCCTGAATACCATTGCCATGAAGGGGTGTACTTGGTCTGCAATGATGTTTGGGTAGGTGGTACGTGTCAAAGTAACATCCACATGAATGCCAGGACCCAAGGTTTCTCAGCAGAACATTTCCCAGAGCATCACATTGCCTCCGCCGGCTTGCCTTCTTCCCATAGTGCACCCTGGTGCCATCTCTTCCCCAGATAAATGATACACATGCACCTGGCTTTCCACATGATGCAAAAGAAAAGGTGATTCATCACACCAGGCCACCTTCTTCCATTGCTCCATGGTCCAGTTCTAATGCTCACATGCCCATTGTAGGCACTTTAGGCAGTGGACAGGGGTCATCATGAGCACTCTGCAAGCTGCATTGTATTGTGTATCATAGTCAGCATTAACTTTTTCAACAATTTGATATATACTAGCTCTTCTGTGGGATCAGACCAGACGTGCTAGCCTTCGCTATCCACACACATCAGTGAGCCTTGGTCGCACATGACCCTGTCACCGGTTCACCGGTTTTCCTTCCTTGGACCGCTTTTGGTAGGTACTGACCACTACATACTTGGAACACGCCACAAGACCTGTCGTTTTGGAGCTGGTCTGACCCAGTCGTCTAGCCATCACAATTTGGCCCTTGTCAGAGCCGATCAGATCCTTACGCTTGCCTATTTTTCCTGCTTCCAACACATCAACTTCAAGAACTGACTGTTCACTGCTGCCTAATATATCCCACCACTTGACAGATACCATTGTAACGAGATAATCAATGTTATTCACTCACCTGTCAGTGGTTTTAATATTTTTGGCTGATCGGTGTATATTAAGAAATAGGTTCACTTGATCTATCTTTAGCTTCTTTGTGTTATTTAAGTAATAATATTTATTGCCTTATTTGAAAGTACAGTTATTTCCTCGTTAACATGGAGCATATGCTGCTTTTTTAAATGTACTGAATCATGGAGAAACAATTCTGCTTCTAAGACCCTTTGGTCACACCAAGCTGTAGTCCACTGCGATCATTTTAAACTAAGGAAATAGACTGAGAGGAACGTAATTTTCATTTTTATTTCAAAGGCATATCACATTGGTCTTTTGGGTTCGTGCATTGAATTGCTTTTCATCTTTTTAAATTCATCTTGCCGTACAGTACGTCAGCTGTATGAGAAAGCATTGAATACTGTTGTGTTGAAGCTAACTAGCTCTAAGGGGATTTACAGGTTTTGAACTCCTTTATTTCTCTGTTGTTTATCCCATGAGAACACGCTTACATGAGAACATGAAAGGAAAAAAGGAAAGATACATGGAGCTTTCGCTCTATTACCAATGTTATTCTCACCTGAACAGGAACCACATTAGACTCCCATAAAGACATAACAGCCACCTGCATGATCTCTCTTTCTCATCACATTAGTCAACAAGTTTCCTTGAACTCTTCCTACAGCGGCCACATTTATTCTAAATGAGTGTATTAGTGATTGCAACGTCCTCCTAGATGCTAAATTTCGACCAGACCTGTCAATAACCCTGCCGATCAAATTTCCTTTTTCCGGATTCCATCACAGCTGTTGATCGGTGAAACACACCTTAACGATGCAGTTTGAGGGCATCCAGGTGGCATGGCGGTCTACTCCATTGCCCACCAACACGGGGATCGCCGGTTAAAATCCTCGTGTTCCCTCCGGCTTGGTCGGGTGTCCCTACAGACACAATTGGCCGTGTCTGTGGGTGGGAAGCCGGATGTGGGTATGTGTCCTGGTCGCTGCACTAGCACCTCCTCTGGTCGGTCGGGACGCCTGTTCTAGTGGGAGGGGGAACTGGCGTGATCCTCCCACGTGGTATGTCCCCCTGGCGAAACTCGTCACTGTCAGGTGAAAAGAAGTGGCTGACGACTCCACATGTATCGGAGGAGGCATGTAGTAGTCTCTAGCCCTCCCCGGATTGGCAGAGGGGGTAGAGCAGTGACCGGGATGGCTCGGAAGATGCAGTTTGACACATCCAGCCCTGCTTCTCCATGATCCCTCACTCTCGCTTTCTCTCCCTCCCTTTTCCACTCATCTGTTTTGCTGCATCTCCATCTGTCAATATTCACTAGCCATTTCCTTTGCTTTGTTTATTCTTGGCCACTCTCCAGACCCTAAAATAGATTGATAGCTGTCTTAATTGTAAACTCATAGTGTGAGACAGATGGCAAAACCAAGATCAGAATCATCTTCAAAAAGGAACAGCAGGAGGGGGTCTGTCCGCTGTATTTGGAAAGTGTTTAATGTATAGACCTGACAGAGTTGACCACAAATCACCTTTCATTTCAAACTGTTTCCAGTTCTCCTCAGCGTACAGTAGATCTCTGCATTACATTCAGACTACTGCTGCATGTTGCAGGACTTCCTCCAGTCCCATTCCCACTGCCTTTATGGGGAGAAAATTAACACATTGTTATATTTTGTTGTTTCACTTTGAAAATATAATTCATAAAGCCATCCGTTGTAATATGCCGCCAGCCTGTTCACTTCTGTCAGTCGTCATACAGTTTGTCGTAAATGAATTGTGAGACCGTATGGCAAACCTGAATGCTTTGCTGCAGTGATATAGGGGAATGAGCTGAAGTTGGACCACCGGAGTGGAGCAGATGGTTTCTGGTTAATTTAGCATGAACCTTGGACCTGCACCACCTGCACCACAAACTATCCACACAGAGGATTAAAGAGTTAATTGATCACATTTTCCTCCGTGGGACAATAAGGCAATAGTTCTCCATTAAACTGTAGCTGGGACACAAGAGATTTCCCTGCAGGTAGCCAATCAAATTACTTGACAGAGAACCCAATAGGAGACCCTAATCTTCGTCTGATGAGATAACAAATGGCTCGACCAGCATGTAACACATGTAAGATGTAATCTAGATAAAAGATGCCATTTTCTGTTCATTTACCCTTAGATAGGGTTGTGGCATATTAACTTTATAAAATCGTTTTTTTCCGGCAGTGGAGGCTATAACCATGTCCCTTCAGATTAAAAAGCAATCCTCAATTTGGCTTTGGGCAAATTCTTTGTTCAAGGTTACCTCTGTGAACTTAAGATCAGTTGAATAAAGTGGGATAGCAGAACATTTTTCTTTACATGCAAAACCTGCTTAACCTGTTACTCCGATTCAAGTCTGGAAAATTTGAACTCAACCCAAATAAATGAGACCACAGTCTGCATTTTACCTGATGTGCATCCACTCCAGAACCACATTCTACTGTTTTTAGGCCAGAGATAATTTGAGTTAACCAAAATTAATGACTCATCTGTGACGCAGTAGCAAAGCCTTGTAAAGAAGGAAGTCACAGTGATGGAGAGGAAACATTATAGAGGCCTGAAGGTTCCCAGTGCTCCATCACTCATGTGCACCACTGCTGCAGGGCAAGTGCCGCAGGTGGCTGGCAGTGATGGATGCTGGGCCATTGAACAATTTTTCACCTTTTCAAAAATTGTTTAAGAAGCAAGCTGTCAAAAGGCCAATGCATAGCACCAGCTCCGCTTGCTTATCGCCATATTTTAATGTCAGCTCTTGACTGTACCAAGGGGACTCCTGCAAAATTGAAATCATGGTCCTGGTGGGGGCTGTCTGACAGTGCAGTTATGTTGTGGCTGATCAACAAATGCAGGGGGGGGCAGACTTGTCCCTTCAGTCTCTGGGACATATTATCCTTCATCAAAATGGAAAACTGCTGACAAGGACATCTAGAGAAGTAAATTGGTAACTGGCAGCAAATTTCCAGCATCACCCTACCACCAATCAATGTGCCTGTGCTTTAATTTAGAGAAACCAATCTGAGTGATCTAACTGCAGACATGAACGTATGAAAATATGATTCAATAAACCAAAAGAGACATTTATTTTGTCTTGGCCTTTTGCCCCAAGACATATTTATGTGGGACTTGAAAGTGAGAGTGCGACAACTGAATTGGTCATTTTTGATGGCACGATGTCATTAGTGAAACATGACAACAATTATACAGGGTGCTTATACAGTCAAAGCAAAAACGCACTGGTAAAACTGTCGGTGACACTGAGCATGATGACATCAGTGCTATCGCTTACTAATTTTACAGCCATAGATCTTCTTGTGTGGTTTGCTGCCTCTGGGCTTCAACTTTCCCTTTTGCTCTCATTCAGCAATTAGCTTCAAGGTGCCTTTCAGGAAGGCTTTGCAGGGTTACTAATGTGGTCTAAACTGTGGTCTATGTTGTGGCCAATACCACTAATTAACAGCTGCAAGAATTGAATGTGTCTATGTAGGTGTGTGACAATCCCTCCACCTGCAACTCTCCTCCGCCCCAGCCCGATGCTGTTACTGTTTGAACAGACAGAACTGTCTGTTTAATTAACTTGTCAGATGGTCTCTTATAAAAGTGGAGTGATTTTAACACATCCACAAAATGGACAAGAATGCTGGTAATTTAAATCTCATTTTCATGTCATTAAAAAGGTAACAAGTAATTAAATTCCCCTTTTCTCAATCTAAGGACCACAGAGTCCCTCTACGTGGACACGTCAGACACATCACATTTATTCACTAGCCAGGGTAAGTGTGTCTGATGTTGAAAGGTCATAAATACCCAGAAACCATCAGTGGCATCATCATTGATTTGTCTTGGAGCATCAGAAGATGAATATGAACCTCTTGCACTTTGCATCCTTTTGCCAGTAGGTACTCGAACTTTCATAGTGAAAAAGATTCACTTCTGTCAGGAAGACTGAAGTGAGGAGTGTCTGAGAACCTTCAGCTCTCATATTGAGTTCTGCATCTTATTTCCAGGGATGTGAAATGCATGACATTTTACTGTCTGAATAGCTCCACTCTTCCAACATGAACCCCTATTGTCCTAGTCTATGAAGCGTTGCTTAAAAAAATGCTCACTTATTGGTCATGCATCTGCATCAAGGATATTGATTTTGCATTATGAACATGTGGTTATGGGGTTCCCTGAATTTGGCATTGGTTGTAAATTTAATCTGCTCAACTACACAAAACATACTCATGCTTAGGGATTCTTGTAAGTGCTAGCACTTTAATTCCAAACCTTAAAAGTCAGGATTTTACTACATACCTCCTCTACTACTGCATACAGTTGCCACGTTTTTGTCCAACACCCACTGAGATAGAATGTAGGAGACACCTTGTTCTACAGCTATACCATTCCTCTGACTCATTCCACCCAGCTTGCCATCTACACACCAAAACACAACATAGTAGGTCTCTTTCAGGCCACAAACCCAGGATTTTCCTGGATTTCAAATTACCAGGATTGTTGATTAACCACTCTATCCAGTTTTTTCCCCTGCAAAATACCCTCTCAGATACATACATGAAATACAAGGACATCGGAGCCCTTTTTCTGATGATCATCTCCATAAAAACTACATCTTTTACATTCATTGTAAATAAATGGTGAGTGGATTTGATTATGCCAATGTGGTGCTATTTTTCATTTGTTGACAAATACTTGTGCAACACACGGTTGCTTTTTTTGCCATTATTATCAGCACCACTCTGAAGTGACAGATCTGGGGGAAATACGGACCTTGGCCCACGTTACATTCCCCTGGAGAGACCCGCGGCTGTCAAGGTGAAAAGAAAAAGTCGGCTACTCCACGTGTATCCAAGGACACATGTGAAAGTCTTCCCCCTCCCCAACTACTGTAGGGGTCATGCAGTGGTGGAACAGGGAATTGGACGTGTGAAATCAGGGGGGGAAAGTGGAGAAAAAAATGTGCGATTGCGATTGGGAATGTGTGCAAAATGGTCAACTGGATACAATCCCAGAAAATTGCGATGCCGCTGCTTATGGGAAGGTCATCTTGCTGTTTTGTGATCCCAGCAAGATGTCAGGATTCCAGTCCCGTGCCAAACGGGACCCGTCCAACCAGCAACCCCAGTCTGTGCAGAGAGGGAAATTCGGGCCATGTCCACTCTCACCCCATGGATGACTTTGAAATCAAAAGGAAGAAGCCCAACAAGTTCTCAGCTCTTTTAAATCTTTCATGATGATTTAGAAAATGTGTTTGAATTAGATTATATTTGTTAAGCATGCCTGTCATTTTGTTTTATTCCAGGTCTGAAACGAAGCTATACCTGCGACGTGTGTAGCGTCACACTGAACTCAGTGGCACAGTACCATGCACATCTGCAGGGCTCAAAGCACCAAAACAAGTGAGTGGATCTTACTCACACATACCCTGGCAACAGGGCTAATTTCACCCTCTTACCGCAGATACTGAGTGCTTAATGCTACTGCATTAGCATGAGATGTGCCGTTTTCTCTCCTTTCATCCTTGTCCTTGAAATCCCTTGATCCTAAAGAAGCTTTTCCTCTCCAGATATGGTGCATTCCACATAACATGCATACATGATGTTGGTGTTTTAGTGAGAGCTGCTTCCTAAGACACAAATATCAGGGGGGGGGGGGGTCACTGTCGGCATCCATGAATGTTTTCTCCCTTAAGATCAGTCTTATCAAAAGCAATTAGTTTTAAAGGGAAAATTCGTATAACTGAGCCATTTGCCCACTTCTTTCACACTGCCGCTAATTGGCTGTTGTGCCTAGAGGAACTAATCTCGAACCCAGAGTCAACAAGCTCTATCAGACACAACTAATATCCACAAATCACGCTACAACAGGCCTTGACCTACAAGTAACAACCAACCACCAATTTCAAATAAGAATCTGTGTATACACTAACCTGTTCCTCAGAATGAGAGTCACGGCCGGTATCTGGGGGGAGTAGTGTGATCCTCCCACGTGATACATCCCCCCGGCGAAATTCCTCACTGCCGGGTGAAAAAAATGGCTGGCGACTCCACATGTATCAGAGGAGACATGTGGTAGTCTGCAGTCCTCCCCAGATCAGCAAAGAGGGCGGAGCAGCAACCGGGTCGGTTCAGAAGATTGGGGTAATTGGCCGGATACAACTGGGGAGAAAAGGGGGGGGAAATACTTCATTTTTAAATGTACTATTATAGGAGCATGTGTTTACTGTCTACATTATTAATCAATGTTTTATTAAAAATCGCTGGTCAAGGATGTTTAGTATCTAACTGTGTGTGTATTTTACAAGGCTCAGATGTCCTGTTGCTAAGCTCATACTCATTTTGTCACCTCCCCCCCATCACCCGGACCGTCAGCACCCCTTTCAGGACGAGTGTAGTTTTCTTTAGCCTTGATCTTTTCTGGGATGTTCTGTCAGCAAACTGTGTGCGGGTTCAGCGTAGCCCTTGCAAGTAGGTGAGAAGTGATGGGCCTTACATGGTGCATGTCCTGGAATTAATTCCCCCTGCTGGGCACTTGCTGGCTGTGCACATCCATAGGGATACAGGCATCAGGAGACGTGACATGCCGTTTAAGAGCCCAGTGCTTTAGTCACGGTTGCCTGCGCTGTCTTGTCAGAGCCAGTGGCATTCCATACAGATCCCCCTTACCGTCAACACCCGCCACACACACATCCCCACCCTCCTTTCAGTGGAGCCTGAGCTCTCACAGGCATGCCTGATTCAGACCATACGCATCCCCCTGCAACCAGCCTGATTTCATCCACATCGCCTACAGTAGCCTGTGTTGCGTGTATATGTATAGGTCACAGCTTGGTGCTAGCTGGCACAGATAGTATAAAGACACATCTTTACACACTACAGAAAGGGGGTTAGGGAAGCTGGTGATGTTGATGCTTTATGTCTCTTGTGACCTTCATCTTTGCAATGGCAAAACAAGGACGTACCTTGTTAGAGATGTGAAGCACAGCTGTTGTAGAGTGCAAGCAAGAAAAAACTCGGCGAATTTGTGTTCAAGTGGACTTTGGGCATGTGTAAAGGTTGTGTTTTGAGGGCTCTCAACCCAATGCAGAGACCACATCTCTTTTTAGAGCATATGCTGTAAGGGCTCCTCTTCCCTCCAAAGCTGAATCCATTTCAGTTTTTGCTGAAGCCCACGACTCATTAATAGACCTCTAAAGCCTCTTAAGACCTCGTTTTTTAGTAATTTGCTGTCTTTTTATGGATTATCTAAATGATTATACCTATTCTTTTTACTTGATATATGTCGTTAGTCTCTGTACAGCACTTTGGTCATCATTAGTTGTGTTTAAATGTGCTTTATGAATAAAGTTGACTTGACTTGACAAAAGCACGACATACATTTTATGGCCCAATAAGTGATTCCAGATCCAACCCTGTTTCAGTCTGATGGAAAAACACACAGAGTTTAAAATAATTACCTTTAACTATGTTTAACGCTAATATTGACTCGTCACTTTTGAGGATTGCTCTCCTATGCATTTCTAGATTGGTTGAGGTGGCTTTAAATTCATTTTGAAGCTGCATTAGGAAATCGCTAGGAGTTCTTAGCTTGGCATAAGCTAAGAACTATTTTCCCCTTTATTTATGCTTATGTAGTCCGGGGATGCAACCTTTGAAGTATGATTGTTAGCAAAATAATTCTTAAAATTCATTAACTTGTTAAATTATGTAATAACCCGGTCATATGTAGCTTTTACTTATTATGATTATGATAATTATGATTATGGTGATGATGATGATGATGATGATGATTATTATTATTATTATTATTATTACCTTCACCTATTATTATTACACCTCCACACCTGATGGTATTAATAAAAATACAAAGAAAAAAAACGATTTTATGCACCCTATGACCTATGCCTTTGTGCACTGCCTGTTCACACCTATGTCCTATCGGACTTGAACCTAGTTTTTTGGCGCTTACTTGCGTTGTCACCTCCTGACTAGATCCTTACTTGTGTTGTATTAACTCTCAGATGTATGTCACTTTGGATAAAACTGTCTGCTAAATGAAATTTTACCATTGTAACACTATTATTATTATTATTATTATTATCTTACATTACATTTGATTTGCACCTCTCAGGTACCCAAGTTCATATTACAGTGTAGAAAGAGAAAAATTAACAATGAAACAGAATTTAACACAACTAAACAAAACCAAAATGAACAAGACAAGAAATAGAGGGCCAAGCAGCAGGTCAGAGCGTTGGTACAGCGAATGAGACCGGGGGAAGGCTTATATTTTATAAGTATATTGATTGGCAACTGGCTCCAAAACCCTATTCATTTTCATCACAGGTGAAAAATAAATAGATCGGGATGGATTGCGAGGGCTCCATATTAATGACAACACTGTTGAGGTCGATGTTCCACCAACCAATAAGAATGAAAGAGGGATGTGACCAGAGAGATAATGAAGGCTCAATCCACCTTCTCAAAGCAGAAAGGAGAAATTAAAAAAATTAGGGAAAATGAATCAATAAACAGTTTTGATAACAGTTTTGCTATGCTTGTATTATCACAATACACATATAAAAAGAAACAGAGAAAGCAAGACAAAAAAAAACCTTTTTTTGTATCAGAGCCCAGCTGCTTCACCCCCAGTGCTAGCGCTAGCAACATAGCTTACTCCATAGGTGCTCTGTAAGTACGAGGCTAATGGGGACATGATTCACTAAAGACTTCTAAGCAGCTAATAGCAAGACGAAAAATTGTATGGGCCATCTGAGGGTGACTCACAAGGGCCTGAGAGCATTTTTAGGCATAGTTGAAATCACTTGGTTTTCATTTTCAAACCTCTTAAGCCTCGCCAAACGCAATTTAACTTTAGCACACTGCTGTAAAAAAAAATAATTATTTCTTCGCTCTCCACCTGCCCGTGTAGAGACTATCCATCCCTGAGTATGTGAATGAATGAGTCTCTTTCCAGGTCTATGACTTACAAGGGCCAAAATTGTAGTGTTTAAAAATGTATACAGTTTGTTTTTGAGGCATTACTTGCAGAGAGCTTGTCAGATGTCATTTGTTCACTCCTTGGAGTAGTTGTATAATCTAACTTCACATACTGCCACCTTATCAACAAAAAAAATTGTTTTTTTTTCTCTTTTAAAGCAGATTTTTACAGATACTGTGTAATATGTGATTCATATTCTCATTTTCATGGGTTCACTGATGGTGATGTTTCTGCTAAGTAGACCGACAGCGTAGCTTAGGTTAGTAGGTTACAGGACACAGCATGCCATGTAAATGGTCACACTGATGAAAACACAAGCAGAGAGATAGATCTATGTAAGAGAGGTTCATTAATCTGTGTGTTATTATGAAACTATGCCTACAACCCATTTCCTTACATAGCCCCTTCATTTCTACATTGAACTGAAGCCAGAAAGGCAGTTAGAGGATTGAATTTTAACTCAGTAGGAGGAAATAATTTACTTATTCATGACAATGGCACTAATGAGAAGTCTGATCAATACTCTGTTTAACAAGCCAGCTTTACGAGTACTTAAACTCGGATACGTTAGCCCTCTCCCTGGCTGCTGTCATCCGAAGCAGAGGCCCACCATAATAGTGTTCTCCTGTAATATATTGAACTAATTTGAACCACCTCTGCCTACACTCATCCAAGAGCCCACTTCACTTGCTCGGTTTTCGAATTTGTGCTTTGACCCGGCTTCAATTTCTTTATTTTCTTCCTGACGGAAATATCCCAGAGCCTTGGTGTGGAGCCGGGGGGAGAGGTTGGGTTCTGTGCTGAGTGCAGCAGAGTCGATAAGAGACGCTCGGCTGATATGACCAGTTAACCTCTGGATTAGGGAAGCTGCTTTAAAACGGTAATACACCTAGAAGACGTTTAAAGTACCAACTGACTGGAAAAAGACTCCTCATCACATGTTATTTAACGACTGATTTTCACGGATTACGGTGGGGAAAAGCACACCGGTTGTGACGGCAAGTCATGTCACCGAGGCGCACACTCCTGCCGACGAGCTCAGACTTTTCCAGATTCCGGTTGTAAAAATTAAACATTTTTTGATATTGTTGTGACCGCTTTGACCAATTGAAGATAACGTGATGCCATTATCTTCAAATAAGATAATGCGATGTTGTCATCATCAACCAAGATAACATGATGCCGTTATCTTCAACCACAGAATTACGTGACCAGTTTAGAACGGTACAGTCTCTCCACGATCTTGAAAATCAGTCGTCATGGCCAAATTGGGATTATGTCTGGCCTTTAAAATCCTCTCATGTGTTCCCAACTATAGCCATCTCTTTTCCCCACTCTCTCTCTGCTTCTTCTTTTTTCATTTTTTGTTTTTGTTGATTTTTCCTCCCCTTCTCCACAACAATTATACCTAGCCAATTACCCCACTCTTTCAAGCCATTCCGGTCGCATCTCTGCCCCCTCTGCTGATCCAGGGAGGGCTGCAGACTACCACATGTATCCTCCAATACATGTGGAGTCGCCAGCCGCTTCTTTTCAGCTGACAGTGAGGAGTTTCACCAGGGGGACGTAGCATGTGGGGGGATCACGCTATTGCCCCCAGTTACCCCCGCCCTTGAACAGGCACCCCGACCGACCAGAGGAGACGCTAGTGCAGCGACCAGGAAACATACCCGCATCCAGCTTCCCACCTGGAGACACGGCCAATTGTGTCTGTAGGGACACCTGAACAAGCTGGAGGTAACACGGGGATTCGAACCAGCGATCCCCGTGTTGGTAGGCAACGGAATAGACTGCCATGCCACCCAGACATCCTCTCTCTGCTTCTTTAATCAGTTCAACTCAATATGCTTAATTGGCATGACTGTCACAAACAACAATCAACCAAAGCACACCCAAATAACACGTCATAGATATGGTGACAAAACATTACATAACCTGAAAATCATAGACAACGACATGATAAATAAAGGACTAAAATATTGATATAATTACAATTCTCTCCCTCCCACCTCTTCTCGGACCCTCCAGACCCCCTCTCACTTTCACACAAAGCCATGGACAGAGACAAATCATTCATTTATTTACGAATGCGGGGATCTATAACGTCGTTTCAACCTGTTTAACCCCCGCAGTTGTTTGACCTCACAATAGGTTAACAGGATTTCTCTTTACTCGTCTGTAACAACCAAGTTGTGTATCGAAGGTGGTTCA
Source organism: Lampris incognitus (assembly GCF_029633865.1). Classification (NCBI taxonomy): domain Eukaryota; kingdom Metazoa; phylum Chordata; class Actinopteri; order Lampriformes; family Lampridae; genus Lampris; species Lampris incognitus. The sequence goes on from NC_079211.1 coordinate 129,133,641, forward strand.
ATGAAGGACTTTTATAGACTCACTATTTGGAGAGCTCACAGGCATTTTGTGGTCATTCCAGCGTTTTGGGTTGTTTTTCATTACCAAAATATTGCAGGGGAAGCCAGGGAAAAGGGGTTTTTGTCTGAGTCACATCAATTCTCAGTTTAAAGGCCTCCCCCTGTGATCTCAGCATCCCATTAGAAATTTCAATCTTCCCTGTGAGCAGTCTCTTTCTCCAGGAAATTGCAGTTCAAGGTAAAATGAGGTTGAGGTGTACAGCAGGTGGTATAGGGCAAGAATACACATCACTGCTGCTTTCATATCACACATACATATGTGGCTCTTTCTGGTTTGGATATTCTTAGAATAATTTAGTTCCTCACCTAAAATCCATTTCTATTTGGTCCTAACCCCCCTTCATGACACCCTTTTCATGCACAAAACCTGTGTATTACATGGGGTACTGAAGAAGAAGAAAGCCACTTTAGTTTGGCATGTATTCTTACAACAAATTGTATTCTTACAATGAAATGTGTTCTTTGCATTTAACCCATCCTATTGTATAGGAGCAGTGGGCAGCTGCAGTGCCTGAGGACCAACTCTAATTCTTCTTTCCATTGCCTTGGTCAGGGGCACAGGCAAGAGTATTAACCCTAACATGCATGTCTTTTTGATGGTGGGAGGAAACCGGAGTACCCAGAGGAAACCCACGCACACATGGGGAGAACATGCAAACTCCACACAGAAACGCCCTGAGACAGCCTGGTGTTCGAACCCAGGACCTTCTTGCTGTGAGGCACCAGTGCTAACCACTGGGCCACCGTGCCACCCAATTACCAAACATGGGTTCAACCTGTGTTTGATCATCCAGTTAGTAGCAGGTCGTTGCTGTTGACGTGAGACTCGGGTCCACAAATTTAGTTGCAAACATGTCAACACCCTACTCAACAGGGTGATCACTCTTCAACGCCATTAAAAGTGTCTGTTTCAGTATTTTTGTTTACATTGGAGATTCAACATGGTAGACAGTGGGAATGATCTGGTGTTTGGTCAGCAGTCCTTAACTTTATAGAAATTAATGTCTTTATTTGGTCATCATCATGGGGGAATTCACTGATCAATGGTTTCGGGTTCATGCATTCACCAGTTCAGCCGCCTGACATGTCTTTGAATTTCACCACTTTCCTTTCACTCATCCATGATGCCCAATTTACTACTCATACTGTCTGTGCCCCACGTCTCATCACAGTCATTACTGTCTTGCGGGCAGTGGTTTTCTTTCTTTTTTTTCTTTCTTTTTTTTGCTTGCAAAATGTGTTTTTATTGCCACATTCTGCTTGAAATATACAGGAATTACTCAATCAACTGGAATCAAAGACATACTCATTCAGTTACTCAGTCAAACATTAGTAAACTCTCATCCCTCTGACTTAATCTTTGCTCTAGCTGATGTATCGTTGGAAGTGTCAAACTCTCAGTAGTTAATAATTCAAAAAAGAAGAAGAAAACCTGGGTGGGCTATTATTTTTCTTTTTCATTTTGTGTGGTTTTGAAATGTTGATTTCAGCCTGTGCCATCGGTATATGAAGTTGTGTCCACATAGGGATTGATACTTCTTGAAATTAAATGTACAGGTAACGCTAAAAGTGTCAAATCTGCTATATAATTTTCTGAGGACATTGTGCATACACATTGACTTTTGGCCTTCCGTACTTAAGGCCACCTGACAGCAGACAGTTGCTCTGGGGGTTACTGACAGGTCTGTTCAGAGTCGTCCTTTGGCGCTATCACAAACATGGTACTCAATTCTGGATGCCACGTGTCACTCGGGGAGGAATTCAGCGCCTTGAGGGTGTATGCAGCATGCCATAAAATCTCCACCAATGTCAGCACCATCCTTCTCTCTCGCTAACGCATTTCAGACATACACAGTACATGCATGTATGTAAATAGTCATGACTTCAAAGCCAGAAAGAATGCTCGTTATTCAGTCTGCTCATGTTTATTGCCATGCAGAGCGGTGCAAGGCAGCAACATATTTTATATCTGTTCAATGGTTGCAGAATTAAGCTGCCTGCATGCATAATGTGTACAGTATGCACAAGATATAATTCCTATCAACCGTCTGCTACAGAGGGTGGATAAAGCTAGGAGGCGTTTGTTTGGGCAGGGGCAGGCAGCATACAATTTGTCAAATGCAGCAAAAATTGCCATAAGGGGGTATCCTGGTGAGACCATCAATCTGTATCAAGCCAGAGATTAGCAAAGGGCAAATTGATTGGCTAAGGCAAATTGATTAACAGAGAGCGGCTGGGAAAAATGTTTCAAAACTAGGTTCCCCTCGTTTGTGAAAAATAAAATTAGAATTATAGTTAACATTTAAGGAAATTCATGTTACTTAAGGGGCCTGACTGGTTGGCAAAATAATACTTCTATAAGCAATCATATTGTTGATGATCATCTTCCTTTATGGGGGGCTGAATGATGAATTAAAAGGTCGTTATATTTATTCAGATTGAAAAAAAACCCTACAGAAACTAGAATATATATGAATATGTATGGAATAGCATCTTGGAAGCTGACAGTGATTTTAAGCACTTTGTTTTTGAAGGTGCTGGAATGCTAAATATTGAGCAAAACACATTGTGTACTGAAGCAGAAAACCACCAGGATTTGGGAGGGGGCAATTTCCCTTCACGCATCCCCTGTATGATGGCTTTGTGATTTATAACAGTGCACAGAGGCGACTTTACAGAGGGCTGGGCCATGGTTTTATGCCATGTGCCCATTAGTTGCTCACTGGAGAGACAAACCACTTTACGCCTCTGAATAAGGTAGCTATCATCAGTGACAAGAGCAGCTCCCAGACACAGCCGTCAGAGATGAGATAAGACGAAAAGAGGGAAGAAACAATGCAACCGAGGGGCCGCCAGATTGTCACACGTTTACTATTCAAGCTCCATTTCCCACATCATCAGCTCTCTAATTAATTCCCAAAGCACCGGGACATAGCTTGAGGACCCAACTGGTGCCGAAGCAGAAATAAGTGAGCCTCCAGATGGGATGAGACCCCATCGGTGCACCTGCTGACTCTCTTTATATATCTATCGAATTCTCTACCTCTCGCTGATATTCTCTTCTCTTGCCACAGTGCCACAGAAGCAATACTAACCCCCATTTCTGTTCATTTGCTGCCATTCACTGCTTATCATATATTCACTTTGTTCTTTGTGGAAGTAATCGGAAATCATCTCTCCGACTGAAGTAGGCTACTCCATATGCACTCCATGCAGATATGTGGGAAGAAAAACATCCCTCTGAGGATGGCCCTTTCGACATATATATTTTCAGTGTTGTGGAAAACAAAAAGGGAATTCTTGATTTTCATTCCCATGTCTTTCCCTTTCACGTGCACAGCTTCACAGCTGACATCTGCTGAGACAGCTCACAGCAAAATCTTATCATCAACATCCCCAATTAATCCATAATGAAACGTGTGAAACTCACCGGAATTTTCATGCTGTACTTTTTGCATGCTACCTTTCTATTTGCAAATCCAGTATTGTGCAGTGAAATAGTCTCGGGACAGGTGACTTCCTTCCTCCAACACGGCGACAGACAATTACAGTCTGCAACTCGGTGGAAACTGAGAGGCTGTTTACCACTGAGGGCAAATTAACTTCAAAGGAATTTCCAAATGTCCGTGTGGAATGCTGGCATGGGGATGAATTATGCATAACTAATGCTTCACTTGAGAAATGTGCTGACACAATTTGTCACACACCATATGAACTTAAGTTGCAAGAGTAGCCACAAGTATAGGGTCAGTGCAATCAGGTGGTATGGTTTTGCTGGCCCGTTGGGAGTTGTGGAGCTGTGTAACTTAACACCCACATCATGGTGAATTACTTATGAGCCCCTTTCCCTTAAGAAGAAAGCTGGCAACCAAGATATAGTAGCTGTAAGAAAATTTCACTCAGGTTTTTGAATCTGTGGATGTGCACATATGTCTGTGCTTGTGTGTGTGTGTGTGTGTGCAGGATTTTGCAGTGCTAGTGGGATTTGAAGACTGGGCTTTAGGCCACATATCATTCCCAAGCTCCTTTAAAAGCCTGTCCAGCTGTCATTTTGGGGAAGATACACATTTGAGCACTGACATTTTGATGGAGGGGATGGCAAATAGTGGAGAGGATCTTAGACGCTCGTACTTCTTTTAGTGAAGCAGGAGGATTTGAATTATTAGTTTCCATTTAAACCAAATGGTTGCCAGAACATTGTAAGACGGATCTCAGAGAGCCTTCACCCGACTGATTAAACTGCTCAAACTACTTGAGCTGCGGTGCAAAGGAAATGATGCTGTGCTTGAGCGGAAGGTCTTCAACAAAGACGCTTACAGAGGACATCAACGTGAAGAACAAAGCCACAAAGGGGCAGTTTTAACAATCAGCTTGCAGTAAAATTATATAGACAGTGTGATTATAAATTTTTTTTGTCACCCCTGGTACAGCAGGTGGGAGGTGATGATGATGATGACGATGGTTAGTTGCATTTTCCCCTGGAAGAAAGAAAAATCAATTTCTCCCTCAAAGCGGCTGTGTGATGTGACTTTTTTTTTAAATTTCTCACAAAGACAATCAGTTCCACAATCCTAGGTCAGTACCAACATGTTCATCTCAAATATGTTAAAATAAAAAAAAAGGTTTATTACTCATTTCAATATGGTCTTGGTCATAGTTGATTTATAATCTAGTTGTTGATCAGAAAATAAAAAATCGACTAATGCTAAGGCACAGGGGCTTAGTATTTAGCACTTTTGCCAATCACACCAAGAGGGTCCTGACATCAACACCAGACCTTCTGCATGAATTTTTTTCCATGTTCTCCTTGTATTTGCATAGGATTCCTCTAGGTACTACAGTTTCCTCCCACAGTCCAAAGGTATGTATGTAAGGTCCCCCACATACTGTGAATTCTGTTGTTCCAGACAAATTTTTCAAGTCGTGGGACAACTAATTTGTCATGAATGATGGTCGAGTCTGCTGTCTTGGGTGGTTCAGGGTGCGCAGCTGACACAGTGCCGGCCCACAGATTTGTAGGCTTCGACCAAGTTTTAGCGGTGTCAGTAAATTTAGGCTGTGTTTGTGTAGTGTGGCAGAGGGATATGTCGATAGACACTACAGCCATGACACCATCCTAGCAGGAGCATGGTAGAAAATAACCACATCCTAGCATGCCAGCTATGGACAGAACGTAAACATGATGAATGTTTGCAAATCCCCCTTTTCTTTTTATTTTCAGGTTTCTCAAGGTAAAAACTTGGCATTATTGATGCAACTGCATGATTTCTTCTGGGAGACCATTTTGAATGCCTTTTTTTTTGGCATCATAAGGCACAGTCGGCTTGCTTCCAGCTAATGTAGATCATATAACTTTGTTTTTCAACTAATCGCACAAGCTGTAGTCCAGTCAAATTTAGTTGAATAGCCGTAAATCACAAAGTAGCCTCGAAGGGCTTTACAGTCAGCACAATATACAATAATATATGGCACCCTCTATCCTTTGACCCTAGATGTGAATGAGGAAAAACTCCACAAGAAAACCTTATCAGGGGTGTCCGGGTAGCGTAGCGGTCTATTCCATTGCCTACCAACACGGGGATCGCCAGTTCGAGTCCCCGTGTTATCTCCGGCTTGGTTGGGCCTCCCTACAGACACATTTGGCTGTGTCTGCAGGTGGGAAGCTGGATGTGGGTATGTGCCTGTTTGGGGGGGGGAACTGGGGGGAATAGCATGATCCTCCCACGTGCTACGTCCTGGCGAAACTCCTCACTGTCAGGTAAAAAGAAGCAGCTGGCAACTCCACATGTATCGGAGGAAGCATGTGGTAGTCTGCAGCCCTCGCCAGCTCGGCAGAGGGGGTGAAACAGTGACTGGGATGGCTCAGAAGAGTGGGATAGTTGGCCAAATTCAATTAGGGAGGAAAAAAAAAGGGGGGGACAAATGGGAGAAACCTCAGGGAGAGCAACAGAGGAGGGAGCCCTCTTCCAGGACAGACAGACATGCAATAGTACTGTAGTTTCACTTCAACACACAGTCTGACAGGAGGGCTCTACCATGACTTTACCTTTTTCCCATCATACAGCATGATAGACAATAGTAAATGTTCCAGACTGTCACAGTCGCATAATGTGTGGGATTGATTGGGTGTGTGGGCCCTGGGGTGGTCTGGTAAACTGTCATGGGTGTCTCCCCCCTTCTTTCCACCCAGTGATTGCCAGGATAGCTTCCAGCACCATGTGACCCTGAACTGGATTAAGTGGATACAAAACTGAACGGTTAAATGAACCATACTTCTGAGACCTCCGCAATTAGACACTCCATATTTCAGCCTGGGTTTTTCTCATACAGTACATCAACCCATTAGATTTGGTTTCATTTTAAAAATGGGCGCTGTAGAATGCCTCAAAGGACAAATTTAACCTCTTGAATGAAATCGTTTTGCTGCATGTTTTATCAGGAGAATTACGGGAACATATGGAGAATTAAGTGTAGCTGTGGAAAAATGAGGCCCCCTTAAAGTCAAGCATTGCCTGAAGTACGCGGCAAGGAGGGGAGGCACAAATGGTCGATTTGTAGAAACATCTCGGGGGGTGGAGGGCTCTGGCGGTGTGTGTGTGTGTGTGTGTGTGTGTGTGTGTGTCTGTGTGTGCATGTGTGTTTGTGTGTGTGTGTGTGTGTGTGGGGTGCACAGGCTTCAAAAAAACCACAATCACATGTTAAACTGCAGTCATAAGCCTACATATTCCCAACAATGTAAGATTTTCTTACACCAGCATATTAAAAAACCATTTGAGAATGCAGAAAACAAAGGGAGAAATAATATCTCTATTTTTATGGTTTAGTTTTGTGGTTAAACGCTACTTTTGAAAATAATATAATAGCATCATTTTTTAGTATTCCCATACTTCGGATGCTTTTGATGTGTTAAGAATTCATTTTATTGCAATATTCATTCACTACGCTGTCAACAAAACAGGGTGAGTAAGTCTCTAATATGGATTGAATTCAATGTATTTTACTTTGTATGTACTGAATTGCCTTGAGTAAGATATATCACATATTATATCACCTTAAAGCCAAAGGATCTGATTCTTTAAAAGTTTGACATGTCCTTGCATTGTAGAAGCAATCAACCTCTTGCTGATGTGTGGCATTGTAAATATGTAGATTATTCAGGGAAAATTAATTTTCTTACACCATGGGTTTTATTTTTTGTAGAATTTGCAACCATGCATATTGGTTATGGTATTATTTTACACACTGGCTTCTTAAGGGAGATTTTGGACATTATACTACCTCTAGACACGGCTTTATAAAGCCGTCTTACAAGGGCAACTGTAAACCTGTCCTTTCAGGGATCAGGAACACTTTGAAATGAAATATCGTTTCCCTCCGGCCCACAGCAGTGCAACCCAAAGTCAAAAACACATATCCAAAAACTGCAAGAACTGCAAGAACACATATATCCAAACTAAACAAAAAAATCACGGTCTAAGAGAACGAACGCCAGCCAGGACGGCTGTCAGAACAGCCAGTGTGCATGGGCTAGCAGTTAGCTTAGCCTGCCCCGCGTCCACGTCCTGTCAGACCTCCTTCGGTGTTTCCTCTTCGGGCACAGCTCCAGGAGGGCCGTGGTCCCTGGGCCCACCAGACGCAGCAGACCAAGCTCCCTCAGCCGATCCAACATTAGCTCTCCCAGCCAGACACCTTCGACACACCTCCCTGCGCTCCACATGATGACACTGAAAACACAGTCAATGATAGGTGAGGCTGCTACTAGACCGCCCTCAGTGTTACCTCCGCGGGCACAGCTCCGGGCAGGGCCGTGGTCCCTGGGTCCATACTCCACAGGATACAGCAGACCAAGCTCTCCCAGCCAATCGAGCGCCAGCTCTTCCAGCCAAAAACAAAGAAACAACTTAGACGTGGACAAAAGACACAGCATGGACAGTACTGGGTGAGGCCGCCGCAAACGTGAATTCACGCCGCCATCAACAAGAGCAACAAAATTTAGTTCGTCAGTTAGACTGTAGACATAATTTCCCATTATATATGACTTCTCTGTTGTGCTGGCTTGGCATGTACTTTGAATGGTTACTATGGGCTGCTCACTTCTGCAAGTTGAACCAGGAAGTAGCTCAGCAATATGGTGAATCGATTATATTGGACATTTTTGGGGATAGGTTTTGACTTGCAGTTTGGTTTTCACCTCCAAATTCATTAAATGCATAATTGGGTTCAGTTGGAGTTGTTAAAACATGTCTGGCTTATATGTTCAGATGCCCCATCGGACAATGTTGTAAATCTGTGTCCAATGGTGTCTCATGTCCGAAATCTCCAAAATGAAGCCGGTGAGGGAAACAATATCATATAAACGATGGCAAAAACTTCGAAATCAGACCCAGGTTGTATAAAAACATAATGTCCTGTAAGCATATGCGATATTTTTTTGTTGTGTATTATCATTAATGCCCTTCCCTCTCTCTCTCCTTGACAGCTTGAAGAATCAGATATGTGTTCAGTGAATGTTGGATGAAGAGAAAAACAAACAACCATTCTAGATTGATGTCAGACAAGCTGTGGTCAGCTTGCCCTACTTCTTCTGCCTCTACCCTGCTTCCTACCCTCACACACACACACGCACACATGCACACGCATACACGTCTTTAGCTCCTTCATTTTCTCTTTCAATCTGCCAGTTTTGGCATACCAGGCACTGGAAGGAATAGAGATTTTCTAACACTCTGGTACCACATAAACCCTCACCTGTAAATATGTCCAGCTTCCACACAGTTCATCCCATTCCCAGCCACTTTTGAAAACATGACTGTTGACATTCCACAGCAACTGTCTCTGTTTACCTTTTTTTTTTATTATTTCTGTTGTTTTATCAGTCAGTCACTGGACTGAGTGTGTTAAAGTGGACCCAGCACATGGCAGCCTCTTTATAAAGTGTGGACTAGTTTGTACTTTCTTCTATAAGAAAACAGGAGAGGAATACCGCAAGTGAAGTTTTAATTTGAGGGTACAAGTTACCTTCTTTTTTTTTCTGTATTATGTTCGAGATAATGTTGTTTGCTTTTGTTTGAATGGGAAAAAAAGACTTATTTATTTGAAGATAAAAGACGATATACTTGCAATCGAACGTTTGTGAACTTATCCATGGGAGAATCATTATTTTCTGCACTCAGATATAGTGCACACAATCTAAGTTTATTGTAATGCGCTTAGGGTGTACATACTGGAAACTCACAGTGGATCAAAATGTCGATTGGCTAAAGGGGTTCATGGCAATAAGTAGACTAGCTGGACGTGACTGTAGGTTGTGATTGTATTGTGTTCTACTGGCACTATTGAACAATAAATTACGTTGTGTCTGGTGGGGCTTAAAAACCTGTGGAATTAACCCATCACTACGTATTACACAGGGAAAAAGAAAATTGAACTCTCTGTGGTGTAGATCTGATTTCATGATGGCCTAAACAGGAGGAAATTGCAAGGAATCTGGACTTCCTTTCTTTTTAAACAGCCAAGATCCAGATTGGATCTCCATTGCTGTGTAAAAGCAACCTATAGCCGTCGCAGTGTTGTCAATGTTTACCTTCTTGGTTGCATTGTCAAACTAGAGGTATTATTTAATTGGAATAGTCTTCATCTCAGGGAGGTGCAATTGGTTTTGGTTGCGTACAAAATTTAGCACTGCTGTTAAGAGTTTAGGATTCACATTTACTGAGCCCATTCCACTTGGGCCTTACTTGTTGGCAGGAATAATCTAGTGAGCTACGGAGTGAATAATAGTTTTACAAATTTAAAAAAAGACAGTAATTCGAATATATGTTTCTTCAATATAATACATATTCAAAACATATGTAGCATTCTTCTTTCTAACATTTCACATTAGTACATTTAATACAGTATAAATGAGACACATTGCAAAGCACTCTCTTAATTATTACTTACTTTGTGACTCAATTAAAATTGGTATCTGTATACACATGAAGGCAGTTCTTCTTTTTTCTTTTTTTTCTATTTTGAATTTCTCCCTATTTGGCTTGTCTATTTTTACCTAAGCTCCTTCTATTGCTGAACTCAGCGGTAGTTGGCAGGGTGATGGGTTACCACAGAACTGTTTTTAATGAAAATGCAGCCTTGTTTAAATGTATTTATTTATGCCTAATCTGTTTTAAAACAGGTTTTTTTTGGAGATGTTTCACCAATTGTAATCCTTTATCTGTTGTTTTTTCTTCTGTGTGTGTTTTTTTTTTTTTACATTTTTTTCTTTTGTTTTGTATTTTGAGCAATCCCAGGTTTATTGACAGAAATGATTTAACCATCAGACCTGTGAGATGTATTGTTGAGAGACAATGAAAAACATCATCAACATCATGGAGCAAATAAAAGAAAAATTAAACGCCGCTAATATCATGTATGGAGAAGGGACTGCCAGTGGCCGATGTCAGAGCAGAGAGCCTTGATTATTTACAGGTGATTTATAGAAATATTTTTTTAATATTTCAAATAAGATGTGCACGTACAGTTTGCTAATCCAACTGTTATAAAAAAACAAAAAACAAACACTAAACTGCTGTGCTCAGCCCAAGTCCTTTTTCTGTTCAACGTGTCCCCCTTGGATGAAGTTGTCTCTCCCTCATCCAGGCCTGGTCTTCTATGCTCTGGGTTATGTGCTTTTCTGTATCTGAGAAGAAAAAAAATAAAAGGCGCGTGCAACTATACAAACAGTCCAGTCTAGACCTTGGTGCTTTCATTCAGAGATACTGAAAAAGGCTTTCCTTTATTTGCTCATACTAAATGTTAAACACTCCTAAAATGAAGGGAAGTTGTCAAAAAAAATCTTTCCGCTAGAGGACAAACGAGGAACATGTAGTGTTATACATGTGAAACACAACTCTTTTTGCAAAATTGTGTTCCCAGTTATTAAAGAGCTGTAGCTTTCGAGAGATTTTCAGTGTATTTTGAGTGCGTTTGCCTTTTGTTTAATACATGTACACTAGGGATGTACTGGTCAGCTCTGGAGCCACCCAAACCTGCCCGCAACCCAACCCGTGGTTGAAAAACGGACGTCAGTGGATATATGGCCTAAAATTTTTTTGAATTTTGTCACTTCATTTTTAGTTTCCTGCTTATAAATTTAGCCTGTTTTGTAGGGTAACAAAATTACGCCATTGGCTTAGATGCCGGATCGGATATTTGTTTAGTATTTAGGCATACGCTATTGTTAAAACACAGAGTAATTAGCTAGGCTTACTGTGTTTGCTATGGATTGAACAGATCAGATGTGCTCATTTGATAGGCTATTAGGCTATAAAGGGACTAACCCTACAATCAAAAAAAGCATTGTCTAAGCTTGGAGACATATTTGTAGAAATTGCTTGTCTGCCATTTTTTGTTCTAAACTGCAGGTGTGGTGAAATAAATCAGTATGTCTAAACAGCACATCTGAAGCAAGTTTACTGCAAATTTGCTTTGTTGATTGCAAAATTTGACTGAAACCCTGAACGTGTTGTGGGAATGTGAAATGTTATGTAATCGACACAGCCCAGAGATTGGAAGAGCCGTCTCAGCATAGACGTGTTGTGCATGCGTAGGCAGGTGTAGACAGGTCAGGATAGATTATCTGAATAGAAATAGATTAAGTAGTTAAGGGACGTTAATTGCAGATTTTTTCATCATTATATTCTCTGCATAAACCTGATTCACCCACAACCAGCCTCAACTTCGCCAACATTTTTTTTAACTGCGCCTGTGGGTACTGTGGGTCACACCAACTTTGAGACATTACTAGTTTACACACACACACACACACACACACACACACACACACACACACACACACACACACACACACACACACACACACACCTAAAACAATTCTAAACAGTTGTAAGATCATTGTCTTCAAGAGTAACTAAACCCTAGACTTTAGTGAGTTTGCTGATAACTACAGGTTAAAAACCCATTTAAAGGTTAAAAAAATGGCAGGCTGGTCTTGGTACTCTGTGACGTTAGCAAAGCAGGATAAACACCGCTCTAGACAATAACATTAATAATGGCTCTGTTTGATGTAGGTGTGCCAAAGAACCAGCATCGACAGTACTATTGACAACTGTTAATGCTGGCTCTGTCTGTCAGTGTTGATAGATATGCTAATCCACAACCAAGAAAAGCAAGTTGACAAATCACAAACACTTAAAAACTTTCAGCAAAAGATTTATTAGTTTGAACATATTAAAGGTGAAAAAGAACATCTTACATGTATTTCTGTCAATGATGTTTCAGTGAAATCCTATCTTGAAGGAAAACACATGGACAATATACCAAATGATAGAATACAAGGGAGAGGCTAACAGACTAACAGAATAGTGCAGGGGGTGCAGAAAAATTATATTTTGCTAATTTTCTTACCTTCACCAATGAGGATTATAATTAATGGACTACATTTATATAGCACTTTATCAAGACACCCAAAGTGCTTCAAAGTGAAGGGGTGAAACTCACTTAAACCACCACCAATGTGTAGCACCTACCTGGGTGATGCACGGCAGCCATTTTGCACCAGAATGCTCACCACACATCAGCTTGAGGTGGAGAGGGGGGAGTCAGTCAGCCAATTACATGGGGGGATGATTAGGTGGCCAGATGGAGAGAGCCAGGTTGGGAATTTTGCCAGGACACCAGGGAACCCCCTACTCTTTGCAATAAGTGCAATGGGATCTTCAATGACCACAGTGAGTCAGGACCTCGGTTTAATGTCTCATCCGAAGGACGGCATCTCAAGCCCACTGTCTCCTTCACTGCAGTGGGGTTTGGGATTTTTGTTGTTTAGTGACCAGAGGGAAGACTGCCCCCTACCGGGCCACCAACACCACTTCCAGCAGCAACTTGGTTTTCCCCGGAGGTCTTCCATCCAAGTACTACCAAACCCACACCTGCTTAGCATCTGTCATTCAGCAGAGCCAGGGTACATGTTGGTATGGCTGCCGGCAATATAATATAATATAATATAATATAATATAATATAATATATAGACTTAAAAAATTTAACATCTTTAATATGTGAAAAACAGCATATATTTTTAGATGCACTCACTGACAAACATTTTCCAAGTAGTTGCAACCACCCTGAAGATTAATCTACACAGATGGTAAAGCTAAACATGAGACTAAATGTCGGTTTGGGAGTGAGTGTGTCAGAAACCAGGTTCATGAGGTGCTTTATATCTAAAACAAGGAAGAACTCAAGATGCCAAGAAAACAGAATTCATTACAGAAACCAAATGACACTAACACTTAGATTTGGACAAAGAAGATATATGAATATCAAGTGAGGAGAATACATTGAAAAGAAGCCCTGATGATTTACTGATTGTATCTGCTCTCATTCGTCATCATGAGGAATGTCATTTGCAGAGGAATGCATAAGGGCAGTGTTATCAATTACCAAGTGAAACAGAGACTCTCAATCACAGAATATGCGTTTTTGTGTCATGGTTTGTAAGGTCATATGACTATTAAATAGAAATACTGTACATGATTGTCCCCTAGCTGACAATGCAATCGAACATAATATAATCCATTTTAATAAGCATGATCCCAGAGCCGCCTCCTTGGGTCCCCCCCCCCCTCCATCTTTATTTGCTAAGCAGCCAAATGAGCTGCCGAGCTCCTTAAACTGAAATGATGGATTTCAAGTTCTTCAGTGTTATCACCGAATCATTAACCAGTCAGCTACTGCTTGATAATGAACTTTTCCCATGAAATTTTGTCGTGGCATTGGGCTTCACTTGCCTTGACCTATGACGTTAGATTATTTTTAATTAAGCCGCATAGACCACATGAGCCAATTATGAACCAAAAAGGCTTTAATTTACACTTTAATTTTTAAAAACCGAATATAAAGGGCAAAGGTCCTGTCATGTGCATAAACGACAGGCAAGGGAGTCGCGATTAATAACGTGCTTTATTCAGCCATCTGCTTCCAGTCCCCGACCCGGACAATCCCCAGAATGCCCCAGTACAGAACCGCGCTAAAACATATAGTTGCGTGTCCCTCCTCTTACGTACACAGCATGCTGGGCACTGTAGTTCTCATCACATCTCCCTCCTTTTAAAGAACATGTATGTTCCAATGGAAACAATAACATTGCTAGATTATAAAACATAGCAACAGCAATACCATATTAGCAATTTATCAATTAACAGCATAACCAACTAACAATGAAGACATGCACTTCAAAATTCAAAAATTAACCTGAAGGGTGAGGTAGACTGCCCAGCCCTTCGACTGAGTGTGGGGATTATTCTGCCCCATTGCTCACTCAGTATCTAAACATCATACCGCTTTGGGGGTTTTACAACTCTGCCACTGGAGGTGCTGGTGAACCCAGAGGGCCTTGCTGGCATGTCCAGCTCCGTGGGAGTGCCCGATGAGGTGGCGACCGGTGGGCTGAGTTGTTCCTGCTGCAAGTCATTGCTGTCTCTGGCTGGTTGGGTTGCAACAGTTGCAGGGGCAGGCACGGATTGCAGGTGCCTGCGGTTCCGTCTGAAGACAGCCCCGTCTTCCGTACGCACCGTGTAGGAGCGTGGCTCACCTGAGGGATTCACCACGACTGCGGGCATGTTCCACCCCTTTTGCCCGTCTAGTTTGACTCGTACCCTCTCACCTGAGTGCAGTTCGGTTAGGGCACGTGCAGAGTGTCTCCTGTCGAAGAAAAACTTATAAGCCTCTTTTGCCCTTCTGTCATTCTTCTCCACCTCCTTGTGGTCGAAGAGCTGTGGCCGGAGTTTCCTCTCCAGCACAGGCATGTTGGTCCGGATCTGGCGGCCGGTCATGAGCTACGCGGGGCTCGCACCTGTGGCAGCAATTGGTGTGGCGCGGTAGCACATCAGCGCTAGGTGAGGGTCAGGCTTAAGCTCAATCATGACAGGTTCACAATTAAGCAATCCAATGTCCCCGAAAACATCTTCGCTAACCTGATCTCTTCTAAAAACTAGGCCCATTTCACATGCAGCTCTGCGACTCAATAGATTGTTGGCATTTGGCCCTTTTATCACAAAAATCCCAATTTTGTGCATCGTCCCCCGTCTCTCCGTGCACGCCACAAATTTCCCCACACACTGCAGTGCTCCCCCTGGGCTTCTCAGGTCGATTGATGTTTTAACCAGCTGTGGCCGTTCAGGCAGTGACCTATATGCAGTCTGTGACATGGTAGTGATGTCCGCCCCCGTATCGATTTTAAAATTAACCAACTTGCCGCAGATCGGTAACTCCACTTGCCACTTTTTCTCAAAATCCATCCCCTCTATGCAACCGAGGAAGTAGGGGCGGCTTCCACTTTCCGCTTCGCCCTCATACGCATCACCCTGGTAAACGACCTTCCCTCACGTCTTTGGTTTTGCATACGGCAGCAAAATGTCCCAGCTTGTCGCATTTCCTGCAACGCCTGTTGCGTGCAGGGCATTCCTGCTGCTGCCCGTGCACGCGATTACATCGGGGGCAGGCTGTTTTGGGCCGCTGTGCGTTTCCGTTGCCCTTATTGTAGTGGTTGCTAGCGTTACTGCGGTCGCGGTTGGTATTGGCGCCCTGTGCTTTGCTAACTGCATTCAGTTCAGCTGTAATTCCTTCCGCATTTTGCTGCCGCAAAATTCTTTTGGCCGTCCCGACGGCCCTTTCGGCAGCTCCATTTGCCTGGGGGAAGTGGGGGCTGCAGGTTGTGTGGCGGAAATCATAGTTCCTAAAAAACTGCCTAAATTCGGCTGACGTAAACTGTGTGGCATTGTCATTAATAAGTTCCCCAGGGACGCACCATCGTGCGAACATACCTTACAGCTGCTCAATCACCTGTAGACTGGAGGTGGTCCGTAGCTGGGCGATCTCAATGTCCCTGGAATAATAATCAACCACCACTAGGTAGTTTTTTCCATCCTGCTCACAAAGGTCTGCCCCAATCTTGTGCCATGGGCCGGGCGGCAGTGGTGTCGTACGTAGGGGCTCTTTGTACTGTGAGGCTTATTGATTTGGCAGAATGTGCACTGTGTAACTTTCCAGTAAATGTCCGATCCGATGCTGGGCCACCAGACAGACATCCTGGCTCTTTCACGACACTTTGTAAGGCCTTGGTGCCCTTCGTGAATCCTGTGTAGGATGTCTTCCTGATACACGGGGGGAATTACAATCCTGTCTTGGTACAGGAGCAGCCTGTCTGCCTCGGACAGCGATGCCCTTGCAGCGTGGTAGCAATGCAGATAAAAGGGCACGTGCCTCGGCCATCCCTCTCTGGTGTACCCGATCACCCTCTGCATTGTGTCGTCCTGACGCGTGGCCTGCTTTAACATGTCCAGCTTCGTGCTCGACACCGGTTTGGTTTCGATCACAGCTTCGACATGCGCATGCATATCCCCGTCTGTCTGCCCCGCGGCCGTCCTGGAGTGGGTTCCTGGAAAGGGCGTCGGCCACCACCAGCTGTGAACCCGGAACATACACTGCTCTGGGGTTAAAACGCATTAGACGAATTAGAAGCCGCTGGCATCTCAGCGGCACTTTGTCCAGATCATATGCATTAATGAGGGGGGCCAGGGGCTTGTGGTCTGTCGGTAAGCTAAACTCAGCTAAGCCTAACAGATAACGGGAAAACCGCTCACAGGCCCACACCCCTGCAAGGCATTCCCTCTCTAACTGAGAGCATCTCTTCTCTGCATCTGTGAGAGTTCTGGAGCAGAAGGCAACAGGCTGAACTTTGTCCCCCTGAACCTGCAACAGTGCCGCCCCCAGCCCGTAACTACTAGCGTCCGCGCTCACAATGGTGGGCCTTGCTACATCATAGTATGCCAGGGCAGGAGTGGAAGACAACATTGCTTTTACCTTGGTGAAGGCTTGCTGTCGGGGCTCCCCCCACTGCCACTCTGCATCTTTCTTCAGCAGCTCACTCACCGGGTGTAGCACTGATGACAGTACGGGTAGAAACCTCCCCAGATAATTTACCATACCCAGCCACTGTCTCACCTGAGGGACATTCTCGGGGCTCTGCATGTCTGAGATGGCCTTCACTTTGCCTGGATCTGGTTTGATGCTGCCTTTGCTGATGATGTGCCCGAAATATTGCAACTCGCTCCTGCTGAAGCGGCATTTCTCCCGGTTGAGCTTCAGCCCCGATGTTTTGATTGTCTGCAGTACCGCCTCCAAGTTTCTATCATGCTCGTCCTGGTCCTTGCCGTACACGAGTATGTCATCCATGACGACGACCATGCCCTTGTGGTCTCTCAGCAGAATGCACATTTTCCTCTGGAAGATCTCCGGTGCCGATGTGATGCCAAACGGGAGCCGCTGGAAACAGAACCGGCCTCTGGGAGTAATGAAAGTGGTTAGTTTTACACATCTGGGATCTAGCGGAATTTGCCAGAAGCCAGACGATGCGTTTAGCGTTGTAAAAACCCCCGCCCCTGCTAACTTGGGCATAATGTCCTCCAGCGTGGGAAGCATAAACCGCTCGCGCTTAACAGCCTGGTTTAACCGCTTTAGGTCCACACAGATCCGTATCTTGCCGTTCTTTTTGACTACGGGCACCATGGGTGCGCACCACTCTGTGGGCTCGGTCACTTCTGTGATGATCCCCAAGGACTGCATGCATCGCAGCTCGTCGTCCACCTTTGGCATGAGAGGGAAAGGGACCCTGCGTGGCGTGCTGAGGGCATAAGGCTGTATATTGGGCTTAAGCTCATTCATGACAGGTTCACAATTAAGCAATCCAATGTCCCCGAAAACATCTTCGCTAACCTGATGTAACGACCCTCACTTGTGCAGGTGTTCATGATAGAGATTCAGACCAGGGGTTCCTAACAGTGGCTTTTATTGCTTGCATTCACAAATAAAACAACAATCCATGAGATTTCTGCTGCAACGCGACTGCATACAAGTCTCCAGCGGAGATGGTCTAGCTCTAAGGTACGGATAGCGCAAATGCCCAAAATGTGTCAAAGCGAAAGTAAATAGACAAACAGTCGCGCAGCCTCATATTTAACCTTAGTGAATGCGGTACAACGTCTGGGGTTTACACAAACCATCAAAAAGCATTGGATTACAATAACATGTTAAAATACAAATTTTGGGAGAATTCACTTTATCTGAGTGAGGTCATTTTCAACTCTGTTACACCCACCCCCACTGAATTCTGGACAAAATTATACACGTTCGTAAACTATAGCTATGATTCATCTGGTGTCATGGGACTACACACAAGAAGACCGACTCTAGAAGTATCCTTTAAGGATGTGGTGGACAGAGAGCGACGTCAAAAACTCTCCAACCAACCACTGGTTATAGAATGCCGTACACATTCTACACTTGCCTAAAAACTGTCAATACACATAGAAGTAGGTATAAGTGTTCACCTAGTACCGCACTTCTAAGGACATTAGAAAGATCTGCAAAAAAAAAAGAAAAAACAAAGAGACTTATGCCCTAAGAGCTTGAACTACAGCGCTGCATACAGTCTGAACATTCTGCCGCAGTCGTCTAGTGACATCTCGTCCAGCTATCGTGTAAAGGAGCCTGTTAACTGGTCGAACGACACGACCCTGACGTGTAGTGTGGTGTGGTGCAGACTCAGGCAGTTCAGTGGGTGCAACAGTATGTGCAGCGTCACTTACAGAGTCAGAAGTAACTGTAAACAAAACTGTGTGATGGCCACTAACAGTCGAGGTGTCATCCCTATCAACAGTGTCATCAGTGAGTGAGGCGTGAGAGAGTTCAGAGTGTGAGTCTGGGACCTTGTCAGTCAACACGTCGTTAGTAAAGTCAGTAGAAGGCTCCCTAGCACCTCCTTCAGGAGACTGTTGACTTGGGGTGTTGTTCAGGTGACTGACCCATTCTCTGGTTCTCTCCTCAGACGCAGGCAGGATATCTGAGTAATTTTCAGGTTCAGGGACGCTCACAAGACTGTGCACATCATCAACTCCACATTGAGTCTCATCCTGCTGAACGACACTTGAGTCTGAGTGTGCTCTGACGTAGCTTGACCTGAGGCCATGGAATGGACAGAGACGGAGGACTGGACTGAGGACATTGAGAGACCAGACTGAGAAGACTGTGGCACATCTTGAATAGGAAGAAAATTCACCAGCATAAGTAGATTACGATGGACAGTCCGCTCATGCCCTGTGACAGTGTCCTGTATCTTATATGTGTGCGTTTGGGGATTCAGCTCAGTCACAGTGTAAACAAGACTCCCATCGGTCAGCAACTTTTCTCTTTCCTCTCTCTTTCTTACTAGCCACAAGCACTCGGTCTCCAATTTCAATTGTCGGTCCTTTCGCTTTCCTGTTATACAGTCTTGCCTGTCTGTTCTGTTCCTTTGTCACATGCTCTTGAGCAATTAGCATGGCTTCCTTAAGGTCCTCAGACAGCTTCGTGACATACCTGCCAAAGTCGGTCACATCAGGGTCAGTCAAGATGTTTCCAAACAGGATATCTACTGGAAGACGGGGCACCCTTCCAAACATCAGGTAAAATGGTGCATATCCTGTTGTCTCATGGGCAGTGCAATTGTACATGAATGTGAGAGTTTGTAAACATCTGGGCCAGTCTTGCTTTGATTCTGAGGGAAGAGCTCTGATCATATTGCCCAGCGTTCGATTAAAACGTTCGACGCTGCCATTTCCCATCGGGTGGTATGGAGTAGTATGGGACTTTCGCACACCAGATAACTGTAGAAGTTCAGCGATCAACTCGCTTTCAAAGCTTGGACCCTGGTCACTGTGGATCCTCTCAGGGAATCCATAGACGCAGAAATACTTCTCCCAGAGGACTTTCGCTACTTGTTTGGCTGATTGATCCCTGCAGGCAAAGGCCTGAGCCAGTCTGGTAAAATGGTCGGTCATTACTAAAACAGCCACAGATTTGTTGTGCGAATCTTCAGCTGACCAGAAATCAATGCATACAAGTTGCAGTTGTCTGGAAGTGACAATACTTTCAAGAGGAGCTCTTCCTACAGGCTCGGCCATTTTGCTCACTATACAACGCTGACAATGACGAACGTATTCTCTCACATCTCTGTCCATGTGCAGCCAAAAAAATCTCTGTCTGGCAATGCTCAGGGTTCTTGACTGACCTTGATGACCTGCACTGTCATGCACTCCTTTCAAGACTTTAGTCTTCAGACAATCAGGAACAACAAACTGATGGCGTCTTGTCTTCGAAATTTGATCACGTGACACTCTGTACAAGACGTCATCACTCAGAACAAACTTTTCCCAGTGTTTCAGCAGCCTCAGGACTTGACTCGACTCCTGTGCTCTTTCCCATCTAGATGGTCTCCGAGACCTCTCAACAAAAAAACGAATGCGAGACAACATACTATCTCTAGATTGTGCATCACGGAGATCTCCAGCAGTAAAGGCAGGCAGGCTGGGCAAACCGTCAGGAAAGAGCTGGGGTAGGTGACGCACAAGGGCTGTCGCACGCGTCTTTGCTCCAGAGGCCCATTCAGTGTGTGACTGGATAACAGCAGAGACTTCCTGTGTGGATAAAGACTGAGCTGACATAGGAAGGGACTGGGTATTTGTGGCTACAAGACGTGTTTGCTTCTCTGCCATTACAGACTGGTTGGTTGACTCTCTGAAGGTCTGTTGAATAGCTGTGTCAGACAAAACAGCAGCTTCTCTGGTGAGGTCATGAAGTGGTTCACTGACCAGTCTGCGACCGACACTTTTGCAAAAAGGGACACGGCTGAGAGCGTCAGCAACAATATTTCTTGGGCCTGGCACATATTTGATGTCAAAATTGTAACTGGCTAATTTTGACACCCATCGCTGCTCACAACAGTTAAGTTTAGGTTTAGTCATAATATGAGTCAATGGATTATTGTCAGTCCACACAGTAAAGTCCTGGCCTTTCAACCAGTGGCTAAACTTGTCACAAACTGACCACTTCAGTGCAAGAAACTCTAATCGAGGGGCTGGATAGTTCTTCTGTGACCGAGTAAAGGACTTGCTAGCAAATGCAATTGGTCTAGCCACTGAGTCACCTTCACGCACTTGAGATAAAACGGCCCCAAGGCCATCCAATGAGGCGTCCGTAGACAGCAAAAACGGTTGACTAAAGTCTGGGTGGGCCAAAACAACGGAATCTATGAGGGCCTGTTTGAGTTCAGCAAATGCCCTATCATGGTCAGTAGTCCAGTCGGTTGATTTTAGTTTGCGGCTCACTACAGCACACCTAGGTTTTCAGCCTTTCTTCTGTTTCTGACCAGCCAGCAGTGAGAACAGGGGCTTCGCAAGGGCTGAGTATCCTGGGATGAAGTGCTGATAAAAATTTAGCATGCCAAGAAAAGATCGCACACGTTTCTCAGATGGTGTCACTCCATCCGCTTCCATCAAGTCAGTCACAGTCATGCTGCTTATGCTCTCAATTTTGCCTGGGTCAGTCGAAACTCCATGCTCGTCAACAATATGGCCAAGGAATTTGACAGACTTCCTCAAAAAGTAGCATTTCTTAGGTGCCAATTTCAAGTTGTGGGCACGGAGTCTTTTGAACACCATTTCAAGACGTGCAAGGGCAGAACTTTCATCAGGAGCAAAAATCTAAATATCATCTAAATAGCATAACGGACTTAGATAATTTTGATCACCAAAAATGGAAGTCATCATTCTCATGAAACTCCCTGGACTGTTACAGAGCCCCTGTGGCAGCCTGTTGTATTCGTAAAGCCCCATAGGTGTAGTGAACGCTGAATACTTCCTGTCATCCTCCTGTAAGGGCATGTTATAAAATCCTGAAGTCAAGTCCATTGTGCTGAACAGTGAATTGCCACCAAGTGCTGCCAAGCAATCGGCCTGATGTGGCAGAGGGTGAGCGTCCTTCAAAGTCCTCTTGTTCAGCCACCTGAAGTCAGTACACACACGCAAATCACCATTCTTCTTCCAGATAAGGACTAATGGTGAGGCATAGTCGCTTGTTGACTTTCGAATGATCTCTTTTTCTTCCATTTCACTGAAGACCTGACGTAGTTTTTGATACTGGCTCGGTGGCACACGTCTGAAAGGAAGTCTGAATGGCTTTTGGTCAATCAAGTGGATTCTGTGGACAAACTCTTCTGCTTTGCCGCAGTCAAGGTGGTTGCGTGAGAAGACATCCTGGTAGTGAACAATAAGTTTGGACAACTTGTCTTTACAGTCCGATGATGCATCACACAGGCTGATGTCCAGCTCACTCAGGCCAATGGACTCTAGATTCTCCCCAACACATCTTGCATCAGGACAGACAGGAGTAGCAGGCACAGTGGAAGCGCTCTGATGACCACCGACTAGGTCTAAATCTTCCAAAGCGACACAGGGTACCAGGTCAGCAAGCTTAGCGTTACGTCTCAAAAACAAAGGCTTTTCAGAGACATTCATCACTTTCAAGGGAACCCATCCATCTGCCCACAGGGGTGTGACAACTCTGGCGACCATGAGTCCTTTGGGTGCAGACCGTGCTGACGTAGGCTCTGTCATCACCGCACTACCAGGAGACACATGTGTGAGTTTTGGCAGCTTTCCCCACAGAAGGTATTCACAGCCGGGTTGAAGGCAAGTGGCTGAGTTGCAACGTACTGCGCCTATCTTGTCAGGCATTTCACCAGCGCCCCATCTATGCAAGCCAGCTAGCATGGAGAGAAAATGTTCGGTTTCAGTGTCGGTAGAGGACGGTGCAGAAACTGCTGTCCAGTACGTACTACACTTCTTTGACTCACACAGTATGTTTGATCACATTGGTTCCGATAATTAGGTCATCATGTTGTCCTTCAACTACAATCGTCGGCACAATCATTTTGCAGTCATTAACTTCCATGTTAATGTAAAAGGCTGACTTCGGGTGCACTCGTCGACCACCGACACCAGTGAGAGTCACATCGGTGGAGAATCTCTGCTTCACACACTGCCCCAACAGAGAGCAGATTACGCATAGCAGTATCACTGACTGTACATGCCATTGAGCCACTATCTAGCATACCCCCAAGAGTCACTTTGCCGCCCACCTTCACTAGTACGTAAAATAAGCTGTCACTGCCACCCACAGTCTGAGTGTTTTGATACACAATGTTTGTTGACTGAAATTGAGAAAAATTGACTAAATTAAAAGTTGAATCAAAAATATCGGTGTCTAGCGAGTGGGAGGATTCTTTATGACCTGTATTGCCTCCCTCTGAATACAGGTCAGCTAGTTTCCCGAAGCCGGGCTGAGTTGGGGCGGGGCATTGTTTGGACAGTGCTGCCTTGAGTGACCAGGGGCCAGACACTTGAAACAGAGATGGTCAGATTTGCAGTGAAACAAGGTGGAGTGATTAACATCTCCACAAACTCTACATGGCGGTGCGCTGAAAGGGCTGGGGCGTTTCTGACTACGCTCAGGATTGCGCGGCTCCACCCTGGCCAAGACTCTCTTAAGCATGCTCATCATGCGGCCAAGGACTCCATCATCAGGCTGCTGAGCATTCTGTGGCGGCGGGACGTGCTGTGGTCGCTGGACGTTCTGCTGGGCACATGCAGAGTCTGAGCATGAGCTGGGAGTCTGAAACAAAGACGTAGCATGAGAACATGGTGGACAAGTTGACTGGTGGTCCATCCGATGAGAATCAGAGTGAGCGCAGGTGTTTGAATCATTGTCGAACACAGCTGCAGGGTGACTTTTCAGCTGTGGGACACTGTAAGATGTTGCAGATGCACCCCATTCCCTTTGATATTCATCTATCCTGAGCTGGATGTCTTTAGAGGTCCACTCACTGACAGGCTTGCATTTCAAAATTGAGGAAAGCTGCAGATCAGGGCAGTGCTTCGCGAACATTTGTGCCACCTCTCCACTTATGTTCTCCATTCTCCTACCCTGACGGTGCAGTCCCTCATCAGCTGTGTCTGCAGCTTTGTTTAGTCTGATCCAGTAGTCGACTGGATTTTCTTTTGGATTGGGCAGTGTGGTGTAAAAATCTTGCAACGGAAGTGATGATGAAGACTGACTGAAATATCGCTTTAGAATGTCATACATGAGATCTGGGTTCTGCTTCACATCAAGTGTGTCATCACTCCTCAGAGCTACTTTGACCACGTCTCTTGCCTTTCCTAAAAGCCTTCCTTGTATCTCATCCGCCTGTTCAGCTGTTGTGTAAGACTGTTTCCTAAGGTGAGCTTTTGTCATGGCTATCCATTCCTGAACAGAGTACTTGTCAGAACTATTTCCCCTAAAAGTCACAGGTTCACGTTCAGTCTTGACATGAACTACTACTGGCGTTGTGTTATGTTGTGTAGGGCCTGAAGTCAGAACAGTCGCTGGTTTGTCAGTCAAAGGTGTATCATGTGTATTAGTACGATCAGTAAGTCCAGAAGAGAAAAGTCTAGCTGCAATGGAGTTACCTATTTGCTCTCCCAGTTGGCCTACCATATCAGTCAGGCGTTGCATGGCAATGCTATCATTCACCGGAGTAGAAGTCTGTGCATCCACCCTCAAAAACTGTTCACTAGGAGACCAGCCCGGGCTCACACTATGCCCCCTGTCCCAAACATCACTAACATGTTCTTGAAGACCACCTGCACTCTCACTTCCATACCCACTAGACAATGTGTTAGCATTCAGACCATTAAAATGAGCAACCCTGCCCCTATTCATGGAGAAGCCTTTAAACCCATTGACCTGACTGTTATTTCCCTCAGCCATGATACCTTTAGAAACATAAAATTAGAAAAAGAAATAATAATAAAACTAGAAATGACAAATGCAGAAAATTGCTGTCACACCACCTGAAAAATACGGAACACTAAACTGTAGTGTGATGTGAGAAAAATATTTCTAAATATAGCAATATAGTACACTGAAATTAAAGAGAAATGGCTAGACAATGTACAGTGGTTACGCTTCCTCGTATTAAAACTACCATGGATATATCTTAAATGCAGTGTTAGAGTGTCCCCTAGCGGTCATATACGGAATCACCAGAAAAATCACGCTGCACATTCCAGGAAGACAGCGCAGTGCAGCCGGCGATCTGCTTGCGGAGCTGATCCAATTGATCCAGAAGAAGTCACGGCACCAGTGTAACGACCCTCACTTGTGCAGGTGTTCGTGATAGAGATTCAGACCAGGGGTTCCTAACAGTGGCTTTTATTGCCTGCATTCACAAATAAACAACAATCCATGAGATTTCTGCTGCAACGCGACTGCATACAAGTTTCCTGCGGAGATGGTCTAGCTCTAAGGTACGGATAGCGCAAATGCTCAAAATGTGTCAAAGCGAAAGTAAATAGACAAACAGTCGCGCAGCCTCATATTTAACCTTAGTGAATGCGGTACAACATCTGGGGTTTACACAAACCATCAAAAAGCATTGGATTACAATAACATGTTAAAATACAAATTTTGGGAGAATTCACTTTATCTGAGTGAGGTCATTTTCAATTCTGTTACACCGATCTCTTCTAAAAACTAGGCCCATTTCACATGCAGCTCTGCGACTCAATAGATTGTTGGCATTTGGCCCTTTTTCACAAAAATCCCAATTTTGTGCATCTTCCCCCGTCTCTCAGTGCACGCCACAAATTTCCCCGCACACTGCAGTGCTCCCCCTGGGTTTCTCAGGTCGATTGATGTTTTAACCAGCTGTGGCCGTTCAGGCAGTGACCTATATGCGCTCTGTGACATGGTAGTGATGTCCGCCCCCGTATCGATTTTAAAATTAACCAACTTGCCGCAGATCGGTAACTCCACTTGCCACTTTTTCTCAAAATCCATCCCCTCTATGCAACCGAGGAAGTAGGGGCGGCTTCCACTTTCCGCTTCGCCCTCATACGCATCATCCTGGTAAACGACCTTCCCTCACGTCTCTGGTTTTGCATATGTAGCACACTTGATAAGAATGACACTTACAAGGGCTGGTGTTTTTGTTGTTTTACTCCATCTGTCAAATAGACATTACAGAGGACACGTTTTCAGAGCATGGCTAACTATACGAACGGCAACACTCATCTCCAATTTATACACAATAAGAGCACCAAATATATTCTTCCATAAATTCACATTAGTCTAGCCTACCGCTAGCAAAGCTAAACAGTATATAACGTTACGGAACATGGGGGGATCAAAATAGCAACACACATAGGCCTACCTTCATATTTACACAGTGTGGAGACACTAAACATAGTAAATGGAGACTAATCACACATACAGACAATGTCAAAGCCAAGCTACACAACAATGGGTTCAGACCCCGGGAGCTATGGCTATGCTAACGTTAGCAACTCGCTAGCAATCTAGCTAACGTTAGCCAGTGATATGACGTTATCAAAATAAATATGAAAGTCCCTTCGTGGGTATTTCTAATAGGCATCCATATCCCACCTACACATCATATTTAATCACCATCCTAATTCCATATGTCTAACTAGTCTGCTTACCTGTCAAATAGACATTACAGAGGACACGTTTTCAGAGCATGGCTCACTATACGAACGGCAACACTCATCTGACGACTCTACCCGAATGCCCCAGAGTGCACCGCGGGAGCCAGCACTACGTCACACAGGCTAGAAGCAATTAACCTGCAGTGCCCTCCTGTGGCGAGAACCGGCTATCACAACAACACAGCAGACAATTCTCCTCTTTACTAGTAGTGAGTGGTCAATGAAGGTAAGTATATAAAATAAAAAATAGATGGGGGGCTACTAAATCCCAAGTACCCCACACTCTCCCCTCAAAAAGATAATGGCGTCCCGAGATAACAAATCTACCAGTCCACATTGCATAACTTTTCATTGAAAAGATAGGTTATTACTAAGCAGGAGTCAATCTGGATACTGTACTGTAATCAGTCATAACATATAACACACATCTCCTATTAATGGTATATGTTTGCAGTAAATAATGTGCACTTGAATCCACTGCTTCGTCCGTCTTGAGGCCGGGGAGCTATAGTATCTGACTAAAAGCAAATAACTTTGTAATAGTAATATCCCTGATGGTAACAGGTGTGTTCTAAAACACCAATGCTACAGTAACTCTATGTCTGGTGATCACAGGACAACTAAAATCACATAGCTATAACAATTGTAACATGTCAAAAGTTTTTTTTGGGTTTTTTTTAAAAAAAAATAATTTTTTTTCATTTATTTATTTATACTGACTTGTCTGATTTGCTTATCTACCAGACACACTAGGCTGCCCTAGTCTGTGATAAGTAAACACTGGTGTAGGTTTTCTATTTCTCAAAGGATATGCTTTTTCTCTGGCAGGCTGCACAGCTTCCCCTGGAGGAGGCTGCAAGGCATCTTCTGGTGGAGGCTGCAAGGCATCTTCCGGGCTCTTGTCGTCATCGGGCTCATCCTCTTCTTCAGCTCCAGATGTCTCGCCATTCTCTGACACTGTCCCATTGTCCTCTATTGTTGCAGGCTGCTCCGCAAAATCCTCTTCATCTTGACCGTCTCTTTCCTCCGGATAGAACTCCAAGGCGTCTGGGCTCAGCTGACTCTGGATCCGCTCACTGGCTCTGACTGTTGGTCGTCCCACGATGCATCTCCAGTTATCCTCATCATCTGAGTCACTGTCCTGTTCCTGGTTCCACTGCATTTGTCTGTCTGTCTTCTTTCTCTCCCGTCTAGGTTTCACAGGTAAGTCCTCTTCTCTTGGTTCCACCGGCAGGAAGTCGCATGGCAGAAGAAGGTTCCTATGCATGATTCTGGTTCGTCCTTTTCCATTCTCCGGCTTCAGCTCATACACAGGGCTGTCGGCGTGCTTCCTCTGTGTTACTACATGCACCTGGTCCTCCCAGAATGGTCTTAATTTCCCCGGTCCTCCTTTCTCGTTCAGGTTGCGGATGAGAACCCTGCATCCGGGATACAGCTCTGTCCCGTGGGCCTTTTTGTCGTATAGTGTTTTGTTTCTGGCCCCCTCCTTCCATGCTGTCTCTGATGCTAGGCGATAGGCGTGATTCATGCGGGCCTTCCACTTCTCTGCATATTCTTGATGGGATAGTGCCTGGTCCTTTGCTCTAAGGCCAAACATCAGGTCAATGGGAAGTCTTGGATTTCTGCCGAACAACAGATAGTAAGGTGCAAATCCGGTCGCTTCATTTCGGGTGCAGTTGTATGCATGTATCACCTTTGGGAGTGACGCTTTCCAATCCGTTTTCGCAACCGCTGGCAGGTTTCTCAGCATCGCCAGAACCGTTCTGTTGAAACGCTCGACCTGACCATTTCCTTGCGGGTGATACGGTGTTGTGTGAGAACCCCTGACTCCACTGTACTCCTGCAGCTTGGCGAAGAGCTTATTGTCAAACTCCTTCCCTTGGTCATGGTGCAGCGTCGCCGGGAAACCAAATCTCAGCACAAAGTCCCCGAATACCTTCTCTGCGGCGGTCTTGGCAGCTTTGTTTCTGCATGCATAGGCTTGAACGAAACGGGTAAAGTGGTCCATAACCACCAGTATATACTCGTACCCTCCCTTACACTTCTCTAAGTGTAAGAAGTCAATGGAGACCATCTCAAATGGGTGTGTGGTCACGATGTTGGGGAGAGGGGCTCTAGTTGGTTTGTTGGGGCGCTTGGTCTTCAGGCAGCTACACACCTGTGTGATGTAATGTTCCACATCTTTCTGCATGTGAGGCCAATAGAAACGGTCCCTCAACAGGTGCAACACCCTCTCCACGCCTAGATGGCCCAGGTCTCTGTGCAGTTCTTTATACACCAGCTCATGGAACTTTTTCGGCAGGACTAGCTGAGTTCGGGTAGCTGTTTTCCGGCGCAGGATGCCATCATCATCAAGGCACAGCCGATGCTTCTCTCTCATCAGTGTCGCAACACCCCTGCTCGCACACTGTGTTTTTCCCCGAGGCCACTGATTGGAGGTTATGTACTTCAGCACCTCACCAATGACAGCATCCTCCCTCTGGGCGTCTCTCACCGTCTGACTGGGTATCTCTGCCACAGGTGATGTATGTTCCTTCTCAAACTCGGCTAGTGCTGTGGCTATGGTTACCGGACACATCCAAGGCTCAGCTCTCTCCAGCTGTACTGACAGCGCCTGGGTCACACTGTTCATGACCTCGGGGTGTACTTCTTGTGAACAGGTCTGCATGTACTGCTCCATCGGCATGCGTGAGAGGCCATCTGCGTCCCCATTGGCTCGTCCAGGCCGGTACTTGATAGAGAACTGGAAATCGGCTAACTCTGCTACCCACCTGTGGGTGGTCGCATTCAGTTTGGCTGTCGTGAGCACATAGGTGAGGGGATTATTGTCTGTGTAGACAGTGAATGATGGAGCGTGGTAGAGGTAATCTCTAAATCTCTCACATATGGCCCATTTCATCGCGAGGAACTCCAACTTCCCTGAGTGGAGATGGTAGTTCTTCTCAGGAGTTGTCAGTGTCCTAGACCCGTACGCGATGACTGCCAGCCCACCCTGTGACTGTCTTTGATACAATACTGCCCCGAGGCCCTCTCGTGACGCGTCGCAGTGAAGGATAAAGGGCTGTTCAAAGTCTGGGTAGCCCAACACTGGTGGCTGGATGAGGAATTCAATCAACTGACAGAGGACCTGTTGGTGTTCAGCTGTCCACTTAACTGGGTGGGAGGAGGGCAGATGGTCTCGGGAGCCCTTCCTCCCCTTGTCCTTTCTCTTTTGTTTGAGCTTCCCCGCTGCTGTCTTCTCTGGGGTGAGGAGGTCATAGAGAGGCCTTGCGATTCGGGAGAAGTTAGGTATGTAGGGCCGGTAATACGAGATGAA
Organism: Lampris incognitus; assembly: GCF_029633865.1. NCBI lineage: Eukaryota > Metazoa > Chordata > Actinopteri > Lampriformes > Lampridae > Lampris > Lampris incognitus. The sequence goes on from NC_079211.1 coordinate 129,163,437, forward strand.
TCCCAGCATCTTCCTGAGCTCTCCGATGGTCGTAGGTTCTCTCTCCTTCAGTGCCTGGACCGGGGCCACATCAGCGGGGTCCATTGTGTATCCATCCTTGGTCACAAGCCTTCCCAGGAACCTTACTTGGTTTTTGAAGAGTTCACATTTTCTTGCCGTCAGCTTGATTCCATGGCTTCTGTAGCGGTGCAGTACTCTTCTCAGGTGCTGGAGGTGTTCGTCGAATGTGGTTGAGTGGACCAGGTTGTCATCTAAATACGGCTGACAAATGTCGTCCCTCAGCCCAATCAAACATTCCTCCATGGACCTCTGGAACTCTGCTGGTGCTGAGGACAGTCCGAAGGGAATTCTCACCCATTCATATAATCCCCACGGGGTGATGAATGCAGTCAGTGGGCGGCTGGACTCCTCAAGAAATCCCTGGTGATATGCCTTCCCCTGATCCAAGACAGAAAACCAGGCACTCCCCTTCAGGCTGTCGAGCATATCCTGGATGCGTGGTATTGGATGGCGGTCTGGGATGGACCTCTTGTTCAACTCACGGTAGTCACAGCAGAGGCGGAGGCTCCCATCCTTTTTCCGCACACACACGATTGGGCTTGAGTAGGGTGATTTTGACTTAGTTATCCAGCCTCTGTTCAGTAAATCCTCGAGGTATTCCTTCACTTCTTTATGAAGAGGCTTTGGGACTGATGTGTATGTCCGCTTCACCGGTGTGGTGTCACTCAGGCGGATCTTGAGCTGGAGTGATGGAATAGTCCCCACATCATGGTCATCGCGTGCGAACACACTACTCTCCTCCCGCAGTAGCTCTCTCACCTGCAGTTGTTGTTCAGGTGTCAGGTGGTTCAGAGGGACAGGCGGGTCCCATAGATCTTCCTCCTGGTGTTCGGTCTTGACATCACCTGGCCCTTTCAGCTTTGTTGTGTCTCTAATCACAGGTCTTCGTTCTGTACCTGTTGTGGAGGTCCCTGGGATGACTGGGTTCACTGTACTAGTCCCATCCACATCCAACGGCTTCACGGCGGCAGGGTAGATGGCTCTAGTTCTTTGGGTCTGCCCCAGGGGAGTCCGTGGCGGCAGTGTGATGTCATGAGCTGTGACGTTAGTCACTGGGACAGCGATGCGTGACCAGGTTCCCTTCTGTAAACATACAATGTTTTCATCCACCTTCAGGCCCTCTGGCCACTTTGGGTTCACATTAGGCTCAAAGAGGACGTTCTGGTCTGCTTGGAGGGGCCCTGCTCTAACACCACACTTAACAGTCTTTGTCTGGCCCGCCGGAATAGTCATGCTTTCTCGGCCCACTTTAACCATCCCCTCACCTTCCATATCATCTCGGCTCTTTATCAGCTTCACGAGGACTTCAGCCTTCTTGTAGTCAACCGCGAACGCAATGCTTAGTGCCTTTGTGATTACACTTGATGGCTGTCCAGCTCCAGACTCTAACAGGTGTTCAATTACATTGTAACCGATGATCGGTTCTTCTGCGGTGCCCTGGTGTGTGGTTACTAGTATTGGCACAGTGAGTTCCATTGGTGGGGTCTGAGTGGTGCTATTCGGTGCTAACTGGACAGTCACTTCCACCCATCCAGAGAAAGGAATGGTTGTCTGGTTTGCTGCTTTACCAGTCAGGGTGCCAGGGCCAAGGATCTCTTCTGTGCTTCTCACCTTGGTGTGTGGGAGATGTTTTCTCCTCCATTCTTCACTGATTAGGCAGACCTGCGACCCGGTATCCCACAATGCCTGTGTGGCTACACCATCAATGTAACAGTTTATCATGTATTTCTTTCCAATTAGGTTCAGCAGCTGTGACTGGCGTTTTGAGGAGATATGACTCACTGTGGGTGCTTGCTGTTCCCGCCCTGCCTCGTCTCGCTGTCGGGCAGACACTCTGGCTTCTAGTAGCTGAATACTGTCGTCGATGAGCTTGCTGGTGACAGTACAGCTAGATGTGTCTACCTGCTCCGATTTTTCAGGCCTCTGAGCTCTACACCCTCTTGAAAGATGGCCACTCTGTCCGCATTTGAAACAGTGGTTGCACTGGTCGCCCCTTTCACTGTCTTGACAGGCTTTGCATCCGCGCTTCCTCACAGGCTGCTGCTGACGAGAAGGTCTTTGGCCAGAGGAGTGGTTCATGGCTTTTCTCATCTGTTCCATTTCTCCTTTCAGCTGTTGGATTATCTCGTAGAACGCAGACTCCTTTTGGTTCCCTGCCTGTGTCTTAAGGGCTTTCACACTCGCGGATGTTGATGGCGACGACTCCTGACCCCCGACCACTGCAGCTTCCGCTCCTAGATACTGATGTGCCTCAGCTCGCACTTCCCGCACTCTGGTTTCCTTACTGTGGGAGCTCTTCTTGAATTTCCGCTGTCTCTCTGACTCGAAACTCGCGGCCTCTATCATCTTAACAATGAGAACATCATCAGTAGTTGCTTGATCATCGAGATAGCTCTTGAGCTGATATTTTACCTGGTCATTCACTAGCCCAGTTCCCACAGCTCTTAGGAACTTCTTCTGTATCAGTTCAGGGCTGTATTGTTCATCAGAGCCAGGCTCTCTCGCTGCTGCTAAGAGTCTCTCTTTACATGCTATGGCTCGGAACAGGAAGTTCTGTGGTGACTCCTGACTGTCCAGTGTGATGTTGATTAGTCGGTGATATAGGTCCACAGAGCTATCCTCTTTGAAATGGCCTTTCAGAATGGTCCTCAGCTGAGGGAGGGTGAGTTCGGTTTTGATCTCTAACAAGTCTCGGAGAGTCAGCCCAGGGCTGATGGCTCGGATTACAGCCTCTATTATCTCCAACTCGCTGTGGCCTTTTCTCACCCCCATATCAATCTGATGCGTAAGATTTATATAAGACAACTTGTCTATCTGCCCCCGTTCTCCTATTTGGCCATTTATCTTAAAGTCTCTGCGTATGGTCACTTCAGGGGGTTGGATTACTGATGGGATTGGGTTTGAAGGTTGACTAGGTCTACTGGGTTCTTTAAGACTTAGTTTTTCACTGAGGCGTGATATCTCTTCCTCAAGCGCTTTTGTGGATGCAGTAAAGCTGGACTGTAAGGCCTGATATTGTTCATGTAAGCTTGCCAATTCAGCAACATCCTTGTTAGTACTGTCTGCACCTGCACCAGTATGTGACTCCGCCCCTCTCTGCTTCATTTCACTAGAGAGGTCCACTAGTCTGGACAGAAACTGACGTGCTACCTCTTCATCCTCCTTCTCAATTGCTTCATCCACAGTTTCACTAATAAGTCTGCTCAGCGCATGCCTCTTTGTCTGGTTTTCAGTGGGGACTTAAGCAATAACACACACCTCTTTTAACTGGTCCAGCCCTAACTGCAGGAGGGTCTCACTCAGCCTGTCTTGCAGTTGCTCAAGCTCCAGTTCCATTGTTGGTCACGTGTTCTCACTCCGCTCCCCACTTCTTCTCCTGACAATGGTGGCAATGGCGCTGATCCCGGGTTTCGGCACCAATATTTGTAGCACACTTGATAAGAATGACACTTACAAGGGCTGGTGTTTTTGTTGTTTTACTCCATCTGTCAAATAGACATTACAGAGGACACGTTTTCAGAGCATGGCTAACTATACGAACGGCAACACTCATCTCCAATTTATACACAATAAGAGCACCAAATATATTCTTCCATAAATTCACATTAGTCTAGCCTACCGCTAGCAAAGCTAAACAGTATATAACATTACGGAACATGGGGGGATCAAAATAGCAACACACATAGGCCTACCTTCATATTTACACAGTGTGGAGACACTAAACATAGTAAATGGAGACTAATCACACATACAGACAATGTCAAAGCCAAGCTACACAACAATGGGTTCAGACCGCGGGAGCTATGGCTATGCTAACGTTAGCAACTCGCTAGCAATCTAGCTAACGTTAGCCAGTGATATGACGTTATCAAAATAAATATGAAAGTCCCTTCGTGGGTATTTCTAATAGGCATCCATATCCCACCTACACATCATATTTAATCACCATCCTAATTCCATATGTCTAACTAGTCTGCTTACCTGTCAAATAGACATTACAGAGGACACGTTTTCAGAGCATGGCTCACTATACGAACGGCAACACTCATCTGACGACTCTACCCGAATGCCCCAGAGTGCACCGCGGGAGCCAGCACTACGTCACACAGGCTAGAAGCAATTAACCTGCAGTGCCCTCCTGTGGCGAGAACCGGCTATCACAACAACACAGCAGACAATTCTCCTCTTTACTAGTAGTGAGTGGTCAATGAAGGTAAGTATATAAAATAAAAAATAGATGGGGGGCTACTAAATCCCAAGTACCCCACACATACGGCAGCAAAATGTCCCAGCTTGTCGCATTTCCTGCAACGCCCGTTGCGTGCAGGGCATTCCTGCTGCTGCCCGTGCACGCGGTTACATCGGGGGCAGGCTGTTTTGGGCCGCTGTGCGTTTCCGTTGCCCTTATTGTAGTGGTTGCTAGCGTTACTGCGGTCGCGGTTGGTATTGGCGCCCTGTGCTTTGCTAACTGCATTCAGTTCAGCTGTAATTCCTTCCGCATTTTGCTGTTTAACCAGTTCGAACTGACGGGGGGCCATTTGTACCGCTTTTCCTAGCGTGAGCTCATCTTCCATCTGCAACTTCTGTGACACGTCTCGGTCAGCAACTCCGATCACAACTCTATCACGAATATGCACTTCCTTTAATGCCCCGAACTCGCAGTGTTCTGCCAACTCATATAAACTCCTCCTCACAAAGGCCTCGACAGTCTCTCCAGCTCTCTGCGAGCGCTGGTGAAAACATGCACGTTCGTGGATGACATTCCTCCGTGGTACGAAATGCTCGTTGAATTTACTGACCAACCTGCCATAATCGTTAGCGTGAGAAGCCTCTTCGAACGTAAATGAATTAAAAATAGCTTCTGCATCTTTCCCCATTGCGTACATCAAGGAATTGACTTGGATCTCACCGTCCTCCGCATTTAGCTTGGTTGCTAGTCGAAACCGGGAAAACCTCTGAATCCAAATCGGCCATACCGCCGGTTGCGTGAAATCAAATTCCTCGGGGGGATTAAATGTTGCCATTCCTCGTCTCACCGGACTAACTCCGTTCCCGATTATTGAGGTAAGTGGATTCGAAGATCTTCTGACACCATGTCATGTGCATAAACGACAGGCAAGGGAGTCGCGATTAATAACGTGCTTTATTCAGCCATCTGCTTCCAGTCCCCGACCCGGACAATCCCCAGAATGCCCCAGTACAGAACCGCGCTAAAACATATAGTTGCGTGCCCCTCCTCTTATGTACACAGCATGCTGGGCACTGTAGTTCTCATCACAGGTCCCAAATGGGTTTTTGCATCAAGAAGCGTGTAGGGAATACATGCTGGCACATGCTGGGGAATTCGTATTTTTCTTTGGTGTATCACTGAAGTTCTCTCAAAACAGCGTGACCGTATCAATCAATTTGTCAGTGACATGTTTTTAGCTTAGCCATCAATCATTATGTGTACGGGTCTCAAGGCTGCAAGGATGGATCTATGACACACCAGTCAAAATGCATGACTGCACCATGCCATCTCTTACAAAATGATTTGCATGAAAGTATACATTATACTGTGAAGTTGTGAGTCATCTTGAAGGAGTAGTTTGACATTTTTTGAAGTTTATCCCCATTTTATTCCCACCACCCATTTAGTTCATAGGTAGGTTTCATTTTCACGGACGTCAATATAATTTTCTTCGGACTGGACATGCAGCTCCGGCTTGCCATCTTACAGTTCAATGCAACAAATAAAGGACAATCCAGCAGCAGTCACTCCGTCACGGCACAGCAAAGCAAACACTGAGAGGGAATTTTGCAATGAAAATGACTAAATGTTTACAATGACCACTCAAATTTGCTAAGACTCCTGTAGCATCATGTTAGTGTAACAGTGTAGACTCGCTAGCCCTTACTAGTCAACTAAAGGGTCCAACCCGTTAGCCAAGGGCTATCGAGTCTACACATACGTCCAATGTAGCGAGTATTCAAGGGGCAGTCGGGAATTGAACCTGAGTTCCCCACACCACAGGCGACTGTGCTAACAGTCATCTAAGGGTCCGATCCATTAGCCAAGGACTAGCGAGTCGACACATCCGTGGTCGTTACACTGTTACATTAGCATCATGTTAGCTTTGGCTGAACTGCGGAGTGTTTGTTTGTTTGCAGTGAACAAGGATTGTGGATTTGTCCCCTTGTTAATTGCATTGACCTACAGTGGTGCTTGAAAGTTTGTGAACCCAGTAGAATTTTCTATATTTCTGCATAAATATGACCTAAAACATCATGAGATTTTCACACAAGTCCAAAAAGTAGATAAAGAGAACCCAATTTAACAAATGAGACAAAAATATTTTACTTGGTCGTTTATTTATTGAGAAAGATTATCCAATATTACATATCTGTGAGTGGCAAAAGTATGTGAACCTTTGCTTTCAGTATCTGGCATGACCCCTCCTTGTGCAGCATAACTGCAACTAAACGTTTCTGGTAACTGTTGATCAGTCCTGCACACCAGCTTGGAGGAATTTTAGCCCATTCCTCCGTACAGAACAGCTTCAACTCTGGGATGTTAATGGGTTTCCTCCCATGAACTGCTCGCTTCAGGTCCTTCCACAACATTTTGATTGGATTAAAGTCAGGACTTTGACTTGGCCATTACAAAACATTAACTTTATTCTTCTTTAACCATTCTTTGGTAGAACGACTTATGTGCTTAGGGTCGTTGGCTTGCTGCATGACCCACGCTCTCTTGAGATTCAGTTCATGGACAGATGTTCTGACATTTTCCTTAAGAATTCACTGGTATAATTTAGAATTCATTGTTCCATCAATGATGATAAGCCGTCCTGGCCCAGATACAGCAAAACAGGCCCAAACCATGATATACCACCACCACCATGTTTCACAGCTGGGATAAGGTTCTTATGCTGGAACACAGTGTTTTCCTTTCTCCAAACGTGACACTTCTCATTTAAACCAAAAAGTTCTATTTTGGTCTCATCCGTCCACAAAACTTTTTTCCAATAGCCTTCTGGCTTGTCCACGTGATCTTTAGCAAACTGCAGACGGGCAACAATGTTATTTTTGGAGAGCGGTGGCTTTCTCTTTGCAACCCTGCCATGCACATCATTGTTGTTCAGCGTTCTCTTGATGGTGGACATTAACATTAGCCAATGTGAGAGAGGCCTTTAGTTGCTTAGAAGTTACCCTGGGTTCCTTTGTGACCTGGCCAACTATTACACACCTTGCTCTTAGAGTGATCTTTGATGGTCGACCACTCCTGGGGAGGGTAACATGGTCTTGAATTTTCTCCTTTTGTACACAATCTGTCTGACTGTGGATTGGTGGAGTCCAAACTGTTTAGAAATGGTTTTGTAACCTTTTCCAGCCTGACGAGCATCAGCAACACTTTTTCTGAGGTCCTCAGAAATCTCCTTTGTTCTTGTCATGATACACTTCCACAAACATGTGTTGTGAAGATCAGACTTTGATAGATCCCTGTTTTTTAAATGAAACAGGGCGCCCACTCACACCTGACTGTCATCCCATTGATTGAAAACAGCTGACTTTAATTTCACCTTCAAATTAACTGCTAATCCTAGAGGTTCACATACTTTTGTCACTCACAGATATGTAATATTGGGTAATTTTCCTCAATAAATAAATGACCAAGTGTAATATTTTTGTCTCGTTTGTTTAATTGGGTTCTCTTTATCTACTTTTAGGACTTGTGTGAAAATGTTTAGGTCATAATTATGCAGAAATATTTATTAAAAGTTCTAAAGGATTCACAAACTTTCAAGCACCACTGTAATAGTAGATAACAAGCTGGATCTGCGTGTCCAGTGAGAAGAAACGGATGGATGACTTTGAAAACAAAACTTACCTAATACATGTACTACGTGAGCAGTGAGTATAAAATAGGGATGTACTCCAAAAAATTATCTTCCTTTAAACCCCTTTGTTATATACTTTTATATTGAGGTATTCAGTTTTGGTTATGGATTTCTTTTTCTTGTCCTATAAGAAATAGGTAGAACTTTTGGAATGGAACCTTTAATTTTTGGATGGTGGAAATCAGGTTTTGGTGTAACACTTTTATCCTATTTAACAAGCTTGCCTCCTGATTGGTGAAAGTTAGACATCACACGTATGTATATCCTTTTAATCTAGTGAAATGGGCTTTCCGGAGAGAGAATCAGATCATTTCACATTCCATCTGGTTGGGATCAGAGCCAAGGAGAGGAGGGAGTGCCTGCGGGCTGGATGGCATGGTATCTGAAGCCAGGAGTGTGTGGGTTTGATAAGAAGAAGAGGTTTATTTTAAGGATTGGGGCAAAGGTAAGAATGAGCCCCCCCAACCCCCGCAAATCCATTCCAGCTCATACCACAACATCAGCGGATGCTCCCACAAGGCCTGTGGGGAGGGGGAGAAAGGCATCACATCTGAACAGACGGATACAAACAGTAAGAAAAAAGGAGGGCAGCCTCTGAATTTCACTCATGGCTCTGAGAAGAACCCAAACAATCCCGTGCGAGTCCCATTAGTAGTCATGCTTTGCATAGCCATTATACATAATTGCTCCTTTTCCAATGCTGAAGGAATTTAGGAGTGATTTAAGGAGCTTAGCAGATCCCCTGTAAAAATTGGCAGATCGTTTATGACCCAAAGGACAATGTAAAAAACCCTTCATGTATGCTCAATAATCCAGGTAAGGAAATCACAGAGAGTTCGTCTGGACATAACATCACTTATCTAAGTGACCTCTTCACTCTCAGAGCCTGAAGAGGTCACTTAGATGAGTGATGAAATGTTTCTCTCAATAAACGTTGTGTCCAGATGAACTGATTCAACTTTCTGTGAAAACCCCTTCATTTTCAATGTACATTACATACTGTAGCGAATTCGTGGAGCAGCCCGAGAACCGCCACAGCCAGGACGCGAACCCGTATCTCCCACTCTGCAAGTGACAGCATTAACCAGTCGACTAATGGGTCCGACTCGTTAGCCAAGGGCCAACATGTCTACTTATCCATGCACGTTACAATACTGTATTTGCAGTTATGCTACATTGACATTGACTCTCCTGGATGTTGTTTTGTTATTGTGTATAAGTACTTAATTACTGTATGCCCCTAGTGTCTGCTGCTCGAAAATAGTGACGTGGGTTTTTAGTACAGATGTTAGAGGAAGCGTCACTAAAATCTAAATAGAGATACTAATGTCATTATTACAGTCACTTATGAATGTATTACTTGACTGGCAGCTCATAATTCTGGCCATAGAGTAATCCAGCCATCATGCTGCATCGAATCATTAATGCCATCTCTGTGGAAATGAAGCTCTCGCTCTACATACAAAGTGGATGAAAGTTATCAGGGAAAGTAATGAACACGAATCAATTTTTAATGGTACATTAATAAAATATTTTTGCCATATAATTTCCTCAGGCTGAAACACAGCCTCCTTAAATTTCCCTAAAGCCGAAGACAAATTGTGCAGTCATTACCTAAGAGTATTTCACAGATTCTTTCAACCCCCCCCACACACACACAGAGACATAGGAAGAACACATAACTATCTGCACACTAAATGTGCACACAAAAACATAATTTAATCAGGAAATGAAACCAGCTCACTGCCTGATAACTGACAAGAAAGGTGTGAAATAGCATTTAGCATAATGGTAATTTTATGTGAATTAGTCATGATTAAGCACAAACAGCACCGTCGCCTGAGGGAGCATTATTTGGCTTGATCATGGGTGATGATTTCGTTAAATACTGCTGGCTCTACTTTAAAAGTGTACCTGTTTCGGGGACTGATAATGTTGCGAAACAATCCTAAAAAGTGACCTTTTTATATATTAGGTTAGAGGTTCAAACGTCAAATAAATCTGTATCTTGGAGCTGCAACTTGCTCGTTAAACTATGCAGCCAGGCACAGAGGCGTAGGGGAGGGGCCCGCAAGGCACGCACTGCAGGGGGCAAAAATATGTAGCGTCAATATTTTTTATTATAGATTTTTTTAAATAAAAACGTCAGGAAGCAAACTTTTATTGTGCTATCAACCTCAAAATTGTTTTAAAGCGCTATATAAAATGCAACTTGAGTGCGTGGGTGAGTGAGTGAAGATGGTAGGCAGCCTGTGTTATCCAATCACAGTCGCCCCAGTGATTTTGAACTTTAACCTTGTGCAGACGTCACGTGAAACATTGGCCGCGAAAAGGCAATTCTGCGGTAACGATTCAAAATGAGCAAGCGGAAACACGTCAGCTGAGCGCAAAAACGGCAAAATGAGAAACGACAAAAAAAATCAAGCAAAACTGCCGAAAATATCTTCAATATGCATGGCTGAGAAAGCGATTACAATGTGTGTGTGTGTGTGTGTGTGTGTGGTGTTGGGGGGGGGATGCAGATGCAGATAGCACTGGGACAAATTTAGGTGAACATGTTGTTAGCAACATGGAGGCTACGCTACTAGCTGCACCCATACTGATCAACAGACATGGAGACTGAGCCTGATGATGGTAATCAAGAGGAGGTAAACATTAATCACATACAGAAAATGATGAACAGTAGCCATCAGACAGAGCTAATTTCCTGGTGGATTTAACAGATCCCACGGTAAAGAGGCCCATACTTGACTTGGATTCATGCAAACCTGAGGGACCCTTTCCCAGGGAGGAAAACGGCAGGTGCTTCTCAAATGACTATTATTGCAAACGAGCTAAGTCTTTTTGTACGATCCCTCGTAAATGGCTATGCTCTTCTCCGAAGATGGCCTGTGTATTGTGAGCCGTGTTTTTTTGCTGATAGGAAGCGTTCGTCCCACCAGACATGCATCTATTCTGCCTAGTGTCACAGACGTGGCTGCTCGTCTCAAGTGCCGAGAGATCTTTTTCAAAACTGAAAAGCATCAAAAACTATCCGAGAAGCAATATGTCCCAGGACAGACTAGCGATTGTCGGCATTGAAGGCCAGCGCGCTCGTCTGATGGATTTAACAAATTCGCAGAGGAAAGGACGGCTTGGTCATTCTGAAAGGTAAGAAAAATACATTGGATCATGAAATCAGATTAACACATGGTGAGCTGTTGGCCTAGCCTGAGGCCTGATTGTGTGTCTGTTTTCTGTGCTCGTTTGCGAATGGATGGTCCATTAGAATTGTGTTTGTTCTGTGCTGGCTACCAAAAGATCTGTCTCGGCCTAGGTTGAGCGGAGCAGTTTGTTTTTGCCCATTGCCGAGGTATCGATCGTTTTCGGCTTGCTGTCACAGAGCTGCATGTTGGTTAGCGTTACATGGTTTGAGTGATGGGTTTTATTCCAAGTTGAGTCATCAGAAGACGACATTAACTACTAACTTAGCTATAATACCGAGCTTTCAGTATACATTGCATATTGATCCTTTTATTGCAAGTCACGTAATTGTTGCGTGCGCGCTTGTAATAGTTGATTTTATTGGCGTCACTATAACCGCACCTCCATTGCGAAAGGGCCCCAAGACCCCTCCCTGCAGGGGGACCACGGGATTTTAGGGTAGCCCCAGACCAGACAAATGATATTGGCCTTACAATATGACTTACTCATACCAACATGCCCACTGCTCTGACTCTTACATGCATTTACATAAACAGTCATCAATATAGTTTAGCTAAGCCTATGTTGACATTTCTCAATTTATTTGTAATTCAGTTTAATGATGGGATATCCCTCTAAGTTTACGTTGGTGATTTTTAATTATGTCTTGTTAGTCAGTGTCTGTCTCCCCTCCATCCCACAGAGATGCCATATCAATTTTCCTGCCCAACCAGTAATGCGTGTTGATCATGAAACTGTATCATTCTTTTCCATATGAGTCATATGCTGCTGATGAAAGGTCCGGAGAGGGGAACAGATTAGCGGCTGTCTTATCCACTTTTGCTGTGCATGGCTGGGCTCCAAGATTATGCCTGAGGAAAAGTCAGGCTTGTCGAGGTATATTTGTCCAGTCGCAACCCTGATTTCTCATGTGCCACTATATTATTATTATTATTATTATTATACATGAAAACCTCACATTTGCACTTTTTTCAAATATGAAGAAGGCCTGTTGCCATCAATGCAGTTTTTGGCTAATAGAACAACTTCCAGAAGATTATGAGTTACCAAACCCACTCAAGGAACAAATAACAAGGTAAACTAAATTCAAATTGTGGGGGTGGGGGTCATAAATTACATTGTTTTCCACCAAAGAGTGCATTAGTGTTCTTTTTTTTTGTTATCTAGTCTTGTATTTTCCCCTATATTCATATCTATCACATTGGCTTGCTGTCTTTACTACCACATGAAACATATTCCATACAGCCACATACAGCACTGTAACGTTCTTAATTAAACGGATGACGTATTTTTTTTAATCTTTTTATTGATTTTTGAACCAGTGTTGCATACAAAACATTGTTATATATACAAACTGTCCATTTGAATTACATATTTCTAATGTAACCATACTATATACAAACAAACACCCTTGCCCTTAGTTTTCTGTGTGATGTCTTATAGCTTGTTTTTGAAAAAATAAAACTTGGAATTGCAAATGTAATTAAATTAAAAAAAAAACTAAACATGTTTGCATCCTGGGGTCGGAGTTATCCCGAGGGCTCTGGGTCTGTCATGGTGTGTTAAGAGTAAGGAGAGGAGGCTGTCAGTCAAACAGGTTAAAGTGGAGCAGCGCTCCTGCATCTGCATGACGTGCCTCTCCCAAACAGGGCCACCGCCACCACACATGGCACCCTGACATCCAGAGTCCCTAAGGGACTCATGCACACACACACGCACACACACACACACACACACACACGAAAACACACTCATACACACATGGAAAACACACACATACACACATACTAGGCACACCAGGAAAAACCTTTTAATTCATATGAAGAGCTGCATAACAGCCTTGGTTTGTAGAGGGAGATACAGCCCCCCCCCCCCCCCATCATTGCCTACAGTCAATGGGTGCAGCTGGATGATTGATTAGAAAAGAGAATGTTAAATGGATTGTGCAGGGTTCCCGCTCACTTTTTTAAAATCATTTTCCAGGAATCTTCAACCAGGACTTTTGCCTGGATAAACATGACAGCCATTACTCGTGGAAGGTCATATTATTCATTATTAACCATCAGAGGAAACCTCCACAGTCTCAATCAATTTCCAGGTTTTCCAGGATGTGTGGGAACCCTAATTGTGATAGACGTAGCTTAGTTCACACTAACGATCTATTCGGGGTTACTACAGTCACACAAACCAAGGCTTCTGCCCCTAGAAAACCTTCTACTACCAACTGAAGTATAAATTATACAACACTGGTATTAGACACAGTTCACCTAGTCAAATCTTAGTATTCATATCCTTTAAACATGGTTTGATATTTTCCAATATGTTGATTTAGATTTACCTGCACTGCACCCTTAGGAATACTGTTTGTATTCACTCATCTATCTCCTAGTTACTGGAATCAGTGCCCTCTTATTCAAGTTAGCCCTCCTGGGTTTGTATGTCAAGCAGTCGTTGTGTATTTCTCTATAATTGTCAGACGTATTTCAGGTATCCTGGACACCAGTAACCAAAAAGCTCTATCTAGATAAGTCAGCAACAAATGGTAAATGGTTTTCTTAAAGAGGCCTCTAATGGTAAAACCTGCTGTTGCGGGCGGCAGCACAGTGGCCCAGTGGATAGCACTGTTGCTTCACAGCAAGAAGGTCCTGGGTTCGAACCCCAGGACATCCCAGGTCCTTTCTGTGTGGAGTTTGCATGTTCTCCCCGTGTCTGTGTGGGTTTCCTCCGGGTGCTCCGGTTTCCTCCCACCATCAAAAAGACATGCATGTTAGGGAAAATACTCCTGTCTGTGCTGCTGAGCAAGGCAATGGAAAGAAGAACTGGAGTTGGTCCCTGGGCGCTGCAGTTGCCCACTGCTCCTATACAATAGGATGGCTTAAATGCAGAGAACAAATTCACTGTAACCTGTACAATGACAAAAATAAAGTGGCTTTCATGGTTCTTCTTTCTTGTGCAATTCATTTCATCAAGTGAATCACAGAAAGTTGAATCAGTTCATCTAGGACACAACATTTAATGAGAGAGAAAGTCAATCATGCATGTATCTCTCAATAAACGTTGTGTCCAGATGAACTGATTCAACTTTCTGTGATTTTCTTACCTGGATTATTGAGCATGCATAAAGATTCATCTGGTTGTTGGTTATGTGACTGGAAAATGGTCCCGTAACTTTGGTGGTGGATTACACAGCAGATCACAAGTAATAAGTCAAAACTCTGTCGTGGCACATGTATCGTAATTTGTATTCTGTCATGTTGCTTCTGGTAAAAATATCAGTGTATAACGAATGCATGCTCGACAAGTGTAATTCCCTTTGCGCTGTTTGTTGCATGCAGATTTCCAGCATCAGCAACACCCTCTGGGCAAATAGTAATGTATGCAAATAAGCAGGGAGCACTCCTTATGCCAAGTGTTGCATTTTTAATCAACATTTCACTCATTTTTGCTTTGAGGTTTCAGATGAAGGGTGTTAGGAAGGGTATGTTGTGTTGCCATGCCATTCATTCATGTGCAAGCAAGTGCACATCGGGGAAGTTTGTACAGCACGGATACAAGAAAATTCTCTTAGACTTAATCAAAGATTGATTGACTGTGCTATAGGAAGTCTATCCAATTTTGGCACATCTCACTTCCCCTTGCCAGCTCATTCTCCGCTTGTGTCAAAGGTGTGGCATCTTATCTTTTTTCCTATACAGTACACCAAGTTTTTTATTATCACAGTCATCTCGCTGAAAAGAAATGGTCCAAATGTAGTCCCCCACCTTTTCTCCCAAATTGTATCCGGCCAATCACCCCACTCGTCCGAGCCATCCTGGTCACTGCTCCACCCCCTCTGCTGATCCGGGGTGGGGGGGGCTTCAGACTACCACATGTCTCTTCCGATACATGTGGAGTCGCCAGCCACTTCTTTTTTCACCTGACAGTGAGGAGTTTCACCAGTGGGACGTAGCGCATGGGAGGATCACGCTATTCCCCCTGGTTCCCCCCGAACAGACAGCCCGACCGACCAGAGGAGGCGCAAGTGCAGTGACCTGGACACATACCCACATCCAGCTTCCCACCCGCAGACACGGCCAATTGTGTCTGTAGGAGCGCCCAACCAAGCCGGAGGTAACATGGGGATTCGAACCGGCGATCCCCGTGTTGGCAGGCAATGGAGTAGACCGCTATGCCGCCCAGATGCAGTCCAAATGTAATTTTAAATTATTTATCTCTTATCAAAGTATACTCCTCATTTCATTTTATAAAGGGCAATAATTTCATCTTTATTTTCTTCCAGTTCATACAAAAGATGCTGATCTCTGGTGTACCACAAAATACTGTTGTCTTTTTTTCTGTATAAGTAATGCTAATGTACTTTCCATTAATTATGCACAGAGAGACCTTGATAAGTTTTGCTTGAAACGCAGTTCTCACCTGGAGCTTTATATTCTCTTAATTTATACTATGCTGTTAAATTCCAGGATACTATTTTTTATAAAGAAGGAATAATTCAGTTGTGACAAGGTTCAGGTAGGACACAAACACTGCTCCCATTTACCCACTTGCAACACTCATTAAACAAAACATGTTCTTAGAGAAGCCTGGCGCATGGTTATTAAATCCTTTGCAGCTAAATTCAAGTTCATTAAAGTCCATAACAAACAACATGACGGTTTAATCTTCAGAAGAAAAAAAAACAAACCAATCAACCAGTTTCAGTATTCTCCCAGGCTCTCTCACTCTGTCCATGCGTACACACACACGCACACACACACACCTGTTTTTCTATCCATTTGAGGACCCTCACTGACTACATTAATTCCCTAGCTGTAACCGTGTCTAACCTTAAACTTAACCTGAATTCTATCCCTAAAACACACTTGAAAAATGTGTGTAAAATCTTATTATTACAATATTTCTAAGCAGATCAAGATTTACAACCATACTTTGCTTTTGACTCAACATTTTGTGGCAGTGTCATAAATTATACACCCACTATATTTTGGATGAAAGGGTTTCCTTTCAGATATTGCCTAGCTCAGCAGGCTTGTGACCCAATGTCACACCATTTGTTTTTCCCCTGACTGGCTTAAGAACACAAATAGTCACTATCAACCTGCCCTTGAGCAATGCATTTGACCCCCAACAACTCGGGAGGAGCTGCTCAGGGGCCAAGACGGTTATGATGGAGCAGCTCCCAGTTGTGAATGCATGCAGATAACGTAAGTAGTTTGGAATTATAAAAGTTGAAGTTCAATCAGATCTATTTATATAGCCCTAAAGCACAGATAGGTCTCAGAGGGGTTTACATTTACATTACATTCACCAAAACAGGCAAACAGAATAAATGACAATGTACAAAAATAAGTGGGGTTTAGTTTTAGATTATAAAAAAACTACAAGAAATAGCCTTTTCGATGTCTGCAGGAAGACTATTCCAAGGAAAAGAGGTGCAACGAGGGAAAGCTCTGCAACCTGCTGATTTCTTTTGGACTCTGCAGGAACATAAACGAGGTCTATGCCTTTGGATCAGAGTGCAGGATGGTACATAAGTCTTCATCAAAATCTGACAAAATAAGCTGGTGCAAACCCATGAAATAATTTTATGTTACCAGTGGCACTTTAAAGTCAGATCTGGCATGGATAGGGAGCCAATGAAGGGGGGCTAGAATTGGTGTAACATGAACAAACCTTCTAGTGTTTCTAGTCAGCGTTTCTAGCACTGGCTTTCCATATCATCTAGGGCTGCACGGCGATACCTAAAATATTTATCCCGATTGTTTTGCTGAATACTGATCATAATCAGTTATGATCATTTGTCCATTTTTGGGAACAGAATTGTTTTAATGAGCATTTTAAATCAATAGAAGCCTGCCTCCACATTCATAATGGATTTTATAAAATTATTAATAAATAAACAATCAAATGTACAAATCTTCAAATCAAAATAATACTTTCTTCACTCCAGAGTAAGCTAAACCCAGTGTGAATAATCGCCCCCCCCAGCCACAATCAATAAATTGTGGAAAGCCAATATTGAAATCGCGATCGAAAATACAATTACTTGTGCAGTCCATGTGCATCAGGAGGTTTTTGATAATGGTGCGTAGCAGGCAGGTAGAAAGGACATTACAATAACCAAGTCAAGGTGAAACAAAATAAGGAATAAAGGTCTCAGCATCATCCAAGAGACCAAGATTTTTGACCATGGAACCTGTGGGAGACCATAGTCAAGACTTAATGTTAGTTTTCCATACTGATGTCAATGTTTTGCAAGGCCAATAACTACCATCCCGGTATGCTCAAAAGGAGCATAAAAAAGAAAAAAAAATCAATGAGAGCTAATGTGAAAACAATGAAGAACAACTGAGTCTGTTATTATTCTTTTGTCAAAGTTGATTTGGATGCGCTGCTGGTAACTGTATTCTGTAGGCCGGTGTTATCTGGACTATTGATCCACTGCCACTATCTGAGTGGTTAGTCTCATTGGCATCCTTTAATGACAACTATGAAACTAATGTGACTGTAGAATGCATTGTTTTGCATGTATGTGTGAATGGTGGTGGTGGTGCCTACATTTTAGCCGTATTGATGCATATCAGACCAGGGAAACATCCTATTGAATGAAAAAGCACAGGCACATGTACACAGGGTTGCCCTAGAGGCTTGAACCCGTGTCCTCATTCCCTCATTGACCGAGATACCCCTTTCTTTAGTTTGTTAAATAATGAACTGATGCATATCATACAACAGCCTATGAG
This sequence comes from Lampris incognitus, assembly GCF_029633865.1. Lineage (NCBI taxonomy): Eukaryota > Metazoa > Chordata > Actinopteri > Lampriformes > Lampridae > Lampris > Lampris incognitus. The sequence goes on from NC_079211.1 coordinate 129,181,324, forward strand.
CAAAAAAACAAAAAAGCATAATTTCAGATACAATGCCCCTTGTTCTCTCTTTTCCCATGTGCCCACTTGCCCCGCACAAATCCTCCTCCCCCTGTCTGTACACAGCCTAGTAGCGCATTAAGCATGTCTGTGCAGACTTACACAAATCTAGACAAACTGTTGGCAACAGAAAACAACAGATAATTGGTCAGGTCAGTAAATAGGTAGGTACAGTGGCTTGCAAAAGTATTCATACCCCTTGAACTTTTCCACATTTTGTCACGTTATGACCACAAACATAAATATATTTTATTGGAATTTTATGTGAAAGACCAACACAAAGTGGCACACAACTGTGAAGTACAAAGAAAATTACACATGATTTAAAAAATGTTTTACAAATAAAAAAATGAAAAGTGCGATGTGCAAAAGTATTCAGCCCCCTTTTCTCTGAGTGCAACCAATTGCCTTCAGAAGTTGCCTGATGATTGAGGAATGACCGAATGTTGACCTAATGACTAAATAGAGTCAACCTGTGTGTAATCTAATCTCAGTACAAATACAGCTGTTCTATGACGGCCTCAGAGGTTTGTTAAGAGAATATTGGGGAGCAAACAGCATCATGGAGTCCAAGGAACACACCAGACAGGTCAGGGATAAAGTTGTGGAGAAGTTTAAAGCAGGGTTAGGCTATGAAAATATTTCCCAAACTTTGAACATCTCACGGAGCACTGTTCAATCCATCATCCGGAAATAGAAAGAGTATGGCACAACTGCAAACCTACCAAGACACGGTCGTCCACCTAAACTTACAGGCCGAACAAGGAGAGCACTGATCAGAGATGCAGCCAAGAGGCCCATGGTGACTCTGGACAAACTGCAGAGATCCACAGCTCAGGTGGGGGAATCTGTCCACAGGACAACTGTTGGTCATGCACTGCACAAATCTGGCCTTTATGGAAGAGTGGCAAGAAGAAAGCCATTGTTAAAAGAAAACCATAAGAAGTCCTGTTTGCAGTTTGCCAGAAGCCATGTGGGGGACACAGCAAACATGTGGAAGAAGGTAATCTGGTCAGATGAGACCAAAATTGAACTTTTTGGCCTAAATGCAAAACGCTATGTGTGGCGGAAAACTAACACTGCACATCACTCTGAACACACCATCATCCCCACTGTCAAACATGGTGGTGGCAGCATCATGCTCTGGGGGTGCCTCTCTTCAGCAGGGACAGGGAAGATGGTCAGAGTTGATGGGAAGATGGATGGAGCCAAATACAGGGCAATCTTGGAAGAAAACCTGTTGGAGTCTGCAAAAGACTTGAGACTGGGGCGGAGGTTCACCTTCCAGCAGGACAACGACCCTAAACATAAAGCCAGGGCTACAATGGATTGGTTTAAAACAAAACATATTCATGTGTTAGAATGGCCCAGTCAAAGTCCAGACCTAAATCCAATTGAGAATCTGTGGCAAGATCTGAAAACTGCCGTTCACAAATGCTCTCCATCTAATCTGACTGAGCCTGGGCTGTTTTGCAAAGAAGAATGGGCAAACATTTCAGTCTCTAGATGTGCAAAGCTGGTAGAGACATACCCCAAAAGACTTGCAGCTGTAATTTCAGCAAAAGGCGGTTCCACGAAGTATTGACTCGGGGGGCTGAATACTTTTGCACACCGCATTTTTCAGTTTTTTATTTGTAAAATTTTTTTTAAATCATGTATAATTTTCTTTGTACTTCACAATTGTGTGCCACTTTGTGTTGGTCTTTCACATAAAATTCCAATAAAATATATTTATGTTTGTGGTCGAAACGTGACAAAATGTGGAAAAGTTCAAGGGGTATGAATACTTCTGCAAGCCACTGTAATGAATGCTGTGTGCCTGAAAGCTGATGATAGTATATCCCATATGGTGCAAGTTAAAGTGGCATGGTGGCGCAGTAGTTAGCGCAGTCGCCTCACAGCAAGAAGTTCCTTGGTTCAAACCCCGGGGTTGTCCGATCATGGGGGTTATCCCAGATCATCCTCTGTGGAGTTTGCATGTTCTCCCCGTGTCTGTGGTGGGTTTTCTCCGGGTGCTCCTTAAAAAAAAAAAAAAGACATGAATGTTAGGGTTAGTACTCCTGTCTGTGCCCTTGACCAAGGCATGGCAAGACGAACTGGAGTTGGTCCCCGGGTGCGGCATGGCGGCTGCCCACTGCTCCTAGCTACACAGCTAGGATGGGTTAAATGCAGAGCGTAATTTCCCCACCCGGATCAATAAAGTATCTCAAAATAAAAATAAAAAAACCAAAATGGATGGCAAATGTAAAATGAATACATGCTGGGTGGGTAACTTCTAATATTAAGAGTTGATAAGAAAAGTGTCAGGCATGTTTGACAATTTATGTGAACGTTGTGAATGTTTTTGTATGTCTGTTGTAATGCCACTATGGGGCGCCATACAGACTGCTGGAAGAGTGATGTGTGACGTCTTATAGACTCAATACTGAGAAACTCCACTGGTGACACTCTTCAATACAGAAGAGACAAAATGCGTAAAGCCCAAATAAACTTCCACAGACAAGATGGTGGAACATGACGGGGAAGACAGTCAGTATAAATTAGACTAACAGTGTCCTTTAGCACAGAAAAATGGTGTGACAAATTGTTGATTTAATGGTCTAAGAGCCTAGTGTTTCAACTGTAGCAGAAACATTCATCTTGAGTAAATCTGATAGCTATTAGTCACACCAAATCAATATCCAACTGTAAACAGACCCAAGAAGACTCATTGAAGAAGAATTAAAGGATTGCTCAAAACCAGCTCGGGAGGTAGTTTGAGCAATCGGATTTAAATCCTTCCTCAAAGCTTCTTGGGTCTGTTTACACTTGGATTTTTACATGGTTTGACTAAATCGGATAGCTATCAGATTAACTCAAGATGTGTTTAAAATAGGGGGTTATTCATTGGGTGCTGAGCCTCCTTGACAGAAATCTTAGTCGTATAAGCTCTTTAATTTCTATCATTAACATTAATCATTATTTATATCAATAGCTAGCCTCTTTATGGGTTACATTTTCCTTGGTAAATGGTATTTAGCGTTAAAAGGCAAATCAGTGATGGCAATTGTAAACTTAGTTGATGTTACCTTGCCTTAGCTGTGACTCGACCATGTGTGAAAGGTTGATGATGGTGAAATGTGTGGAGTCTTCACTTTAGTTTGGTGGGCCTCTTTTTCTTTATATATATTTGAGTACCTGCCTGTCAGGCAGTCATTGTACGGCTCTGATTTAGCAGTAGTTTTGATGATTTAACCTTTTGGTATTCAGCTATGAAAAGGTCTCTGAATACAAATCCACCCTGTAATGTGGTGTGTGTGTGTGTGTGTGTGTGCACATTTGAGTCAAGACAGAAGGAGCTTCTCTGGAGTCCTGAGCTTAACTCCTGAACAATTATTGCTCAAATATTTTCTGGGTCAGATTTAGGCAGCATGTTATCTTCATCTCTTTTGGCTCAGATATGAGGTCACGATGCTTGAATTTCAGTTTACATTCATAGGATAATTTCACTGCTCATAATGTGCACATCAAGGAAGTACTGATGGCTGATGGCCTATATTGTCTGTTAAAACTTTTAGAACCGCTTTGGTGTTACTCATATTTACAGAGAAAATGACCTTTTCCGGTTCAGAGAGCTAGTCCTGCAGTGCCTACATGTACCAGCAAACATTGCATGAGGACACACCTGTCTTGACAAACCGCTACAGCCATAATGCTTCGAATACGCCTGTACTCTCTCTCTCTCGCTCGCTCGCTCTCTCTCTCTCTCTCTCTCGCCCCTGTAGTTTCTTCATTTTTTTATTTCCCACATATGTGACGTCATTTGACGTGTTATCCTTCAGAGAGAGAGAGAAAGTGTGTGTGTGTGTGGCACATGCCAGCAAGTTTTATGAAGCAAGCGTTTGCATATAACACAATCAAAGGTTTCAATAAAACAGATTTGTACCCGATCTCTGTTTTCAGATCTGAAATATATTTATTTTCACAATGTTGCTTTGCACCATGGTTTCATCAGGTTTCAAGGGCCCAAGAGTGATGAAACTCAGTCGAGGCATGCGCTAAAGGGTCATCGGAAATACTTTAAATTCAAATAATAGCAACAGAAATAAAGCTGCAATCAATTTGCTATTTATATTTTTCTTCTGAGACTGCTCTGAGAGGAAACCAGTTTTAAAATTTCATGTAAAGTAGATGATGATGGCGATGCCCACTTATAAGAAATAATGTTCTTTTTTCTTGATTTGTCATGCTGTTTTACTGCGTTGCCCAGTTCTTATCGCTCATACATGACAGTTTGAGAGACATAGGGATTGTTTGTGATAGCTTTTTTTCTGGGTGTTGTGGCTCTTTCTGTGGATTACATTAGTCGGTGTTAATCTAATAATCTAGTATCTTCTATTGCATGTTGCACAAACTCCTACAGGATTAAAATTTGTGTCATAAAGTTCGGTGGCAGATCCAGCTTTGCCTTGAAAATGATTAGTAAATATTGAAGGGCCTCTTATCTGGATTGCATCTTTATTTTCATGATGAAGAAACTGGAAATATCATCCTCTGTCTAACTCATGATGAATCGTTGTTACAGACTGATTGCAAATAGAGTCAATTAGAATAGCTTTGTTTTCAATCTGGGTTTCACTCAATCTTGCCTCCATTCCCCGACAAGTGAGATGGGGTCAAGTAGGGGCGATTTTAGGATCAGATCTTTGGGGGGGCTCAGCCCCTAGTGAGAATGTGGCATGCATACAGTGCCTTGCAAAATTGTTCAATCCCTCTGATAAATCCCTTATTTCATTGGGTAACAACACAGAACATTAATATTTTCTATATATGATATTTTAATTTACAAAAATACTTTTTAATGAATAACCATTAATTTTAATGAATAACATGAGATTTACACTACAAAATATGTTTTAAGAAAATGAAAAATGCATTATGGTGTTTCCAAAAGTATTCAACCCCTTTCACTTTGGCAAATCTCAATTCAACGTTACCTTTAGAAGCAAACTAATTAGTCAGATGGTCTGTTGTGGTGTATAATAGTATTGCTTCAGAATGAATAATCACAGATTTCAATATAATATACCTGTTTTAAAGAGGAACCACAGTCAGTCCAAAGAAAACTAACTCAATCATAATGACCAGGAGCGTCATTCATCAATCGTTCATTACAATTTTGTTGTTAAACACCCATGGAATTTTTTTTTCTCCCCGGTTGTATCCGGCCAATTACCCCACACCTCCAAGCCGTCCCAGTCGCTGCTCCACCCCCACTGCCAATCTGGGGAGGGCTGCAGACTACCACATGCCTTCCCCAATACATGTGGAGTCGCCAGCCGCTTCTTTTCACCTGATTGAGGAGTTTCACCAGGGGGACGTAGCATGTGGGAGGAACACACTATTCCCCCCAGTTTCCCCTCCCCCCCAAACAGGCACCCTGACCGACCAGAGGAGGCGCCCCCCCCCCTTCTCCCTGATTGTACTTGGCCAATCACCCCACTCTTCTGAGCCATCCCGGTCGCTACGCCACCCCCTCTGCCGATCTGGGGAGGGCTGCAGACTACCACATGCCTTCCCCAATACATCTGGAGTCGCCAGCCGCTTCTTTTCACCTGATTGAGGAGTTTCACCAGGGGGACGTAGCATGTGGGAGGAACACGCTAGTCCCCCCAGTTTCCCCTCCCCCCCAAACAGGCACCCTGACCGACCAGAGGAGGCGCTAGTGCAGTGACCAGGACACATACCCATAGCTGGCTTCCCACCGCAGACACGGCCATTTGTTTCTTGTTTGTCAGTTTATAAGCATTTAAGCCCTCAGACAAGTTAGCAGAATGTGGCGTTCAAGGTAGGATTGCCAACTTCCTGAAAGGAACTCCGGCAGAGTGGGGGCTGGACTATCTGACCTTTGACTGAGGAGCTCCGACTACTGTGGACTTGTAACAAATATTCGATAAATAGTAGTGCTCGTTTGGAAAAACTGCTCCTTTTGTCCAAGATGACAGGTCTTGCTCTTTCACCTGCATTACCCTTCAGTAGCAGACTTATCTAAAGATATAACAAAAATGCCCACATACTTGGTTGAGAGGACTCCCTGTGTCCTCCGCAGCTGCTCGTTCTCTCCCAATGCATGTTGTTAGATGTCACAAACCTCTATGACTAAGAGAAAACCCGGTAGCAAACGGTGCAGTTGGCCTAGTACACATTCTCACTCATGTATCCCAGCCATTTGTAATAAATTTCCCATTCCCTTGTTTTTGTAATCTTTTTTGTTTTTGCCGGTGGACTACACTTGTATTTTTATTTTATTTTTTTGCCCCCCCCCTTCTCCCTGATTGTACTTGGCCAATCACCCCACTCTTCTGAGCCATCCCGGTCGCTACGCCACCCCCTCTGCCGATCTGGGGAGGGCTGCAGACTACCATATGCCTTCCCCAATACATGTGGAGTCGCCAGCCGCTTCTTTTCACCTGATTGAGGAGTTTCACCAGGGGGACGTAGCATGTGGGAGGAACACGCTATTCCCCCCAGTTTCCCCTCCCCCCCCAAACAGGCACCCTGTCCGACCAGAGGAGGCGCTAGTGCAATGACCAGGACACATACCCATATCTGGCTTCCCACCCGCAGACACGGCCATTTGTGTCTGTAGGGGTGCCCAACCAAGCCGGAGGTAACACGGGGATTTGAACCAGTGAACCCTGTGTTGGTAGGCAGTGGAATAGACCGCTACACTACCCGAAAACCACATTGAGTTCAGAGTCCCTGAAAAAGTTCCTAAAGGTGTACATGAGGCCCGGGTTAGTCAGTGGCCCTACTGATGTTACGGTGTTAGTATGCTGTTAACGCAGGTTTTTAAATTCAAGTGCAACTACAACTTTGCTGGTGCAAGGTTATAAAACGAAGCAATTATTACAAAACAACTGTCACGAGTATGCAAACTGAAACTGCAACTACAGAACTTTTCATCTTAAGTGCACAAAACTTGAGTGCAGCCAGAGAACCTAAAAATTATTGTATGAAGAAAAAAAAAATCAGATACAAGCCTTTTGTCACAATGTTGGCTCCAAAATAGGTGTTATCTAAGTCCAGGGGCGATCTGACTTCAAAACAACATGTCGCTGCAAAATTATCAGTGCTGTCAGATAGGTCCAAATCAGAAAAGGAGATCTGTGTCCTTATCTTCACAACTTTTTAGAATATTTAAAACGTTCTTAGGACTATGATTATAGAAGAGAAGCTGACTATTGATACTAGAACCTTAAAAAAAGGTTTTATGGGGTTAAGAGATGTCAATTAGGGTCAGAGAAATTACTGATAATAAGTGGTTCATTTATGTCTAGCCAGTTTTTGACACTTCAGCAGAAAAGCCTTTCATTTCAATCATAGATACTCTGTGACTTCCATTAATGGTGGTTGTTCTTTCTTTTTGCAGCCAAGATGTTCTCATTTAGCCAGAGCAGAGGTTTGATCCATAATGTATTTTTTTGTTTTTTTTTAATGGGCTCCAGAATAGAAAATATGATGGTAATTATGATGAAAACTAATAACAGACAGGTACTCGGGTATTGTTTGAAATGGTTATCAAAAAGGCTAGAGGTAGGGTGTCCGGGTAGCGTAGCAGTCTATTCTATTGCCTACCAACACGAGGATCACTGGTTCAAATCCCTGTGTTACCTCTGGCTTGGTCGGGCGTCCCTACAGACACAATTGGCCGTGTCTGCAGGTGGGAAGCTGGGTGTGCGTATGTGTCCTGGTAGCTGCACTGGCGCCTCCTCTGGTCAGTCGGGGTGCCTGTTTGGGGGTGAGGGGGAACTGGGAGAAATAGCGTGATCCTGCCATGTGCAATGTCCCCCTGGCAAAACTCTTCACTGTCAGCAGAAAAGAAGCGGTTGGCGACTCCACATGTATCGGAGGAGGCATGTGGTAGTCTGCAGCCCTCCTCGGATCGGCAGAGGGGGTGGAGTAGTGACGGGGATGGCTTGGAAGAGTGGGGTAATTGGCCGGATACAACTGGGTAGAAAAAGGGGGTCAAATCCACAAAAAAAAAAAAAAGGCTAGAGATTTGTTTTAGTTGCTTTCATAGCAAATGGTGTTTTTTAAACTCTTGCACAACCTGCATAAGTTGGCAAGAGCCGAAGTTGGATCCTCTTCAGCCAGGGACACACAAGGCAACTTTCAAGCTCATAGTCCATGGGCCAGAGCCCAACATTTCCTATTTCGGTACACTCAAGGTGGCAAAACTTACTTATAATTTTTGAAAGGATCCATGTCTGTAGATGATATTTTGGTATGATAACCATTCCTGAGTGGCAGCTGTATCACATTTATCAGCTCATGAAGTTAACCACCCCCTAAAGTAAATTGCATTTTAGACGCTGGTGCATATCCTGGTTTAGCCTCATGGTCAGGACATTTTTCAATGTTCTATAATATTGTCTTTGGTATCATTTTAAAGGGGACCTTCGTAGCTTTCATTCAAGCCCTGTTGTGGATATTTCTCACAAATATAGAGGTCACTTGAGCTCTTCAACCCGTCAATAACACACATCTTTCTGCAATTTTCGCCTAAACTATATACTTTCTTTTAGCCCTGTGGCATCTAGGAATATCAGGGACACAAAACACAAAAACTGGAATACTCACAGGACTGTAAAGATTCAGGAAATGTATAATATACCCATACTATTTCATTGTGTGAGGTGATTGTGAACCTTAAATTAGAAGGGCATTATTACTAAGAAACTAACTAGACCAAAGCCAGTTAGTCCATGGGTCAGACCAGATATCGATATCACCCAAGGTGACACAACTTCACTGGTGCCATTTTATTTGGTACACTAACAGAAGTAAAATAATACATGATAACCTTTCCAAATGAGCAGCTATTTCATTTTTCTTTCAGGAAACCTGTTTCTGTGCCTCTCACGATTGTGTATTTGCCCAGATTTTTACAAATATAGCATTTCAACACCCCTGGTACTGATTAGCCTAGCTTAAACTCTGGGACAGTTCTTAGTTGGCCAACAACCAAGGATAACCAGTACTGTGTACTTCCATTCATTGTGCTAAGCTAGGCTAACGTGCAGCCAGATAGCTTTCTACTAAACACATATAGAGGAAACTGGTATCTATCTTCTTGTCTCACTCTGGAGAAGATTGTAAGCTAATTTCCCATAATGTTAGCATGTTCTTTTAATGTATATGTTAATATGATTAGTTAAAGTGGCTACGAGGAACTTTCATCTTGTGTTGATTTTAGCGGCCTCATGTGGACAAAATACAGCTGTTGCATAGCAACTAGGTAATGTATCTATTTGTGGCTATGTAAGATAAATAATGGTAATATGACGTTGGTGAAGCAAAGTAAACTTTGTTTTAGTAGTGTTCATACACCTAAGTTACATGTATTTGTTTGTATGTGGCAGGTGAAAACTGACTGAATATGGCCACTGGTGAACAAGCAAGTTTTTACCCAATACCAAAGTGCCCACGGGTGGAGTGCATTATCCACTGTTCTGATGATACAGATAAGCTGGTTTCACTACAAAGTGTCGACTCATGGAGAACTCTGCTCAGGGCAGCTCAGATACGAAATCGTGCACCAGTTTTGAAACTGGCAAAAGACATTCCTGAGGGACAGATTCCAGCAATCTACTACCACAGAAAGTGTCGCAGTATCTTCACTATGAAGCAAATTCTTGATGGCCTCCTTGCAAAAGAAAAGAAAAGTTGTGTCTCTGCTGAAGAGAAACAATCTAAGAGAGTAGCTCGACATGCTCCAAGTACATCTAGGACTTATGATGCAGAGTGCATATTTTGTCAGAAAAACAGCAAATATTCCAAGAGACAGAATACGAGAGAAGTACTGGTGCAGTGTCGAGAACTGCGAGCTGATGCAAAGATCAGTAGTGCAGCCACAAAGAAAAGGGACAGCAGAATCCTTGCCATTGTGAGTAGAGACCTTGTAGCAGCTGAAGGGCACTACCACAGGTCATGCTATAGACTTTACACCAAAGAAGAGGTTTCCAAAGGAGAGGTTGCCAGCAATGAAGATGATGATGCTGCAGCCCAGTATGAAGCTGCTGTGAATAAGGCATACAATGAGCTGTTCCTCTTCATCAGGATGGAGCTTTTTGGCAATCCTCAAGTGATGACAATGACTGATCTCTCTTCTAGACTGGTAGCTTCAATGAACTCCCAAGGCATTGCCCAAGTCAAGGAATCAACCAAGAAGCACATAAGGCGAAACCTGGAGAGTGAGTTTGCTGGAGCCTTGCAGATATTCCCTGATGAGAAAGGAAAATTCCTCCTCTATCCCGATAACTTGTCCATGAGGGAACTTGCCAAAGAAAATCAGTCTCTCAAAAGGGAGCTGCAGACCCTGAAAAGTGTCAGTGCACAAGATGTTATAGCCAAAGCAGCCATCAAATTGAGAGCAGACATTAAAAGTCAAGATGTTCCTCAAACCTGGCCGCCTGAAGTCAAACAAGAAGCAGAATGTCCTACCATTCCAGAGTCGCTCATTATCTTTCTGTACTCTCTACTCACAGGCTCAAATGATCCTGATCATGCATCCCAGAGAGTGCAGTGCCTTCTGCAGTCATTTGGCCATGACATAGTATATGCAGTGACATGTGGAAATACCAAGCCTTCCAAGCACATTGTTCTGCCATTCAGTGTCAAATCGTTGACAGGAAATGTAGAGTTGATAAACATCCTCAACCGACTTGGTCACAGTGTGTCCTATTCACAGATGGAAGAGATCAACACTGCCCTGTGTCTCCAGAAACTCTCATCATCAGGGAGTGGCATTGCCCTTCCAGCTAACATCCATCCTGGCATATTCACAACTTTAGCCTGGGACAATATCGACCGTCTTGAAGAAACTGTCAGTGGTGAGGGAACATCTCACAGAGTCAATGGGATTGCTGTGCAAGCAAAGCCAGTCAACCCACTTCCTGTCCAACCCATGCCCACTGTTCCCAAAACAAAGAAGAGAAGCATTGATGGACCCCCACCAATGTTACCAACTTACAATGCTGGACAACGGGTAGGGCCACCACAAAGCAAAAAGTCAGATGCCGATACTGCAGCCAATACTAAGCTTGCCAGAGAGAAAAACCTTCTTTGGGTCCTAGCACGCATGTCACAACAAGAAGAACAGTCAGTCAGCAGCTGGACAGGCTTCAACATCCTGACTCGAGGAGAGATGACGGTCATCCCCGACAATATAGGCTATCTGCCTACCATCAATGCTCCAGCGACACAAATGTCTACTGTCAACGAGGTGCTTAACCAGTCACTGAGCATCATGCAGTGCTTAGGCCTGAGGAAGATTGTCTGTGTCTTTGACCAAGCCCTGTATGCGAAGGCTGTCGAGATCACATGGAAACACCATGACAAGTTCCATGATATCATCGTTAGGCTTGGGGTATTCCACACCATCTGCACACTGCTGGCAATAATAGGAAAGCGTTTCCAAGATGCTGGACTCAAAGACCTCTGCATTGAGTCTGGCATGATTGCAGAAGGCTCAATTGCTGGTGTTATGGATGGCCGCAAGTACAACAGGGCAGTGCGACTACACAAGCTCCTGTATGAGGCTCTCATGCGACTGACCTTGAATGGTTTCCTGTCCTGGTCGGAAGAAACTCACAGGAATGACATGGTTCACCTGAATGAGACACTGAAGACCATTGACAGCCTTGGGAAAGAAGTCTCACAACATGCTTTGAAGGAGGTCCTCGAGAACAGCTCTTGTACACGCATCATGGATCTATTTGAAGTCTACCGTGAGTTCCTTAGAGGTGGAAACGGCAGCCTCTCGAACTTCTGGATGTCCTATTTGGACATGGTTGAAATCTTGTTGGGGCTCATCCGAGCATCCAGAGAGGGAGACTGGATGCTACACTTGGCTAGCATTCGAGCAATGATCCCATGGTGCTTTGCTTATGACAGGATGAATTATGCACGCTACCTCCCCTACTACTACGCCCAGATGTCTGAGCTGCCCATCACACACCCAGATGTGTACACAGAATTCATGGAAGGAGGCTTCTCAGTCCAACTGTGCTCCACCAATCCCTTTGGCCGAATCCCTGTTGACCAAGCTATAGAAGAAACGGTGAACAAAGACACCCAAACGGCTGGAGGGACAAAGGGATTCAGCTTGAAGCCAGGAGCTGTGACCAAATATTATCTCACAGCTGAGTATAGAAGCATGTACCTCAGACAGCTGAGAGACCTGACAGGTCAAGGCAGGTGCAAATGGTCTCATCCAGATCTACAGAGTCCAAGGATCAAGAGAGATGAAGCAGATGTCCAGTCTCTCATGGACCTTATGGAGAATAACTGGCTCAATCCTATGTCCCCTGATGAGATTGATTTGGTTAGCCTCTCCACTGGCAACATGGCTCCACCTGATGTGACCATACACTACCGTTCAAAAGTTTGGGATCACATTGAAATGTCCATATTTTTGAAGGAAAAGCACTGTACTTTTCAATGAAGATAACTTTAAACTAGTCTTAACTTTAAAGAAATACACTCTATACATTGCTAATGTGGTAAATGACTATTCTAGCTGCAAATGTCTGGTTTTTGGTGCAATATCTACATAGGTGTATAGAGGCCCATTTCAAGCAACTATCACTCCAGTGTTCTAATGGTACAATGTGTTTGCTCATTGGCTCAGAAGGCTAATTGATGATTAGAAAACCCTTGTGCAATCATGTTCACACATCTGAAAACAGTTTAGCTCGTTACAGAAGCTACAAAACTGACCTTCCTTTGAGCAGATTGAGTTTCTGGAGCATCACATTTGTGGGGTCAATTAAACGCTCAAAATGGCCAGAAAAAGAGAACTTTCATCTGAAACTCGACAGTCTATTCTTGTTCTTAGAAATGAAGGCTATTCCATGCGAGAAATTGCTAAGAAATTGAAGATTTCCTACACCGGTGTGTACTACTCCCTTCAGAGGACAGCACAAACAGGCTCTAACCAGAGTAGAAAAAGAAGTGGGAGGCCGCGTTGCACAACTGAGCAAGAAGATAAGTACATTAGAGTCTCTAGTTTGAGAAACAGACGCCTCACAGGTCCCCAACTGGCATCTTCATTAAATAGTACCCGCAAAACACCAGTGTCAACATCTACAGTGAAGAGGCGGTTGCGGGATTCTGGGCTTCAGGGCAGAGTGGCAAAGAAAAAGCCATATCTGAGACTGACCAATAAAAGAAAAAGATTAAGATGGGCAAAAGAACACAGACATTGGACAGAGGAAGACTGGAAAAAAGTGTTGTGGACGGATGAATCCAAGTTTGAGGTGTTTGGATCACAAAGAAGAACGTTTGTGAGACGCAGAACAAATGAAAAGATGCTGGAAGAATGCCTGGCGCCATCTGTTAAGCATGGTGGAGGTAATGTGATGGTCTGGGCTTGCTTTGGTGCTGGTAAGGTGGGAGATTTGTACAGGGTAAAAGGGATTCTGAATAAGGAAGGCTATCACTCCATTTTGCAACGCCATACCATACCCAGTGGACAGCGCTTGATTGGAGCCAATTTCATCCTACAACAGGACAATGACCCTAAACACACCTCCAAATTGTGCAAGAACTATTTAGAGCAGAAGCAGGCAGCTGGTATTCTATCGGTAATGGAGTGGCCAGCGCAGTCACCAGATCTGAACCCCATTGAGCTGTTGTGGGAGCAGCTTGACCGTATGGTACGCAAGAAGTGCCCATCCAACCAATCCAACTTGTGGGAGCTGCTTCTGGAAGCGTGGGGTGCAATTTCTCCAGATTACCTCAACAAATTAACAGCTAGAATGCCAAAGGTCTGCAATGCTGTAATTGCTGCAAATGGAGGATTCTTTGACGAAAGCAAAGTTTGATGTAAAAAAAATCTTATTTCAAATACAAATCATTATTTCTAACCTTGTCAATGTCTTGACTCTATTTTCTATTCATTTCACAACATATGGTGGTGAATAAGTGTGACTTTTCATGGAAAACACAAAATTGTTTGGGTGATCCCAAACTTTTGAACGGTAGTGTAGATCTCTTGAGAGCTCTTGAGAAAGGAGAAGAGGCCTACCAAGCATTCCAGCAAACAAGGTTAGATGCAGACCCACCACCTGTGAAATTCCACGACAAGATGACCAAGCAAAGCCTGAAAACATTCTCCAATGTCAGCACAAAACAAGCTCATGGAAAGAAAGCACAGGATGTGGTTCTGAAGGCAGATAGAAACCTTTTCAGTCACATGATCCTGGTGGCTGAAAGCAGGAAGGTGAATCTGAAGGATGTCCTTGCCTACCCATTGGGCCACTACCATGGGCACTGGCAAATGCTGATGGGTCCTTACGAAAAACAAACAAGGCTGCACTTGCCAGAGAGCTTGAAAAGAATGTATCTCCTGCAGAAGACATCCCAATCCCATTTACTTCCATCATTGATGGGATGAGCCTGGTCCAAAAAATGAATGGCAACAACAAAACCTTTGCACAGGTGGCAGAGTCAGCCTTGACCCAGGTCCTCCATGAGGGAGCACAGAGTGGGAGGATTGATGTTGTTTTTGATGTCTATCACCAGACTTCGATCAAAGATGCTGAACGACTGAACCGGGGTGGAGACATCACTCTCCAGTACAAGAATCTTGCAGGGGGACACCACGTCCAGCAGTGGAGAAAATTTCTGTGCAGTTCCTCCAACAAGACCAGTCTCATCAAGTTTCTGGTGGAAGAGTGGAAACTCCCACGATACAGAGCTATGCTGCATGGCCAGGTGTTGTACATGACCTGTGAGGAAACCTGCTACAAGTTGACAGAAGATGGGTGTGAGGAAGCAGCAGAACTGCACTCCACACATGAAGAAGCTGACACCCGTCTGCTCCTGCATGCATTGCATGCAGCAAATGCGGGCTCAAAGTCAGTTATCATCACAACTGAGGACACTGATGTCATGGTGCTTTGTCTTGGCTTCCAGAAGGACATCACCTGTCCCATCTACCAGAAGTGTGGGACTCAGAACCGCACACGGTTTGTCGACATCACCAAACTGGCAAGTTCACTTGGAGACAGCATCTGTGACAGCCTAATTGGCTTACATGCCTTCACAGGCTGCGACACTGTCAGTGCATTCGCTGGTCGAGGGAAGCTGAATGCCCTGAAGATAGTGAGAAAGCACACTTCCTGCCAAGAGACTTTTAGTCAACTGGGACAGACATGGAATGTGAGTGATGAGCTGTTCCAGAAAATTGAGCAGTTCACCTGTCGGATGTATGTTGCTAATAGCAGCACTGCTGAGGTGAACAAACTGCGTTACCAGCTCTTCTGCACCAAAAGGGGAGAGGTTGAGTCCAGCCAGCTGCCACCATGTAGAGACTGTCTCTTTATGCATGTTCAACGAGCCAACTATCAGGCAGCAATATGGAAGTGCTGTCTGCAGGCTAACCCTGTGGTGCCAAGCCCTACTGAGTATGGATGGACAGACGATGAAGGCAAGCTGGCCATTTACTGGATGCGCTCCCCACCTGCACCAGATGTGGTCTTGGAAATGCTAACATGCAAGTGTGTGCATTCATGCAAAATGCCAAGCTGCATGTGCCTGTCAAATGGACTTCCATGCACAGACATGTGCAGGTTACAGACCTGCAGTAACCAAAAACAGCAGGATGGTCCAGAACTGGACTTTGAACTTGGGGAGTCAGATGATGAGAGAAACGAGCAGTTTGATGAATGACAGTGTGATGATTCTGATGGTATTACTGTGGTAGTAGTCTATTGATGCACAGGATGTTGATTCTGGACTTGGTTACCCAGAGCTTGATAACAATAATGTAACCATATTCACATATACCCATTACCCTACCCATTACCATTACATATACCCACTAATGATATGGGATTACATGTATCATTGACTAAGTATATGTAAATGTCAATGTTGTTTAAAATATTAAAATAGTTCATTACCTCACTATGGTATTCCTTTTTATCATGTATTTTGATTGTGTATTTAAACAAATGTATAGAGACCAGTTTGTGACCTAACTGGCTTTGGTCTAGTTCTCATTTAAGGCTCACAATCACCTCACACAATGAAATAGTATGGGTATATTATACATTTCCTGAATCTTTACAGTCCTGTGAGTATTCCAGTTTTTGTGTTTTGTGTCCCTGATATTCCTAGATGCCACAGGGCTAAAAGAAAGTATATAGTTTAGGCGAAAATTGCAGAAAGATGTGTGTTATTGACGGGTTGAAGAGCTCAAGTGACCTCTATATTTGTGAGAAATATCCACAACAGGGCTTGAATGAAAGCTAAGAAGGTCCCCTTTAAAATGATACCAAAGACAATATTATAGAACATTGAAAAATGTCCTGACCATGAGGCTAAACCAGGATATGCACCAGCGTCTAAAATGCAATTTACTTTAGGGGGTGGTTAACTTCATGAGCTGATAACTGTGATACAGCTGCCACTCAGGAATGGTTATCATACCAAAATATCATCTACAGACATGGATCCTTTCAAAAATTATAAGTAAGTTTTGCCACCTTGAGTGTACCGAAATATCGTCTGGCCCATGGACTATCAATTTAGCAACGATTTGGCCATCATGACTGGTTTAAAAAATTGGGCTGAATGTGGGTTGATTTGGGGTTGCCAGGCTTCATGGATTATCTTATTGTGTGTGAGGGTTGAAGACCCCACTATCTAATGTCTTGCCTAACGATTGGCCAAGATCTGCGTTGTAAAAGTCAAATGTGTTTGATTTTTGCATCTGGAATCTGGACAAATCTTTACATGTTCTTGCAGCGAGTCGGTTGAAGACACAAATCAGAATGGAGGTTGTCAATAGCTAATGAAAACTGGGTACAAGAGGAGGGAAAGGGAAAGAAATACAGGAAATGAAATGGCAGAGAAAGCAACAAAAGATGAAGCGCAAACAAACAGTGAATATACTGAAGGCATGGTTGGTGGAACAATAGCATCAACATGAGTCAATGGCATCAACATGCGTAATGCAGTCTTGTCAACTTGAGGAATTGGCAAAGAGAGAAACTGGGTTGTTATATGTAGTATATGTGGTGGCAAAACAGAACTATATGCGATTAAGAGGGGCGTGTGTGTGTCCTGTTGTTTCTGTCTTCATGTTTGTGCTCCTCAGAACTATAGTTGTTGTTATCTGTGTGGTGTGTGTGTGTGTGTGTGTGTGTGTGTGTGTGTGTGTGTGTGTGTGTGTTGTCATTTCAGTCATTAAATGTGTGGTGCCCTGACTTTACCTTGTCCACCTCAATTTAAACTACTTTGCAGTGTGTCTGTGGTGTAAGAGGCGAGTGGAATGTGGTATTGCCACTATAAAAGTGTACAGGGGTATTGAGATTGCCGTGGAAGCGTTTGAAGTTAACATGAAGGAATCAGCTTAGTCCTCAATCAGAGGAGGGGTTGTTATTACAAAAGAGAAGTCCATCTGACATCTCAGTCTAGACATGAAGGTTTTCTTCAGCGTAGTGGTGCAGGGCCTCAATTAAAGAATAATTTCATTTTTTAAACAATCTGGGCCCTATTTTTGTAGTTTTTGTCATCATGCATAATGGTTATATCATTTTACTTACCGGTGTCATTTTGGAGATCTCGAAGACGGGACCACCCCTTGACTCAGCTTTACGGCGGTGTCTTACAGCACCGTGGAACACAATTATCCAATTCAACCCAATTATCTAAAACTATGTATTCGGAAGTATCAATGGAAAAGAAGGTTAAAAGTTATTGTTCAAAATGACCAATACTATCAACAATAATTGATCACATTGCTGAGCTACTTCCTGGTTCACCTTGCAGGAATGATTATCTACCGTAGGTAGATAAACTCAGAGAGAAGTCATAGATAATGAGAAGATGAAGTCATAGATAATGGGAAACCGTGTACACAGTCTATAACTGAGGCACTAGGTTTTTAAAGGACAGGTTTACCGATCGTATTTCACAGTTCCATAAGATTATATTGTAAAGCTGTGTCCAATGGTGGTCCCGTGTCTAACATCTTCACAGTTATGCCAGTGAGTAGACTGATGTCATAACCGATCTGCACGATGGGAAAAAAAAATACAAAAACAAGTCCCAGGTGGTAAAACACTAGAATAAACCCTTGAAATGTAATAAGCCAAGGTTAACCAGGTTAAAATTCATGAATATTTGGTTTTCCAGGGTGCTTGGCGCACACAAGCAGGATTTAGCATCAATATTCAGCCTGAGAAAAGACATCTTATTTTGGTGCTTGTGGATCTTGCTGAAGCATTTGGTTCCACAACACACACAACTTAAAATGTTAGCCCTTTGATTTCTTTATTGTTCCTTTACGAAAAACCTGATCAGAGTGTATTTTCTGTATACTTAATCAGAATCAGAAGTGTACTTATGGATATGAGTAATTTGGCTCAGTTTTACAGCAGCTTCTAGTACTTACATATATCTCTCACAAGAAGAGGCAACAAAAAAAGAAAAAAGAAATAAATGGAATATTAAAATACTGGAGGTAAGTATGTATGCACAACAAGGTATGTCACAAGTATTAAGAGTTTTGTTATGGCTGAATAATGTATAACTCATTATGCTTATATATTTGATTATATACTTATATTATAAACTAATTATATATTTATCTATTATAATTATATACTATATACTTGTTATGATTATAACAATAATAATAATTATTCTTTATAACCCGTATACAGCAGTTGTATGTATATTTTCAATTGCAGGTCAGATGCATAGGGTTTATGAAAAAGTCGACTACAGAACTGCCTAAGTGAGTAAGGCATTCATTGACGGAGAAGAAAGCAGAGAGTAAAGCTTTGTTCATGGCAGTAGTTGAAGCTAGCTGGCGCTTGTTAATGAAGAGACAGCATTTAGACTCTGGTACAAGTTGAAATGGTAAACATGCTCGCAGGGATTGATTGCTGGTGTTCAATTTGTGGTTTGTGTTACAGTTAAGCAGTTAGCTGTTTGTATAGCATAAGTGGAAGACAGCATAAATTCTCTGGCAGTTGAGGTGTAACTTTTGAAGTTTTGTTTCTTAGTAGTATGCCAGTTTATGCTTAACTTCTTAACTTATATTAGCGGCATGGTGACCCAGTGGTCAGCGCTGTTGCCTCACAGCAAGAAGGTCCTGGGTTCAAACCCCAGGGTTGTCCAACCTTGGCGGTCATCCTCTGTGTGGCGTTTCCATGTTCTCCCTGTGTTTGTGTGGATTTTCTCCAGTTGCTCTGCTTTTCCCCACCATCAAAAAAGACATGCATGTTAGGGTTAATACTTCTGTCTGAACCCTTGACCAAGGCACTGGGAAAAGAACTGGAGTTGGTCCCCGGGCACTGCACTAGCAGCTGCCCACTGCTCCAGTACAATAAGAGGGGTTAAATGCAGAGAAAGAATTGCCTCACAGGGATTAATAAAAGTAGTAAAAAAACCCCCACAAAAAACAACAACAACAAAAACTAGTGGTCAAATTGTGCATTAAGCAGTTGGGATAGAGTAGGTGTATGATAACGTTTCATTAACATTTTTCCAAGGGTAGTGTGTTAGATAATGATTATAGTTGTATTACACAAACACTCATACAAACCATGACCCAAGAAAAGGTTTGTAATTAGCCTCAACCTCTCCGCCCTCGCTTTATACCAACCAGTGTTAATATAATACCAGTAGTAACACCGCCTGCCAGAATGTCAGACTACAATCTGTTTTAATTGGCAATGTTTTCACATTTAGAGCTGGGCTTTGTTGATCCTGCACTGCTACATCTAGATATAACAGCTGTCTTGTATCGATACTGTACTGCGCAGTAAACAAATTGCATTGCTATGTATATAGAACTAGTGCAAGTATTAGAAATTAAGAATACGGTCTATTTTTCCTTGTTTTAGAGAGAGAATGACTTAGCATGAAATCAACACACCCACACACATAGATGCATATTTGCCCCTACATCTCTCTCTCTTGCTCTTTCTCTTTCTCTCTCTCTCTCTCTCTCTCTCTCTCTCTCTCTCTCTCTCCTCTCTCTCTCTCTCTCTCTCTCTCTCCGCCTCTCCTTGCACTATGGAGGGTGGCTGCCAAGACAAAGGTAAGTGACACATCAGTGTACAAAACGTTTGATAATACGGACAGATTTAATACAAATTGTGCCTTAGAGACGACCTGAGGGTTTTAATTTCTCTTAAGCTCATTATCAAATTAGGCTAATGGCTGGTGAAAAGAAGATTGCTTCCCAGTAACACGTCTCAAGGTTTAAAGAGCTCTGTGCTGAGGGAGGGTTGCAATTCTACCCACCTGCTTCCTAAATGATGGAGGAACGGTGATGCACTGAAAGTTGGTCATGACCGAGAACCTTGTAATGTAAAAAATACATTATTATAAAACACGGATTATCCTTGGTTTATGCTTTTCAGAATAACATAAAGGACGTGTTTTGTGTGAGATATTGACTTGCAAGCCCTGGGTTTGAAGTGTTGCGTTGCACTCCCTGAGTGGGACATGGACGCCAGTTGCCAGCGCCATCTCTACTAACTGGCACAGGTTGAGTGAAATGGCTAGCTGATATCTGACCACCGTAAGTGTTGTCTGAACCCTATCAGGTTGTCCTCATCGACTGAAGTGAGACCAGCCACACCGTGGAGAGATTTCTGTTCTGCTGGCAACCATCTCAAAATGACACAAGGCCTCCAAACCGCGCTGGCAATAATACTTGTCCCTAGATCCAATATCAGTTCAAAGAGAGTGTCATCGGCCAGCCGTTACAACTCGGTTTAAGTTTTCCTATAATGAATCCTATCAGCTTTAATGTCATCCTCTTCATTAAACTCAATAAAACAATTATCTCCAGTGGGGGGAGGGGGGTTACCTCTGAAAATGTTACATTCCTTTTAAGACGGGGTAAAGAATTATATAATACAAATAGATAAATAGATGTGATATTATCTTTGCAATATATGATGCAAAACATGATGTAACTCTTGATGACAAACGCATTAACCGTGGCACTGAAAAATGGACGACTGTTTGCTGGATCATTTACAGCATTTCAGTTCTTATCATCAGAGGAGAAGGAGCGAGAGGATTCACTCATCAGTTTACCTGCTGGTAATGTGTGCATGTCAAGCTAATGTGTTTGAATAGCAGATTTTTTTCTTTTTGGTCAGACCGCACTGTAGCAACTGCTTTATAAATGAGTTTGGTGGAGTATGAAATAATCTGTGATACTGATGTGTTTTTGAATCCACTTTGGCAATTTAAAAAGTTTAGTTAACAGCTCGAAATCCTGGGTGAGCAGATGTGTTTGGATGAATTATGCTCCATCTGTAAGGCCCAGCTACCATTTAGCTCAATGTGTTGCCCAGGGATTTTGCTCAGCCTGCTGAGTAAATAATAAAACATACGTTGAGAGCGCACACACACACACACACACACACACACACACACACACACACACACACACAGACACACACCACAGTGTCTATCTCTTTCACACAGGCATGCATCAACTCCCAAATGAAATGAACTCTCACAAATATGTGTGCACAGCAGAAATTTGCCGTTGTTTTACGGAAATGTAAAATGCAACGTCACCCAAATTGTCACCTGTCAAAGCTGACGGTTTTTCTCCTTCAGGAAAAGATAAAATAGACAAAATGCCCAATGAAAATGTTTCTCCTCCAACAGTACCTTCCACTTACAACTCAATACGGTAAACGGCAGGACTTTGGAAATTCTGGAGAGTCCAGCTGAACCCAAACCCCTGACGTTAAAGTCACCCTAACGGAGCCGCTAAAATGGTCCTACTGCTGTGTTATCTGAGGCCACAGATATTACCTTATTTTTTTTATTGTGTAGCGTTTGACACATTTTTGCCGTAAGTTATCATATGCTAGAATCTGGCAGATAGACTGGATATGATATCCACTCCATGAAATAAAAAGAAGCACCTCATCCGTCAGCGTCTCACAGATGAGGCGCTGATCGACATTACAGGTACAAAAAAGTAAGCACTTCATATATCATATAAAGGAACATTGCCAGATGTACACTTGCTGGTCATACACATGGAAAGTCAGTCTTTGTGACTGTTTAACATGCTATTGCAAGTGGATAATTTTTTTGCTTTTTTGATTTTACCCCTTTTTCTCCCCAATTGTACCCCACTCTTCCGAGCTGTCTCAGTCGCTGCTCCACCCCCTCTGGCGATCCGGGGAGGGCTGCAGACTACCAAATGCTTCCTCCAATACATGTGGAGTCGCCAGCCGCTTCTTTTCTGCTGACAGTGAGGAGTTTTGCCAGGGGGATGTAGCATGTGGGAGGATCACGCTAATCCCCCCCAGTTCCCCCTTCCCCCCAAACAGGCGCCCCGACCGACCAGAGGAGGTGCTAGTGCAGCGACCAGGACACACACCCACAACCGGCTTCCCACCCGCAGACACAACCAATTTTGTCTGTAGGGACGCCCGACAAAGCCAAAGGTAACACGGGGATTTGAACCACCAATCCCCATGTTGGTAGGCAACGAAATAGACTGCTACGCCAACCAGACGCCCCCGCAGTTGGATAATTTGTTGCTTCTGTTGTCACTAGGATGGGCCTCCTGGGCTGGCCAAGATAACCCAGGGTTAATCCTGATCAGATTCAAGAAATGGGCGATGTGAAAAGCCCTCTTCTATGAATGTTTCAAATTAGTCTTTGTAGTTAGAAGGAAATTAGAGTCTTCAAAAGAGACTGGGGGAAAAAAGGATTCACAATTTCTGATAGTCTGCAGGCTGAGGTCCTGTCTGCACTGCTACTGAATTTGATTTTATAGAGAGCTGTAAGTCCCTGGGCTTTTTAAACTGGACATCCACAAAATGCTGTTTTCCACTACTGTATGCTAAAACATCTGAAGCTGGATTTACAGAAGTCTGTTTACACAAAAGTACAGGCTTTTTACAACTTCTGTCAATTTTTTTTCCTGCGGATTGGAATCTCTGAAACCACATATGAAAACAAACGTTTGCGTTACTTAGTGTCTAGGAGCTCCCCATTTACACAGCCTTGATATAGAGTGCCTCTATGTGTGTGTGTGTGTGTGTGTGTGTGTGTGTGTGTGTGTGTGTGTGTGTGTGTGTGTGTGTGTGTGTGTGTGTGTGTGTGTGCGTGCGTGCGTGCGTGTGTGTGTGTGCGTGCATGCGTCTGTGCGTGTGTGCATGTGTATGGTACTGCCCAGCACAGGACAAGGTAAAAGGACCCAGTGAACGAAGGATACATCAGTTTCCTGCAGAGATTTAGCAAGTCTCATAAATATTTCAGCCATCTCTTTGGCTATACTTAGCTGGTTGAATTATGCATCTTGAGCAACAGATGTTTTTGACGGCCTGGTTAAATGCATTGTTGTATGTCCTTCGCCTTGATAACAGGCGGGTGGGTAGTGAGGATTTCATTCTTGATATCGTTCATATTCATCTTCGGCCTATGATCTGAATGTGCATTAAATGGGTCAAAAATGAAAGCAAGCATGTTTTTGCAGTTTGTTAGATGATAACATGATTTGACATCATGCAAATAGCATTTCCATACCAGAAAAGCTAGCCTATACAGTAAGTAGGTCTCACTGAATTTGATTCCAGAATTTTTTTAGGCATATGACTCGATTACATTTACTCCTGAGTTGACGCTTAACAGCAACATTTTGGCTTATGTGTGTACTTATCTCAGTTTTGTTCCATAGTATTTATCACCTTAACATTGCATTCATATCAGTTGTGTGATGAAATGTATTTGCTGCATGCAGGTGTGTTTGGTTAAACTAAACAGTGTTTCCTCTCAGCAACAATAGTATTTTTTCTGGAACTGGGTGAATTTCTAATCAACCAAACCTGTTTGCACCTGTTGGCAAACAAACTCTGTCTGTGTGTGTTTTTGCTCATCGTAAGTAAGTCACATCAGCGAGCATCTGCTCTTTTGTAAAAAGCCCTTTGTTTCTTTCCTAAAAGCCCCTTTTTTTTACACTGGGCACATACCATTTCTCCACAGCAGGAACTCTGTCAAACCTTTATTCACATGTTTGGCTACAATCACATTATTATTTCTCAGGGTTTGCAGTAAACAGAATGATTTAGATCCACAAACAGCTCTCTTATGTACCGCAGTGACGATGGTATGCATCAGACTAGAAGAAGAAGAAAAAAAACGCATTCATCTGAAGGCGATTTCATTTGGCAGCAGTCGATTCCATTATTCATATCTGAGATCAATCAGGGCACTGGGCTCAGTCCCATAACAAACAGCGGCTGAATCATTTAGCATTTAGGTTGAGATAAATTAGTTTTTTTATTGACAAACAAATTGGATACTGCTTGCATTCAAGAACATGAGCTGCAGGACTTCTTCCAATGCAAACTCAAATGAGGTGAGCATTTCTCTTAGAAGTGATGACTTTAACTGAGCATTTACAATTGTTGCATCCAAATACATTTTTTTATTTTTTGGTTGATGTTTTATAATGACTTTGATTTCTTTTCAGTCTTAATTTTTTCAGTGAAGGTTTTCTAAATATATTTATACAGCTTCAGATTCAAAAACTCATACACATTCATATCTGTGAGTTGCTCAATGGAACTACAGTCTTCTACCATTAGACTTTAAAGTATATGGAGCAGCTGAGAGCCAAGTGCCTTTCTCAAGGACACATTGCCAGTCACATGTAAGCATGTACCATTTTTCCAATCAACTTTAGATCAAACTTCCGTGTGACGAAAGTTCTGATTGGTGAACCCTAATCCCAGCCGCCAGGACACACACACCGATGGACACCGAGCCTGGTCCCGCACCACAGTGTGAGCCCCGCATCTCTCTTCAGGAGTGCTACGATGGTTGACCTGAGGGGTGTGGAGAGGTCCGGTCCCAGTGCTCCCTCATTTTCATGCTCCTAACCCCTCTCCCTTCCCTCAGACGAGGGCAGAATAACCTACCTAATCATGCAGCTATTGGGACAGGCACTCACATGGGCTACCTTAGAATGGAACAAACAGATGCCGGCCTGTGACAGCACGGAAGCTTTTATGGGGGAGATCCGCAAGGTGTTCGACATGTTGAGGATTGGGCCAGACTATGAGGCGGAGGCACACCTCTCTTCCCACCGGCAGGGTTACCACATGGTGGGAGAATACACCATCCAATTCCATATTCTGGTGAGTGCAACTGAATGGAAGGAGACTCCTCTTTGCGTCCAGTTCATCCAGGACCTTTAAGAGTCCATGAAGGATGAGCTCGCCACCAGAGACCCCCCAGACAGCCTGGATGCCCTCATTGACGTGTCCATAAGCGTGGACAACGGCTCCCAGGAACGAGTGTGGGAGCGGAGATGGTTTCAGCCCCTGCCCAGTCCATCCAGACACCCGTGTCATCAAATTAGCCCTGAAGGTGGCTGTAGAGCCTATCCTCCCTGAGCGAGGAGCCAATGCAACTGGGAGGATTATGCCTATCCCGAGCAAAGAGGGCAAGCCAGGAGTGCGAGTGACGCTGCCTCTACTGTGGGGAACCCATTCACCATCTCTCTGTCTGTCCAAAGCTGTCAGGAAATGCATGACCTTACTGGTGATCAGGAGGATTCTAACAAGCTGTGGTGCACCTCCCAACCTGGCTGGACACAGGACATCCCTACAGCCATTCAGTGGTCACATCACCGCCATGACGTATCAGCCCTCATTGACAGGCAATCTTTTAGATGTCAACCTGAACCATCAGTGTGTGTGTGTGTGGGGGTCCCCCCCCCCTTACAGTCCCCATCTCTGTCACCGCCTGGGACAGTAGACTTCTTGGGCTGGGCCCTGTTATGCAGAGCACCATCCCCATTCAGCTTCAGGTAGGAAGGAACCACACAGAAATCATACAACTGTACCTAGATAAATCCCCCGACTCCCCCTTTGTTTTTGGTCATCCTTGCCTAGTTACCCATAACCCCCTAATCTATTGGCAGTCTGACAAAACCGCTGGGGTGCGATGCTCATACTCAACCCAATCCGTCACTCCCTGTCCAGTCCTTCATTTCACCATGCAGCTGTCAGTCCCAGAATGCCCGTTCAGAAGCCAAACTCGACTGTAGTGTAGTGGAATACACTTTTTAAGAATTGATGTATAATATCACTTCTGGCAATCCTGAAGTGAACTGGAATAGTTAGCTTCAACCATGTAACAAGGTGTGCACTTACCTGTAATTGCAAGAATTGTTCAGTAAATCATTTACATAAACCCAATGCATCTGAGTGGACATCAGATCATTACATCAACCTCCACCTGGTTCCTCCAGTTTTCTGGGATATGGGGGAGGTTTTTTGCAGCCAGCAGGCCAGCGAACTGCCTCCTCCCAGTCCCTAAGATTGTGCCACGGACCTCCTTACAGGCACCACCCCGCTGTGGGGGAAGACTCTTTTCTGTCTCATGGCCTGAAACCCTCGCCATGATCACCTATCTCATCAGGGACTACCACAGTCTTCACCCCGATGCACCTGCTGGGTCGGCTGAAGCCGCCTGTCGAGGGGGAGGCTTTATCACAACTGTGGAATTCAGTACTTGGGGATATCACAAGATATCACCCATCACCCATTCTTCATGCCTAGACATGAATTGGTGTATATTATTGTCACCTGGTATACCTTCATTCATTAAAGTTAATTTGGCACACCTGTTTTCCCTGTTATTTTAACCCCTCACTTCAGTCTCTCCCTTGCTCAGTTTTCGCAGCGCTTTTGCCAGGATTACTAGGCTGGTTGTATCTACGCTTCCATCGGCCTTTGAGGTTCATAGTTTTCTTGCCTTGCAAGCATTTTTTCTTTGTAGTTTGAGTAGCATCTCTAAGACCTTCTCCCCCTGTTTCAAAGTTTAGATATTCTTAGTTGTTTTGTATACTACTTTTTGTTTGTTCCTAAATTTGTTTCCCAAGTCAAGTAATAACTGAATTATTATTTTTTTAAAGTCTGGTTTCCGTCTGCTGTTTTCTGCACTTGGGTCCAACCCCAAACCGAGATCCCAACACAGTATATTTCCTCTTATTTACAGGCTGTAAATGGGGGTGGAGACTATACCTGTTCTTGTGATATGAACTCTAAGATGGCTCTTCATGTTGTGAACCTCCAAAATTGGCTCTCATCTTGGTTTTTGTCTGCAATGAACATCTTGTCAGTCACTCATGAGAATTTTCCCCAGATGACTTTGTCCTTGCACTGTAACCTTAACGTCATGGATATTGCAGTAATCATTTAACACTTAAACTTCTTTCTGCCATGACCTCTTTCAGGGGTGTCATTACAGGCGTCATTTATGATGACCAAAGTGAGAGACGATTTGTCTGTGGGCAGAGAGGTGACTGATTTTCAATGAATTTAAATCCACTTTATTACTTGCTTTTTAAGGGGAAAAACAGTGTTGTGATGGAGTCACTCTAAGACACTACTATCAAAAATACAATTTTCTTTTAGTTTGCCCTTTTACTTGCAAAGTCCTGGGTAAACGGAGGGGGAAGTCATGCAGATAAAATGATCCTAACAAGTCTTTCTATGAATGCCCCCCCCCCCCCCCCCGACTGGAAATCCTGGGAAACTAATCTTTGGAGTGATATCGGACAGCTTCCAGGCAGTAACTGAGGTGAACTGAAGGGCAATAGATGATTTGTGAGTGTTACCTCTTAGTCAGATACCGTAGCTTCAATTTCACATGCTGTGTGTGATTACTCTTGAAAGGTAAGCGAGTCATTATCTACGATCCCCCTACCCAACTGAGGATAAATGAGTGGCCACAATCACTCAAATCAGATGCCAACTAAGAAGCACAGTATCATCTTTGATTCAACTGAAATAAAAGTAAAGCCTGTATTTTTTTTTTCTTCTTGGAAGCAAAATAAATGGATGTACACAGAATTTAACTGTGCTACATCCAATCAGTGGCCCCAGTAGTATGGCCTGTCCATTACTGAGATTAAGATGGTCATTATGCAAGTGCATCAGTTATGTCATCAAGTACAGCTATAGATCTACTGTATGGGATTTTTTTCTCTGCGACATTGTGCAGAAGCATATTGACGAGTCAGACATTTAACATACAGCAGGATACGATAAAAAGCACAACCACATCTACAATTACTATTCAGTTTATTTATGGAGCAGCTCTATACAAGCAGCTAAACAAGCAACTCTGACCAAAGTGCTGTTAAATTTAAATGGAGTTAAAGACAATGAGAAAGAACAACAGGGTTAAAAAATCAAACATTATTACAAATATAAATGCAGTAAGTGTTATTTTGAACTTTTGCTTAAAGCCATAAAAGAGGAGAATCCGTTGTATTAAACACAGCTGGTTTACCTCTGATGACGATTGTTGAACTCAAAGCTGCATAATTTCAGTTTAACAATTTGCCGCCACATAAACACACACACTGCAACCTCAGGTGTCTAATCTGGCTAGATGATGACCATCTTCTTCTATTTGTGGTTCCTTTGAGGACTCAGATAGCAGAAGATACCTGTGCAGAGATGGTTTTTAAAGTGGCATGGGGGGTGCGCTTCTCCCAACGCCACATGACTTGATTGTAGAGGAGATGGTTCCGATGGCAAGGGGGATCCCTAGATGACCGGCACCTCCACACAACTGCAGGGGGCTGCCGGAAATCCAGTTTTTCGGAAACCGCCTCGAAGCGTGCCACCACAGCTTGCTTTTCTGTTGGGGTGAGCTCCCTTAGCCTTATGTCTTCCAGACTCACCCACAAGGCAGCGGGGCAGTGGTTGATAGGTGCCAGGGCGTGTCCACCAGGGTGGGCCTGCACACCATATCTCTGGGGCCCACTGCTGCTCCGAGATCTCCTGCCAAGTTAGCCTGGGGCCGCAAGACCCCAGTTACCATGTGTGGCCACGGGGAGGCCTGGCAGGAGTCTTGGTGGAGGAGAGGCTAAGTACTGGCAAGGGAAGGCTTACACGCTAGCATGCTTCCCTATTCGCCACAAAGGCTAGCCAGCGGCAGCAAGCTAAGGGCAGGAAGGACACAAGCGGGTTGGAAGAACACATGCACCTTCCCTCCAACTACACACTGCTGCACTAGACGCATCACAACACCCTGTGTGTATGTACACACACACACACACTCTGGCTAGATAATTGCTACAGAGACATACCATGCAACATAGACGACATGTGTCCCGTCATTACATGCATTCAACACCCCTTCTAAGATATAAGCATGTAAGATCCATGTAGCAATACTGTGGTGTGGCTGCACGTATGGCAGGAAGCAATACAACATATGAGCACAGTATTATTCTGCTGGATTAAAATGTGAAAATCAAAACAGCGTTAAAATCAATAAAATCTCATAACACATTTCGATAAAGGACAGAAATGTTGACATTTAATGTATGCAGTATTTGACATTTGTGTATCACTGCCTCCAAGCACAGTGGCCTGACTGAGTTAGTAACGGTTCAAATGATGTAGTCATATACTGCCATAGGATGGATCTATAAAATAAACAGCACGAGAGAGAGAGGGGGGGGCGGGGGGAGGAGGATGATTTCAGAAAATAGGACTTCCACTGACTGGCAGGAGATTGAGTGAAAAAAAAAAAGCCCAGTGCCTATCTAATCTTCTTGTCTTCTGCCAAAATGCAGTGTTAACACAGCTCTGGCTGAATCATTGCTGTTACTATGGGTGGGAGAGAAGTAATTACCACTGCTGAATGACCTCTGGAGCCATATTGATTTTGA
This sequence comes from Lampris incognitus, assembly GCF_029633865.1. Classification (NCBI taxonomy): domain Eukaryota; kingdom Metazoa; phylum Chordata; class Actinopteri; order Lampriformes; family Lampridae; genus Lampris; species Lampris incognitus. Next base: position 129,211,115 of record NC_079211.1, read on the forward strand.
AGCCGATGTGGGTTTTTTTTTTTTTTATTATTATTTTTTTATGTGATACACAGACACCATTTGTTTGAAAGTAGTTGGAGCCCTCTTCCCTTCCAACACTGCTAAGACATACTAAATTATACAGTTCAGTATACAGTATATGTGTAGTTCTACTCAGTTAGAGCTCAGCAGAATTCAGTGAGACAAGAAGCCTACAGAGACAAATACAATTTTACATCTCCTGCCAGACGGGGGGGTTACAACCTGGGTCTTCATGGAGATTTTGGACATGGCAGCACTGCTAGACATCTTTTTACAATGGTGTCTTACAGGGCAACTGAGTTTGAAACCTGTCCTTTCGACAAAAACAACAACAAAATTTTCATGTCATGTCATGTTAGCTTTTGTAAATGATTTCTCATTTTCTCTGACTTCTCAGTTGTTCTGGCTGGGTAGTTTATACATGGTTGCTACTCTATATGGTAGGTATATGGCTGCTCATTCCTGAAAGTTGAACCAGGAAATAGTACAGCAATGCCATCAACCACTGGTAATGTTGGGCATTTTGGGTAATAACTTTTAGCTTGCACATTGGTATTCACTTCCAAATACGTGGTTTGATAATTGGGTTGAATTGGACTTGTTGACAGTTGACCGTTGTAAAGCTGTGGCCAGTGGTGGTCCAAAGTCCAAGATCTCCAGATGAAGCTGGTGAGTAAAATATCATACCCGATATGCCTGATGGCAAAAATTATGAACGTAAGGGCCAGGTTGTGTAAAAACTGAACTATCCTTTAAGTAATTCAACATGCCTTCAGTGATAACGTTCCCCCAATTAGAGGCAGAAGACATCCTCTCAGGATATTCAATACTTCTCTATTTTCCTGATGTGAGCTCCAGCTGGAAGAGGAGGGTCTTTTAAAAAAAACTTTCACTCGGTTTATCCAGAAGATGAATTATAGATACACTAAAGCAGTCTTCTCCCAATCTACTGTAACCTCTTCTGAGAGAAATCAGACCTTACAAAATGAGTCTATCCATCTGGGCTGCCTGGCACAGATGACTTATCTGCCAGACCAGACGAGAAGAGATGCCCAGATACGGCTTCCCCCATTCTCTCTGTGATGACAGCCACTTGGACTCTCATACGCATGACTAATAGACTCTTGAAAAGTGAGATTCCACAGCCTAATGGAGTCTGTGGCATGAGGCTATGCAGTAACATACAGGAGGCTCATCAGTCAGCTGTTATTGGGATTTGACTATAGACTATTGACAATGTAGGGGTGGGTTGCATTGTACACAGCAATATTGTTTTATATCCAAGTGCTTTTGTGGAGATAAACCTTTGAAAAATATAATTTCTCTGTAGATTTCGAAAGTATCCTTTCAAGACTGTCCATAGTTAATCCCCTGGTTTGTTCTTTAACGTTTTCCCTCTGATTGGAAAAACTGAATAATACAGGATCATTGTGTGGAGTTTTTAATTTGAAGTAGGTCTAGTATTGACGGTGCTTTTTCAATTAAGTACCTAATGTTAATATTATTTCCATCATATCCTGACTGGACGCTTAACATTGACATTGTGAAATAGATGTTGTTACACTGGTTCGACGGAGCTAAAGTTAGCTTGTGTGAATCATGTTTTTGAGTAACCAACAACCCTGAAAAACAAGCTGACACATCAGAAAAACCTAAAAAATTTAATCAAAAGATTGATTTGTTGAACATATTAAAGGCGATAGTGGACATCTTACTTGCAACTCTGTTGATGGTGTTACTGTGAAATCTACCTCGGGTGAAACCACATGGACCATACCAAGTGACAAGGGAGAGGCTAAGAGAGGATAGTGGTGATGGTGCAGAAAGACAATAGTTTGCCAATTTTCTCATCAATGACGATATTAACTGGAAAAAAAAGCTAAACCTTTAATGTATTAAAACAGCATATGTTTGTAGATCCACTCAAAAACAAACATTTTTGGAGGAGCTGACCCCCGCCAACCCCCCATGAGCTGCTTTGCATGTAAAACATTTGAAAAATTCACTTTCGCTATAGATCTCAAAATCATCCTTTCAAGAATGTCCATATTTGACCCTGATTAGTCAGTCTGTTTTGTCTGATTGAAGAACATGTGGATGGATGATTACACATTAGAGATATTTGAATACACTGAAGAAGCCACCATGAAAAAAAACAGAGGAAGAACAGCCCATATTAAATAATCAGCGGACCCCCCTCTGAGTCAATTATCATTCTTCAGCAGCCTCTCCCAGGGGATATTATTTAGATTACTGTGGAAAAAGTCAGACATTTTGCTTAAAATTTCAGAATTGGGGGGTAAAATGGGACGGCATAACTCTTGGGATCATTAGTACACGCAAGCTTCTCCACCATGACAAGGTGTAAGTTGTCCGAGATGCCCTGGTGGACATGTTGAATTTCCTCTGCGTCTCCCCCCCTTCAAACCATGTCTCTGACTTTGAAAGTAATTGTACTGAAAGTGCGGCAGTCCCATCGACCGGCATCAAACAACTGCTAACAAACATCAGTCCCATCCAGTCTGCCCTCCAACAGTGGGGCTGACCTTCACAGGAGGGCCAGGAGAGAATCTAATCCATTTTAAGGCTCCTATAGCAGATGGCCTCTAATTTTTTGTAGTAGGGGAACGTGTCCGTGCCATCATCCTGTTGTTAGATGGATAAAGTTTAAAGCGCTGAGCCATTCAATACTTTTGGCTTGACTTTTAAAAAGTAGCTGCTAATTTTCCCAGATAGCATCTCATCAGAGAAAGAGGGCCCATAGAGAGCGTGTTCTTTTTCCTTATCACATTTGATCAAAGAGTGGGTCCCAAATTCAATTAAATTCCATTCAGGTTTACTGTCATTGCTAAAGTACACGTACATAAACAAGAAAAAAGTAGAATTGCATGCTTAGAAGATGGTCATGTGGGCATCTGGGTAGCATAGCGTATTCCGTTGCCTACCAACATGGGGATCTCTGGTTCGAATCCCCGCATTACCTCTGGCTTGGTCAGGCGTCCCTACAGACACAATTGGCCGTGTCTGCGTGTGAGGGAAGCCGGATGTGGGTATGTGTCCTGGTCGCTGCACTAGCACCTCTGGTCGGTTGGGGCGCCTGTTCGGGGGGGCTGGAGGGACTAGCGTGATCTTCCCACGTGCTATGCCCCCCCTGGTGAAACTCCTCACTATCAGGTGAAAAGAAGCGGCTGGCAACTCCACATGTATCGGAGGAGGCATGTGGTAATCTGCAGCCCTCCCTGGATCGGCAAAGGGGATGGATTGGCGACCGGGACTGCTCAGAAGAGTAGGGTAATTGGCAAATTACAACTGGGGAGAAAAAGGGGGAATATAATATATGAAGAAGATGGTCATGTAAGTGGAAACTAAGGTGCAAGGAGCCACTATTAGTTAGCTACTAATACAACTTCTAATAACAGTGATATTTAAAATATGAATTTAATACATTACATGATAATTCATATCATACATGATATATGTGAATAATGTATATTTAATATGTTACTAGATATATGGTACAAGTAGAAGTGAAAGATATTTACAAGGTAGCAGGGCAAATACCATATGTTCTTTTTGCTTCAGAGACAACAATATACCTGATCGTACATATCTAAGGGGCACAGTGAACCTTTGCAAAGTTCACTGTGCAGTAAGGAAAATATTTTACAAAAAGTGAGATGGCTTTAACGGAGATGAACCAAGAAAAGCCAAGTGACATTACAGGACCTGCAGTTTCCCATCGTGATTCAACACCCCTTTTTCTGCCTGGGTTGTGTACATAACAAATGAGAACTGTACATTTTCCCCACAGGCTGCAGGACATGATAGATAAATCTTTAAAGCCATCGAGTAATGCTCTTTTGAAAATAGATCAGATCTCATTGCTAGAGAGCAGAAGGTCAGGGCAGCACATGTCATCCTCACAATGATAATCGTTGTCCTGCTGACACTGACCTAATTAGGACACACACATACTGTACACACACATACACACAAACATGGAAAAACAAAAGAAAACACACACACACACATACACACACATAGAATAAAACACGCATGCACGCTCACACACAAACACACTAAAACACACAGAGACCAACTCATGCATGTACCCATATACACAGTTGCAAACATGTTCACACACAGCTCCAATTGACTGCACTTACTTTACTTTTGATTTTTATGTTCATTTAGTACATTTTCGTGTATTTTATTCGTCTGATTCATTTGTTGTTGCTTTTATGCTGATCACAATTAAAATGAAAATTCAACTCCGTGTTGAGTTTGTTACGATTTATTTTCTGTTATTCACTCCTGTGGAATAATATAGTCTGTTACCTTTGTCACCTACACATATTTTGTCTGTTTTCTCATATTTAAATGTGCAGACAGATTAAATATGAACTCTTGCAGTCATGTTCAGTTTATTTGCTGAGTCGCCGACAGTGTGACAAGATCAGCATGACGCAGGCATGGACCGGCCTTCGGGAAGTTCAGGAATTTTCCTGGTGGGCCGGTTTTGTGAGGGCCGGTCTTTTTTTTTCCCCAATCCTGCCATTATATGTATATTCAATAGGTCATTTTTGCTGCAGCGACACGGCTGTTGCAATCCGCAATAGTAGGTAGCAGTTGCCATCACAGCTGAAAGTATCTAGCACTCGGGCAGTTAGTATCTAGCTCCCATTAAAAGTATCAAGCACTTGTTGAAAGTATCTAGCACTCAGACAGTTAGTATCAAGCACTCGGACAGTTAGTATCTGGCTCTTGTTAAAAGGATCTTGCACTCGGTCAGTTAGTATCTTGGCAGTCACTCGGGGTTGAGTATGATTGTCCTTTAGGATGTCTGTGCATGACAGCTTTTTATGTTGCATGGCTGATGTGCCTGCAGCCACCACATGGTCCTTGGTCAGGGGTGGCCAGAGTCCAATGACATGGAGAACCAAGACGATTGGGGACCACCCTCTGTTGCAGCCTTCACTGCCATTGTGGCCTGGAGACATCTTCCACCAGTTCTGCCGTTGAGGTCTTTGTTGGATCGCAATTCATCTGGAACCTACCCCTTGACCCCTGTCTTGGGTGACCCTACCAGGAGCCAAGCTCTGGACGGCATTGCTCTTGGGATCATTAATACATGCAAGTTTCACCACGGCAAGGTGGCGATCCAGGAGAAAGTCAGTATCTAGCATTTGTTAAAAGTCTCTAGCACTCATTGCCGAAATATGAATAGAAAGAGAAAAAGGCTTTGCTGGCTGACACCACAAAGTGTGCTAAGATAACGGATGTATTTAAGCAGTCTGCAGGTGACGGTGAGGACAGTGGCGAAGAGGCAGAAACATAAAAGAGGAGTGAGCAGGAGCAGGTGCTTTGTCGTGCTAACATGCTCTGTGCTGTGAACTAGCTAAATATACTAGCTAAAGAACAAAATGTTTTTGTTAGCCTTAGTGTTTCAATGCTAGGTTCCCACTGCAGGTTTGTCCATTTCCAAGGTTTAACTAGTCAGACTCAGCGCACAAACGTTTAGAGTTTACGCCAAATTTCTCCTGTTTAAAAAATGGTCATCAATTTTGACTGAAAATGGGTAAAATAAACATGTAAATTTGATCATTTCTTTCTAGACTATGAATCAATTCTTTTTTTTGCATTATAGCATACAAGTCATATAATATTTGCTAGCCAGCCCAGCAATAAAAATGATTTGTTAAATACTTTATGATCTAAACAAACAGGTAAACATGGCTCTGAGCAAGAAAGGGAAAGAATGGAGGAGGAGGCAGCAGGAACCAGCATAGAGCCATGTAGAGGTGCACTATTGAATGTTACTGTGTGACTGGGATGTAAATTATAGCACAATACATCATTCATATGATCAGGTTGGACTACCTCATTCAAGTTATTTATTGTTCCATTACAACAAATAGAATTAATGGCAAGTATGTTGCATAATACACCACATGTATTTGCCCTTGTCAAGGTTGGACTATTCATCATGAATTTAATGAATTCAGCAATATCTGATGCTCGTGTCAGAAAGTCCAAATGATGTCTGTTTTGCGCATTTCTAACAAACAGATGAACCCAAGTCAGACGGGGAAAGTTTTGAGGAAGTCTTTGCAGGGACCTCTATGGAGACAGGTGTGTGTGAGAACCAGCCAGGGCCGCTGAACAATAGAGTTTAAAAGTAATTTATTAATTCAACTTTGAATTTTTGCTTTCTGTTCACACACAAACATGGGGAGGAAAAACTTGGCAAATTAGTTTCATCGTTTTACATTGTTGTCACAAACACAAACGATACAAGTTGTTTTTTTTAAAAAAAATTTTTTATTAATGATTCATTGCTCGACAAACATGTTGTCAGTTTGAATTTGGTATGTCAAAGTGAGGCCACTTGACAGCAAATTCCCAGGCTGCTTTTTATTGCCAGTCCACCCCTGGCATTATGGATGTCTTCGTTTAAATTAACGTGCAGTAATTCGCTCCTCAGCTCTTACATAAAAAGGACACGCACAGGTAGCATTTGAATTAATAATGTTATTCCATGATTTAACTTGATAGATCACATCCTTTGCCTCATCCGAGACTTTAATGAGAATTCAAATCTGTCCTTGAGCAGGGCATCTCTCTTTCATCCTGCCACGCAAATTTAAACAGGATCAGCAATTTGGAGCATAAGGAGATGGTTCAGAAACATTGCGGCGGTGAGGGATTAGATGAGAAAAATTGCATTTTTCTCGCACCCCTTCCCCTTCGCCTGGGCTCTCATGTGTGACTTTGCAGTGGGAGCCAAGCCCTTATCTATTTGAGGCTTGTAAAAGGAACTTTGAATTTAATTATTCAAAACGTGGAAGAGATTGTGGAGTGGGCCCGAGTGTGGCCTGGGAAGGGAAGTGCCATCATGTGTAGATTAATCAGCCTTTGAAGGCTGTGGTAGAAACTTTGCGAAGGTGGGGAATGAGGCAAGACGACACCGCAGAATGAAAGTGTTGACATTTTGTTCTCTATTACACTTTGTTGTCTTCCCTTTTTGCTTTGATGCCACTATACTGTAATTGGACAACTTGTACAAAGACACCATCAAGGCAGTGAACTTGAGCCGTGACTTTGGTGGTGACTGGCTGGATGATGGTTGGGGACTCGCCAAGCTTGGTTATATTTGTCTACTTGTCATTTGCTACTGTAGGTCTATATCTGTTTTGTTGGGGAAACAAAAAACCCTGAGAAGTATTCTTGTGTGGCTCAAGTGGAGTATGGCAATGACACAACCAGGGTTAGTAGTTTGATTTCAAGGGGTTAGAGTTGTCCATTTTCAACTATAACCCCTGGTACTGTACAACATCAGTCAAATGGCAACATGTTATACTGTTTTCAGTGAAGATGGCAAAAGAAAATGACATCATCATCATTACTGCCATACCTTTCAGATCATAGACAGGAAATAAATCGGCCTGTCCAGGGTGTCTCCCCACCTGCCGCCCAGTGACTGCTGGGATAGGCTGCAGCATCCCTGCGACCGTGAGAGCAGGATAAGCGGTTTGGGTAATGGATGGATGGATGGATTATCATCCATTAACAACCTGTTGGTAAGCGACTGTCCAGAAATTGCAAAATGGCAAAGGTCTCTGACACTAGAGGGCAGTGAAACTCATTTATGTCTCTCTCGTCCTTGCAATCTCGCAAAGGACAATGAAGTCAATATGAGGGAGGCCTAGCTTTGTTTGATTTATTAGTTAAAGTCAAACACAGGTCCCTGTGGAAAAATTTTATGAGTCTGACAAACAGGCTATTTAAACATTGACTGTGGAAGTGAAGAAGCCAGTTCAGGACTCGCACTCAGCATCTACCAGAGTAAGGAAGGGACTCCTCCTTTGAAATGGACTGTCCTTATGAGGTGTCTGGGTATCCCTGATATTAAGGTTAGCATGAGCATATTCCTGTCATTGGAGGGGTCCACATTGATTTTTGGATCAGACTAGACAGAAGACCCCCTTGCTGCATTAGCCATTGTATTCAAATGTGCCAGTAGAAGAGGGCAAGATGGGTCATGGTTGCACCATGACTAGAAAAGTGAGGTTGAGACCAGAGGTTTATCGATGGGAACATCTGAACTGACCTGGACAGAAAGCACACATGGATGGGGACTTTGTAAGATTAACTCGCTGTTGTTGTTATTATCGTTGTATATTTCATTTACTTTCTGACGTTATAGCTTCTTCTATGTTTTGAAGGTTAAATCTGTGCTGGTGTGAAACAGCAGCCTCGAAGATATTTCAGGATGATTGTAAAAAGTATTTTGTTTGTTGAGTGGAACCATTGTGCTGGGCTCCCTGTGTTAGTGACTAATAACGTCACAGGAGAATTTTTAAGACCAAAAATACTGAAAACTGAAATAAAATTAGCTGTGATTCAAGTTTCTAATATTAAAAATGGCCATTTTGACTAGTGACAACTAAACATGTGATACAAAAAAAGAGATTAAAAGCGACAACACCTTTGCCAAAAACCAACAGACTGCTTTGCTCCCATACTGACTATAAATGTCTAGATTAAGACACGTTTTCTGTGAACACCCTAAAAAAAACCCCACCTTTGGTCTGCCTGGGAGAAAGCGGTTTTGTGTCTGTAATCCTGACTGGCAGGTGTGCTGCTGTTTGAAACAAGATATCACCTTTGTAAATGGATCCTTGCGAAATACTCAATGTTAAATTAATTTCCCTTTTGATGTGAGACACTCGAGAGCCCCCCCACCCTGGTATCTTCTGTCTTACTGGGGAGCTGACGTCTATGAACTAATTGACAAGCCTGTGGAGATATGCAATATCCACACTGGATAGCATCATTGTCTCTGTAAACACTGGTAGTTAATACTGCATGGGGGGAGGTGGCAGCAGAGGGCAGATGAGTGCCAGGGGACACTTAATGAATATTTCAGGGCTTTTTCACTGTCGTCCCTGACATTAGAAAATGTCAATGCTTTTGGATTTCAAATGGTGAGATGCAGAGGAGGCTTCAGGATGGATGCTAACCAAGCATGAGTGTTTGCTCTAGAGTCAAAATAATCATAACGTGAGGATCTCAACCCAGATGAGAATAAAATGTTAAGAGTGAAGTGTTACCACGCAACAAAATGTATATTGTTGGTGCTAATGTCCTCAATGTTAATAATACTTCCTACACACGGGTTCCATCTTATATCTGTTCTGATTTACAAAATGAATGTATCTCCAGTTTAGTTTAATTGTGTTTACCTGATTGTAATGTATAATGTGTGGTGTACTGTGTGGTGTATTGTGACATTAATGAGATGTGCTCTTCTGTCGTCAAATCAGACTACTCTGCACACCTATTACACACACACACAAACACAAATTTGTATTCTGAACTGAGACAGTTCCATGAACTACCATTACTATTGTGATCACTATCACTATGTTATTATTATGATTATTAATAATCATAATAAATCAATCTTAT